>NC_139654.1:16613087-17013087 GCF_951799395.1 Argentina silus
TCCTGGTAACATAAAATATTATAGACTACTGTGCATATTACATCTTAGGATCTGAAGGGTTATATCTGGCCCCTTATTACCTCCTTTGGGTAAATTATCCTTACCGATAAACCCTTTTATCCGCAACCACACCAACTGGCACTCATATCAGATTAGAGCGGTCGCTACCCACCTCAGTGCAGCTGAGGTGGGTAGAGGAAGATATGGGAGGAACTATGGGACGTAGACCGTTAACAGCGGAGTGAGTCTAATCGACACCAACCTACATAGGACCAGTCAGCATCTGACAGGGTAAGACCCCTCAGGCTGAGGATCCACACCTGTTATCAGATGGTTGGTCGGGGGCTGCTGTTCAGGGCCTGAATACCCGGGAGACAGTAGGGAGAGAGAGAGAGGAGGGATGGTGTGTGTGTGTCGGTAGAGAGAGAGGAGGGATGGTGTGTGTGTGTGTGGGGTGTGTGTGTTTGTGTGTTGTGTGTGTGTGTGTGCAGTCCATGTTCGTACCCAGACTCGTTTCTTCTTGGTGGGTCTGGTAGGATGGTTAGGACCCAGGCACTCAGGGTGATAGCTGTTACGGCACTTGTCACACTCCAGCAACTGCTGCTACAGGAAGAGACAGAGGAGAGAAACCAGTTAGATCATCTACACCGGCTTTAACACTACATGTTTTCAATAGACTTGCCTGGTTAAAGTACAGTTAAATAAGAGGTTGAACATTCAATTGGGATTCTGTCTCGGATGACACGGTTTGTATTCAAAAGCCATGGAAACGTCCAGTGCTTGGTAGAGCAGTGCTTTGTCGCACACCTGTTGCGAATGAAGCCTCGTTAACGAAATGGTTTAAGATGTGTGTGCCTCTGCTTTCAGGAGGACGGCTGGAAAGCGGCGACTGGAAAGTCAACCAGGTCTTGACATACAATCATAAAATAAACAGGGTTTTCCCTCACCAGAGATATCGAGTCCGCCTCTGTGTCCAAGAACATTGTTACATTGGCGCCCAACGTGGGGCACAGAGGAAAGGCGGACAAAAATGGAGACATTAAGCACGGCCATCGCAAGGGTGGCCCTCATCCTGGAACAGCAGGCCCACCTACAGCAGGAGCAGCAGTCCGTGGTGGGAGAGATGGCGACGGCGAGGGCTGAGGACCGTGCCCTCCTCCGGGAGTTCGTCTGGGCCATCAAAGCGGGACCGGCGCCCAGGTCGGCACAAGGTCCCCCCAAGGTCCACCTCCAGAAGATGGGGGACCTGGACGACCCGGAGGCGTTCCTGGCGGTGTTCGAGGGGACGGCGAGGATCTCGGGGTGGCCGGACGGCGAGTGGGCGTACCATCTGCTGCCCCTCCTGTCAGGCGAGGCGCAGCTCGCTGCCCACAGCCTGCCAGCGGCCGCCCAGCGGGATTACCCCTCCCTCGCCCGGGCGATTCGAGACCGCCTGGGCCTCACCCCGGAGGAACACCGTCGCCGGTTCCGGGCGCTGACGATGGAGGAGGGGAGCCGGCCCTTCACCTACGCCCAGCGGCTGCATGACAGCGCGTGGCGGTGGCTGGACCCAGGGAACAGCTCGGCGGAGGAGGTCGGGGACCGGGTGGTGATAGAGCAGTTCCTCACGGGGCTCCCGGCCCGGACTGCCGCCTGGGTCCAGTACCACCGGCCCCAGGATCTTGCGGCCTCCGTTACCTTGGCAGAGGACCATCTTTCCCTCCCGCCGCGGGAGCCCGCTGCGCAATATTTCTGCCAGGAGTGTAGCGCAGGCATTGTTTCAAGTGATCTCCCGGGTGGGAATCCCGAAAGAGATTCTCACCGACCAGAGCACCAATTTTATGTCACGCACCCTCAAGGAACTGTATGGGTTGTTGAACATCAAGGCGATTCAAACCAGTGTTTACCACCCGGCCATGGATGGCCTTTGTGAGCGGTTCAATCGGACCTTGAAATCAATGATCCGGAAGTTTGTGCACGAGGATAGTCGGAATTGGCATAAATGGCTAGATCCCCTGCTGTTTGCGGTACGGTTCCCCAAGCTTCCACCGGGTTTTCCCCGTTTGAATTACTCTCCGGGCGTAAGCGTAAGAGTTAACAAAAATGAAGCCTCGTTAACGAAATGGTTTAAGATGTGTGTGCCTCTGCTTTCAGGAGGACGGCTGGAAAGCAGCGACTGGAAAGTCAACCAGGTCCTGACATACAATCATAAAATAAACGGGGTTTTCCCTCACCAGAGATATCGAGTCCGCCTCTGTGTCCAAGAACATTGTTACACATTCCCAACATTTCTGTTCTGGGAACAAATTCCCCCAGAATCTAATAATAAAGGAAGAGTTTCTTTCTTTCATAACATGGTTGAAAAAATAATCCATTCACTTTGACTACACAGATTTATGCTGCCTGTATTTCTGCGAGCATTTGAAAAATCGATCAATACCACTGATCTACATTCACCCCCAAGGAAGAACCAACCCAATAGTGATTATGACTGCAGGTCAGTGAAGATGTTGACATGGAGAGCTTACTTTAGTCTTCTGGTGCTGGTGCCCACACGTGTGGCAGAAGCGGCAGCGGCGGCAACACCAGTTCTCAAGCTGTTCCTCCAGGGGGCGCTCTGTCTCCCCCAGGCAGAAGAGATGGAAGGGCTCACAGCACACCTGGCAGAAGACAAACTGGGAGAGGAGAGGATGTCAGTAGCACATTCAGACAGAAGGTGTAGTGTTGTGTTCAGTTTAAACACCAACCAAGTACATCAGTCCGCCCCCCCCCCCCCCACCCACCCCCACAACCCAGGATGTTAGAACAGCGTGGCGCTGGATTGCATCATCAAAACCAACTTGCATTTATTCATGTCAAAATGCACTAAAATACAGCCAAAACGCTGAATTCAGGAACATCATAACACTTTCACATTTGTTTTTAACAACGGTGTCATTGTGATCAAAGATAGTTATTGTATCATTACTACATATCAGTTTAATTTGCTGAAATTTGTAAATAGTGGCAGCACCACTCTTACATTCTTTGGGGAGATTATCTTGCACAATGAGGGGTTGGGGGAGGGGGGGGGAGGGATAAACAGAGACAGAGAGATGCCAGCTCTCACCTCCACGTTGCCACTGCTGGCACACAGGAAGCAGACCACCCTTGGTGTGATTGGCACGGAGGTGATGAGGCTGAGGCCGCCCGTCTCCCAGACCCTCTCCATGTCATAGTCCCTCTTGAAATCCACTCTGATACGATGCACTCCGTCGCAGGCAGCCCTCTGCTGCTGGGCGGTGGGGCCCCCAGTCGAGGGAGTGCTCAGCGAGTTTAAAGTACTGCTGTCAGATTTGATGGCCAGTGGCTTCTCCTGCTAAGGAGGGAGGGAGACGGAGGGAGAGAGAGTTAACAAGAGGCCATCACAAGGACTGAAATGTGTTTTCCTACCAATACTATTGTATGCAAGTTTCATGGTAGAGAATATAGTATACACTTTGTGACAAAAAGTGATGACGTCACATAAATTTAATCATCAAAAATAATACTTGAAAATTATAAGTCCCGCCCCTTTGGGGGGCGGATGTGGTGGGCTGTTGATGCTTGCACAATGAGGCGTGGGTGAGAGGCTAAGGTGTTCTGCTGATTGCAAGATTAGATGTAGGAACTTGACAGTTTTATGGGGTGGGTGTTGTTGTTGTTTGCCCAATGAGACGTGTGTGAGAGGCCAAGGTGTTCTGGTGTTTGTGAAAATAGTTTTAGCAACTTGACATTTTTATGAGGATGTGGCCACCCCCATAGGCTATAGAACCGTGAGAATGGATTGTATGGATTAGGGGGTTCCCAGGGGCCCTGAACTGTCTAAAGTTCGTCACTGATAAGGGCTGTGTGATGTGTGGTGATGACTTTATGCTGCATACATGCATCTATGTCAAAATTGCATATGAGGCTTAAAATAAAAGTTCAATACTGAGGGTTAAAATGTGCAATTAAAAAAAGGCAATTAAAAAATGGTTAGGCTGCTACTCTAGTGGTAGTAATGTGTTCAATAATGAAGGGTTAGGGTTAATAAAAGGGGGGATTAAAAAATGGTTCAATTTTTAAAAATGTTTAGTTTCAAACGTGGGTCTGACCCATGTCGCGGACGTGTCACTGATAAGATCACGTGTTTCCCGGGCAAAAAGGTGTATATATATGACCCTGTGTGAGATCTGTAGTAGTTGTTGCTATATGACAGTGTCTAAAATGGCGTCTACAAGGATGGTGGGGGAATTGGAAGGGTGTTTATTGCCCCATGAGACGTGGGTGAGAGGCTAAGGTGTTCTGGTGTTTGTGAAAATAGTTTTAGCAACTTGACATTTTTATGAGGATGTGGTCACCCCCATAGGCTATAGAACCGTGAGATTGGATGGATTAGGGGAATCCCAGGGGCCCTGAACTGTCTGAAGACCAACCAAGGGTCAGCTAAAGTTTGCCCCTGATAAGATCATGTGTTTCCCGGGCAAAAAGGTGTATATATATATGACCCTGAGAGCTGGTCACAAAGGCCCAAAGACTTGTGACAGCGGCATCTGATCGATCTCTCTCCACCATGGAGGTGCAATTGTGTGGAAATGGCTGTGTGTTCTACCTCTTGTTACCTGTTCAAGTGTTATGGTAACATCACACTGCTGGTCATTTCCTCATAATTACACGTGATATATCTATCTGATAGGCATCGCTTGAGTCTTGCATTGAGGTTCAACGTTTTTCAACGTTTGCCATGTGGGACAGTGAACCTGCATTCTGTAATCCTAGTTTTTGTAAGCTATCCTGAAGCATGTTCTAAATGTTTTTTCAAGAAAAAAGTGGCTTGAAAGTCTTGGGATCTTTAGCATTGAGCTGTAAGACCAAATTGTTAGGAAAGTATTTGTTGGTCGTACAAAGCTTTTGGCTTTTTCCTTTTTTTCTACATGCCAATGGAACAGCATTTTTAGCACCTTTTTTTTTATTTGAGATGGATATGGGAAGTTTAGAAACCAATGCTGGATAACAATACAATCTGACTTAAAGAAGCGTATTGCATATCTTTGAATATAGACATGTTGCATATGTAGGTATGTTCGCAAGTAACATGTCAGTAAAGAAAAGGGTAATGAAAGTCATAGCAGCTCACCACCAAAAATCTGAATTTGACTATGGGTATTGTCTCTTATTTTAACCCTTGGCTTGACATTTTAAATGTACAACATGTACCGCTATATTCCCATAGACACATATAGAGTTCATGAAAAGTATCACTAATTTGGATCGTTATCTCACAATTTGTTATTTAGGTCGATTTTTAGGATAGAACTTGAGTTGATGGTATTATTGTGGGAACTCAAATCAGTCACTCAGCTTTTTCTATAGGCTACCCTCATCAATGCAGAATATGTGCTTGTCCAATGAAATGTGAATGTTCTCGTTTCAGTACGCTGAACGCTTCATCTTTCACTCCACCGTTTCCTAAATCATTTTACCTCATATCCTTTGTTCATCCTAAATTTGTTTCTAATACTGCTTATTCATGTTTTAAGTTACCTATTTATACCAGCACCTTAGATTACCAGACCTGTACAACATTTGATAACAATGTTATTTTTGCACTAAAATAAAATGACTTTTGGAGCTATTGCTTGAGTTGAGTCTAGTGTGTTTCAGATGGTTGGACGTTCAGATTGTTCTGTTTTAGAGAGGAGAGGTGATGAGGGCAGGTGGATGTTCATCATGAAGCTTACTTTGTTTAATACCAGGCTAGTTTGTCGGGTGAGACCACACCAACTCATTGCATAGCTTGTTAACCAACTGGTCCCGGATACACGTAATGTACGTGCACTACTAATTCAGAAATTCATTTTTACACCCATTGGTCGAGAGGGATATTAACTAGCCAACTAGCATGCAGTGGGTGATATTACAGAGAATAATGCCTTTAATGTTTTATTACAGAAATAACTGCCAATAGGTTGTCATTGAATCTCCCCCCATAAAATGTTGCTGTTCATTAGTTATGATCTCAGTTTTGAGCTATGGTGAAGCGTAACAGTGCATATGCAAAACATTGTGAAACTGACATTTATTTTGACTTTTGTTGGACATTCAATATGTAGGCTAGGCTATATCTTACTGGTTGTTTGTAGTCTGTCTGTCTATCTCTAGTGTGTGGAAAGTATCCAGCAAATTGGTTCTTCGATGAATATGTGTAGGCCTAGTACTTGTTTCTGTGGTCACCGAAACTACAGCATTTATAGAGAAGTCAAGCTGCAAAAATGCATCATGGAATGTTGCCACTGGCCATGCAGGTAGAACTAGTTACATATCAGGATGTAGTTGAATTATCTGTCAACCTGTACATTTTTCATCGTTAGGGGACACAGTTTATCTGAAGCTAATCTATTTCCAGTGAATGGATATGTTCATGGGTGTGTGTGTTGTCATTCCAATGAGGGATAAGTGCTTAATTTGAGAGTGACCTGAACAATAGCAAGCCCAGGATGTAAATAATGAAATCACATTTAAATCATACATGCACCATTTCTAGTCTAGTACTTGCATAAAAACTAGGCTTAAGGGTGCCCTCTGATCAGATCTTGACAGTTTTTAGGGAAAAGGCACATTTAATTGCGAAAGAGTATGGTTATGAGGGGTCTGTTTTGTTTAACTAAATGGCATATCATCATGGATATCATAGACCAATTCAGCTCACCAGTAGGCACATTTCACGTGCCTCTGTTGCTTGAATGCAACAATTGAATTGGATTCAATTGGATTGTCTGTTGATCTTTTTTCATCATGCTTAATCGAGTTGTTGGGAGTGTTTTAGAGATTGTTTAACGTCGTCATTGCTCGGCTTTACCCTTTGTTGGTTTGTATGACTTCTTCAACTGGTCCCCACATGGATGTCTCAGTTCAGTTGTCAATCTCCATTCAAAATGGGGCTAAGAATAGTATAGATGGATGCCTTTTCCATATGACCCATATTTCTCTGTGTTGCAGAAGGACATTCAAGCAAACAATGTTAATAACAAAATGAAACGTGAATCTGGGTTTGCACTATTGTAGGCCTATAGCCTACTGCTGACCATCTAAACATCTCCTAAAAGTATAATGTCAGATATATAGGCACAGTAATGCCTCTCTTTGCCTTTCTCCTATCTTCCCCTGAAGAGCTAACCTCCCCTTATAGTAGAGTATAACTTATTTTCTTAATTCAAAGGTAACAATAGGTAACACTGAATGTACTGAAAGCCAGAGTGTTGATATACTTTAAGAAATGACGTATCCACCTGTAATATGCGTATTATGCATGTTCATTAACTTGAACTTATTGACCCCTCAAATTGGGATAGTAAGAAGTCGAAGTTGTCTTTGTTTTCTGATGTCTGTTCTCTGGCAAAAATTGACCCTAAGAATGAGACTGATGGAACATTAGTCATGTTAGTCGTTGAATAGGCATCTACTAGAAAGATTGAATTTGAGCTGGTGCGAAGATTGGTCCTACTTTGTATTGCCTGTTGAGGTGCTGTAATAGAGGAGCTGTTACCATAGTTGCGGTGTCGTGTGATCTTATTGTATGTTTAATTTTGGCTTCAGCTTTTACTATTCATATTCCCATCAGACGACAGTTTTTTCCTCAAGTAACCAACAGAAACAATTAATGTTTGTCACCTTTTGCGGAATGCCTGAAAATGTTATGGTTATCGTTAAACCCCCCCCTACAACCTTTAATACGCGTAATGGCTCCATAACAATGATGCTTCTCGTACCGTTGTCCGTTATGGTTTATGAGTTGACTTCTCTTGTATTTTTGTTTGTTTAGCTTATGTCTAGATGTTGCTGTTTTATTCCCCAAAAATATGTATGATGGCTTCTGCAGGCCCTGCTACAGTATGATGGTCTCATATCTCACTCTGTTTTGAGTAGTCAACATTTTAGTTTATTTTATCAGGTCTTTTTTGGTTGCGTTCATTTGGAGAACTATGATCGTCGTCACGCAGAGCTTGGCTCCATCCATCCATCGACTCACAGCGACTCTATCCTGAGAAAGTACGGTTGCAAAAGAAATCGGAGAACTTTCGTAGAGCTTCCCCAAACCGAACCAATGCCATATAGCTGAATTACATGCAACATGCAAGACCTCATAACTAATAATGCAAGGTATTTTGTATCTTTCCGAAAGCATTGAGGGCTTCAGAGCAACTTGGCTTTTTATATACCAACTTGGAAAATTACCTCAGAACGGTCTCGGGTGCTAGTGTTGTATATCCCTAATTTATGATGACAAAGATCAATTTTAGTGACCAAATGACACAAGCCAATACTGTGTACAAACTTTATCATTTTACTTCCTTTAACCTTTAGTTAAGCAAAATTTGTAATTATGGATGAACTTTGAATGTATGTACATTAAAGTTCATGGGACCAAAATTTGTAATTGGGAGTTCAAGTCTCAATGTTGTTATGTACGCTTGCAAATCCACCCTTTTTAAAATGTAGTAATACTGTAACTAAAACAACCAATGAACGCTCAGCAGACACTGAGTTGGGACTCATTTGTGTGGCAATATAAGCTGTAGTCATGACTGGATGATATATTGATGTACCAATGAAATGGATATTTTGATTTGCAATGAATCACTATCAATATTCCTGCAATATGTTTTGGTAGTATAAATAGTGGGCTGCGGATTGAAAGAAAGAGGCATGTTGATGGGATGTTGTATGCAGAGCAATAATGACTAAAGTCTGAGTTGGAGTTATGATTTGCTGAGCAGTGTAGATGGGCCAACGTTAGGTAAGATGCATGGCAGGTATCACTCTGAGCTGTACCCGGGCCTGTGGTCTCCAGCACGTCTTGTGGCAACTTTCATTTAACATTTAAGCATTGGTAGGAGGTCATCTAATTAATTGAATATAGGTTACCTGTAACTTTGCAAACCTATAAGTAGTGTTTTTAGTGGTTCGTAGTTGGCTTATAGATGCCACTGAGTGATCATCAAGGATCTAACATCTGCATCTTGAAGTGATGTTATGCAGTGCCGCAATAAAACCAGCGAGGCTTTTCTTGCCCTTTGCCATTTAAAGCTGTTTGTTGCAACCAGAAAACGACAAGAACAGTAGCACGCTATTCATTATCCAAATTTGATACAGTTTTTGATATGACGATAGATGTATTTTTGCATGCTACATTTTACAAAGGGAATACACATTTGAAATTACTTTTCTCAATGTATTTGTGACATGATATACTGATGTAGTGGCATATATCGGTCATTCAAGAGATCAATCGATTGAAAGGCACTGTACAGAGAAGGTTGTGTGGAAATTAAATTAAAGTCCTTATGTCATTCTTGTTGTCTGAGCTGAAAACATCCTGCATGTTATTGTTTTATGTGTGCCTTTTCAGAGATTTCCTTTCCACCTCCCATATACTGGGGTTGCCATCCCTATTTCATTTACATCGCCACATAAAATAATTTCTACATTAATTATCATGCAACCTTAAAAGTGAAGACGCTGCATAGAACGATCAGTATTTGTGTTTTGCACTTTCAAAGTAGTTTCAAAATTGCCCCACTTAAGGTTGGGCAAACTGACAAAAAACAACAATAAAAGACGAGGTAATTTAAGCTATCGATAGGAATTATAAGGAATAACATGACTTTGAAGAGCTTTTCTAAAAAGGTAAAAGATATATCTATATATATCTATCTATCTATCTATCTATCTATCTATCTATATAGATAGATATTCATATATATTCATGAAGTATCTCATAAACCTGATATATGCTGCATTGACTTTTCTCATTTCTTTTTTTTTCTTTTGTGTGCTTCATATTATCCAATAAAAAAAAATATTTCCCCTTTTTTGAGAGGTTTGATCATCACCTAAGGCTGTGCACTGGCCATGCAAAAGCTATTTTCTGATTAAGGAGGTCTTGAACAACATGTACTGCTACATGTTCACTGTCAGATGGAATGAAAGGGTATGTATGAATCTGAAGCGGAATGGTTACGTAGGATTATGTGTAATTTATGCAATTGTTAACATTACATTTGATCAAAGGAATATTTCTAAATTGTAGCGAAGGTACTTTCCATGTTTTGCTTTGTAAGGATGCTGTATGTGTCCATATAGCCTAAAACACTGGGTTAAATCAATGTTCTCATGTCTCAACTTTTTTTTCATAGTGAACATGTTGGCCTTTTTAAAGAAAAATATGATAAGAATTTGGGGATGATTGTCATTCATTTAAAAAAAAAAAAAAAAAAAGGAAAAAAAAAAGGAACTAAAACAAGTTCAGCACGTGACTGCATCTCCAGGACACTCCTACATTCATAGGAGGTAGATATATGGCAATGACGCATGGCATGGTTTCTGAAGTGTCTATGGGAATCAAGCTCTCTTGCAAGTTGTGGATTTCTTGTGCATAATTTTGTACTTTTAAGACCAAATGTACGAGAAGAATGTACTCCATGTGTAGTTCTAAGGCTATCTTAAGACAAAGGTGCGGGGGAATAGGACAGGGATGGACACAGTAGCAGATACAGCCCTTTCACGGCAATACCTGAGTCACCAGTCACATTGAACAGCATGGAGTCGCCAGGTACCCGATAGTTGTGTTGGTGGACATTAAGTCCTCATTGATTTAACCCAGTGTTTTAGGCTATATGGACACATACAGCATCCTTACAAAGCAAAACATGGAAAGTACCTTCGCTACAATTTAGAAATATTCCTTTGATCAAATGTAATGTTAACAATTGCATAAATTACACATAATCCTACGTAACCATTCCGCTTCAGATTCATACATACCCTTTCATTCCATCTGACAGTGAACATGTAGCAGTACATGTTGTTCAAGACCTCCTTAATCAGAAAATAGCTTTTGCATGGCCAGTGCACAGCCTTAGGTGATGATCAAACCTCTCAAAAAAGGGGAAATATTTTTTTTTATTGGATAATATGAAGCACACAAAAGAAAAAAAAAGAAATGAGAAAAGTCAATGCAGCATATATCAGGTTTATGAGATACTTCATGAATATATATGAATATCTATCTATATAGATAGATAGATAGATAGATAGATATATATAGATATATCTTTTACCTTTTTAGAAAAGCTCTTCAAAGTCATGTTATTCCTTATAATTCCTATCGATAGCTTAAATTACCTCGTCTTTTATTGTTGTTTTTTGTCAGTTTGCCCAACCTTAAGTGGGGCAATTTTGAAACTACTTTGAAAGTGCAAAACACAAATACTGATCGTTCTATGCAGCGTCTTCACTTTTAAGGTTGCATGATAATTAATGTAGAAATTATTTTATGTGGCGATGTAAATGAAATAGGGATGGCAACCCCAGTATATGGGAGGTGGAAAGGAAATCTCTGAAAAGGCACACATAAAACAATAACATGCAGGATGTTTTCAGCTCAGACAACAAGAATGACATAAGGACTTTAATTTAATTTCCACACAACCTTCTCTGTACAGTGCCTTTCAATCGATTGATCTCTTGAATGACCGATATATGCCACTACATCAGTATATCATGTCACAAATACATTGAGAAAAGTAATTTCAAATGTGTATTCCCTTTGTAAAATGTAGCATGCAAAAATACATCTATCGTCATATCAAAAACTGTATCAAATTTGGATAATGAATAGCGTGCTACTGTTCTTGTCGTTTTCTGGTTGCAACAAACAGCTTTAAATGGCAAAGGGCAAGAAAAGCCTCGCTGGTTTTATTGCGGCACTGCATAACATCACTTCAAGATGCAGATGTTAGATCCTTGATGATCACTCAGTGGCATCTATAAGCCAACTACGAACCACTAAAAACACTACTTATAGGTTTGCAAAGTTACAGGTAACCTATATTCAATTAATTAGATGACCTCCTACCAATGCTTAAATGTTAAATGAAAGTTGCCACAAGACGTGCTGGAGACCACAGGCCCGGGTACAGCTCAGAGTGATACCTGCCATGCATCTTACCTAACGTTGGCCCATCTACACTGCTCAGCAAATCATAACTCCAACTCAGACTTTAGTCATTATTGCTCTGCATACAACATCCCATCAACATGCCTCTTTCTTTCAATCCGCAGCCCACTATTTATACTACCAAAACATATTGCAGGAATATTGATAGTGATTCATTGCAAATCAAAATATCCATTTCATTGGTACATCAATATATCATCCAGTCATGACTACAGCTTATATTGCCACACAAATGAGTCCCAACTCAGTGTCTGCTGAGCGTTCATTGGTTGTTTTAGTTACAGTATTACTACATTTTAAAAAGGGTGGATTTGCAAGCGTACATAACAACATTGAGACTTGAACTCCCAATTACAAATTTTGGTCCCATGAACTTTAATGTACATACATTCAAAGTTCATCCATAATTACAAATTTTGCTTAACTAAAGGTTAAAGGAAGTAAAATGATAAAGTTTGTACACAGTATTGGCTTGTGTCATTTGGTCACTAAAATTGATCTTTGTCATCATAAATTAGGGATATACAACACTAGCACCCGAGACCGTTCTGAGGTAATTTTCCAAGTTGGTATATAAAAAGCCAAGTTGCTCTGAAGCCCTCAATGCTTTCGGAAAGATACAAAATACCTTGCATTATTAGTTATGAGGTCTTGCATGTTGCATGTAATTCAGCTATATGGCATTGGTTCGGTTTGGGGAAGCTCTACGAAAGTTCTCCGATTTCTTTTGCAACCGTACTTTCTCAGGATAGAGTCGCTGTGAGTCGATGGATGGATGGAGCCAAGCTCTGCGTGACGACGATCATAGTTCTCCAAATGAACGCAACCAAAAAAGACCTGATAAAATAAACTAAAATGTTGACTACTCAAAACAGAGTGAGATATGAGACCATCATACTGTAGCAGGGCCTGCAGAAGCCATCATACATATTTTTGGGGAATAAAACAGCAACATCTAGACATAAGCTAAACAAACAAAAATACAAGAGAAGTCAACTCATAAACCATAACGGACAACGGTACGAGAAGCATCATTGTTATGGAGCCATTACGCGTATTAAAGGTTGTAGGGGGGGGTTTAACGATAACCATAACATTTTCAGGCATTCCGCAAAAGGTGACAAACATTAATTGTTTCTGTTGGTTACTTGAGGAAAAAACTGTCGTCTGATGGGAATATGAATAGTAAAAGCTGAAGCCAAAATTAAACATACAATAAGATCACACGACACCGCAACTATGGTAACAGCTCCTCTATTACAGCACCTCAACAGGCAATACAAAGTAGGACCAATCTTCGCACCAGCTCAAATTCAATCTTTCTAGTAGATGCCTATTCAACGACTAACATGACTAATGTTCCATCAGTCTCATTCTTAGGGTCAATTTTTGCCAGAGAACAGACATCAGAAAACAAAGACAACTTCGACTTCTTACTATCCCAATTTGAGGGGTCAATAAGTTCAAGTTAATGAACATGCATAATACGCATATTACAGGTGGATACGTCATTTCTTAAAGTATATCAACACTCTGGCTTTCAGTACATTCAGTGTTACCTATTGTTACCTTTGAATTAAGAAAATAAGTTATACTCTACTATAAGGGGAGGTTAGCTCTTCAGGGGAAGATAGGAGAAAGGCAAAGAGAGGCATTACTGTGCCTATATATCTGACATTATACTTTTAGGAGATGTTTAGATGGTCAGCAGTAGGCTATAGGCCTACAATAGTGCAAACCCAGATTCACGTTTCATTTTGTTATTAACATTGTTTGCTTGAATGTCCTTCTGCAACACAGAGAAATATGGGTCATATGGAAAAGGCATCCATCTATACTATTCTTAGCCCCATTTTGAATGGAGATTGACAACTGAACTGAGACATCCATGTGGGGACCAGTTGAAGAAGTCATACAAACCAACAAAGGGTAAAGCCGAGCAATGACGACGTTAAACAATCTCTAAAACACTCCCAACAACTCGATTAAGCATGATGAAAAAAGATCAACAGACAATCCAATTGAATCCAATTCAATTGTTGCATTCAAGCAACAGAGGCACGTGAAATGTGCCTACTGGTGAGCTGAATTGGTCTATGATATCCATGATGATATGCCATTTAGTTAAACAAAACAGACCCCTCATAACCATACTCTTTCGCAATTAAATGTGCCTTTTCCCTAAAAACTGTCAAGATCTGATCAGAGGGCACCCTTAAGCCTAGTTTTTATGCAAGTACTAGACTAGAAATGGTGCATGTATGATTTAAATGTGATTTCATTATTTACATCCTGGGCTTGCTATTGTTCAGGTCACTCTCAAATTAAGCACTTATCCCTCATTGGAATGACAACACACACACCCATGAACATATCCATTCACTGGAAATAGATTAGCTTCAGATAAACTGTGTCCCCTAACGATGAAAAATGTACAGGTTGACAGATAATTCAACTACATCCTGATATGTAACTAGTTCTACCTGCATGGCCAGTGGCAACATTCCATGATGCATTTTTGCAGCTTGACTTCTCTATAAATGCTGTAGTTTCGGTGACCACAGAAACAAGTACTAGGCCTACACATATTCATCGAAGAACCAATTTGCTGGATACTTTCCACACACTAGAGATAGACAGACAGACTACAAACAACCAGTAAGATATAGCCTAGCCTACATATTGAATGTCCAACAAAAGTCAAAATAAATGTCAGTTTCACAATGTTTTGCATATGCACTGTTACGCTTCACCATAGCTCAAAACTGAGATCATAACTAATGAACAGCAACATTTTATGGGGGGAGATTCAATGACAACCTATTGGCAGTTATTTCTGTAATAAAACATTAAAGGCATTATTCTCTGTAATATCACCCACTGCATGCTAGTTGGCTAGTTAATATCCCTCTCGACCAATGGGTGTAAAAATGAATTTCTGAATTAGTAGTGCACGTACATTACGTGTATCCGGGACCAGTTGGTTAACAAGCTATGCAATGAGTTGGTGTGGTCTCACCCGACAAACTAGCCTGGTATTAAACAAAGTAAGCTTCATGATGAACATCCACCTGCCCTCATCACCTCTCCTCTCTAAAACAGAACAATCTGAACGTCCAACCATCTGAAACACACTAGACTCAACTCAAGCAATAGCTCCAAAAGTCATTTTATTTTAGTGCAAAAATAACATTGTTATCAAATGTTGTACAGGTCTGGTAATCTAAGGTGCTGGTATAAATAGGTAACTTAAAACATGAATAAGCAGTATTAGAAACAAATTTAGGATGAACAAAGGATATGAGGTAAAATGATTTAGGAAACGGTGGAGTGAAAGATGAAGCGTTCAGCGTACTGAAACGAGAACATTCACATTTCATTGGACAAGCACATATTCTGCATTGATGAGGGTAGCCTATAGAAAAAGCTGAGTGACTGATTTGAGTTCCCACAATAATACCATCAACTCAAGTTCTATCCTAAAAATCGACCTAAATAACAAATTGTGAGATAACGATCCAAATTAGTGATACTTTTCATGAACTCTATATGTGTCTATGGGAATATAGCGGTACATGTTGTACATTTAAAATGTCAAGCCAAGGGTTAAAATAAGAGACAATACCCATAGTCAAATTCAGATTTTTGGTGGTGAGCTGCTATGACTTTCATTACCCTTTTCTTTACTGACATGTTACTTGCGAACATACCTACATATGCAACATGTCTATATTCAAAGATATGCAATACGCTTCTTTAAGTCAGATTGTATTGTTATCCAGCATTGGTTTCTAAACTTCCCATATCCATCTCAAATAAAAAAAAAGGTGCTAAAAATGCTGTTCCATTGGCATGTAGAAAAAAAGGAAAAAGCCAAAAGCTTTGTACGACCAACAAATACTTTCCTAACAATTTGGTCTTACAGCTCAATGCTAAAGATCCCAAGACTTTCAAGCCACTTTTTTCTTGAAAAAACATTTAGAACATGCTTCAGGATAGCTTACAAAAACTAGGATTACAGAATGCAGGTTCACTGTCCCACATGGCAAACGTTGAAAAACGTTGAACCTCAATGCAAGACTCAAGCGATGCCTATCAGATAGATATATCACGTGTAATTATGAGGAAATGACCAGCAGTGTGATGTTACCATAACACTTGAACAGGTAACAAGAGGTAGAACACACAGCCATTTCCACACAATTGCACCTCCATGGTGGAGAGAGATCGATCAGATGCCGCTGTCACAAGTCTTTGGGCCTTTGTGACCAGCTCTCAGGGTCATATATATATACACCTTTTTGCCCGGGAAACACATGATCTTATCAGGGGCAAACTTTAGCTGACCCTTGGTTGGTCTTCAGACAGTTCAGGGCCCCCGGGATTCCCCTAATCCATCCAATCTCACGGTTCTATAGCCTATGGGGGTGACCACATCCTCATAAAAATGTCAAGTTGCTAAAACTATTTTCACAAACACCAGAACACCTTAGCCTCTCACCCACGTCTCATGGGGCAATAAACACCCGTCCAATTCCCCCACCATCCTTGTAGACGCCATTTTAGACACTGTCATATAGCAACAACTACTACAGATCTCACACAGGGTCATATATATACACCTTTTTGCCCGGGAAACACGTGATCTTATCAGTGACACGTCCGCGACATGGGTCAGACCCACGTTTGAAACTAAACATTTTTAAAAATTGAACCATTTTTTAATCCCCCCTTTTATTAACCCTAACCCTTCATTATTGAACACATTACTACCACTAGAGTAGCAGCCTAACCATTTTTTAATTGCCTTTTTTTAATTGCACATTTTAACCCTCAGTATTGAACTTTTATTTTAAGCCTCATATGCAATTTTGACATAGATGCATGTATGCAGCATAAAGTCATCACCACACATCACACAGCCCTTATCAGTGACGAACTTTAGACAGTTCAGGGCCCCTGGGAACCCCCTAATCCATACAATCCATTCTCACGGTTCTATAGCCTATGGGGGTGGCCACATCCTCATAAAAATGTCAAGTTGCTAAAACTATTTTCACAAACACCAGAACACCTTGGCCTCTCACACACGTCTCATTGGGCAAACAACAACAACACCCACCCCATAAAACTGTCAAGTTCCTACATCTAATCTTGCAATCAGCAGAACACCTTAGCCTCTCACCCACGCCTCATTGTGCAAGCATCAACAGCCCACCACATCCGCCCCCCAAAGGGGCGGGACTTATAATTTTCAAGTATTATTTTTGATGATTAAATTTATGTGACGTCATCACTTTTTGTCACAAAGTGTATACTATATTCTCTCATGGTGTTGTAATGCGTGTCTATCTATGTGACCATCGGCATATGCAAGAGAGAATCATCATCCTCTTGGTGGGCCTGCAGGCCAGGGTAGCTTACCTTGTCTTTTGGTTTGTGTTTAGGTGGAGGAGGAGCAGAGCGGGGAGTGGGCTTCTTTAGCTGTTTGACTTCAGCTGCTGAGAGGACCCAGGTGTACAAGTAGAACGGTTAATATCATTCAAAACATTGACAATATCCATCATGAAATGTTATTCTATGACTTAAGTAAATAAAGTATGATAGGGAGCACTAACAGAACAACAAAGGCTCCATAGCCCTTAATACCCTAATACAAATCTGATACGAACCGAACTCAGTGATCCTATCATTTGATTCTACTATACACTCACTGAGGACTTTATTAGGAACACCTAATCGTGTGGGGAATGTTTTCTTGGCACACTTTGGGCCCGTTAATACCAATCAATCATTGCTTGAATGCCACAGCCTATTTGAGTATTGTTGCTTCATGGCCACAATTCACCCATCTTAATGGCTACTTCCAGCATGATAACGCACCATGTCACAAAGCAAAAGTCGTCTCAAACTGGTTTCATGAACATGACAATGAGTTCAGTGTTCTTCAGTGGCCTTCCCAGTCACCGGATCTGAATCCAATAGAACACCTTTGGGATGTGGTAGAACGGGAGATTCACAGCTTGAAAGTGCACCTGAAAAATCTGCAGGAATTGCGTGATGCAATCATCTCATCATGGACCAGAATCTCAAAGGAATGTTGAATCTTGTGGAATCAATGCCACGAACAATTGAGGCTGTTTTGAGAGAGCGGGAGGCCCTAACCAGCATTAGTGTAGTGTTCCTAATAAAGTGCTCAGTGAGTGTATAATAATATGTTTAAGAATTATGATTACCTGAACTGCTCTGACCTGTGTCTGCTGTGGGTGTGGCCAAGCTCTGCTGCTGCTGGGACTTCCTCTTGGGCTCCGTGGGCGGAGACTTGGGTGGCCCATCCTTTTTTGGCGGCGCCTGGTTCTGAGGCCTCTGCTGCTGTAGTGGGAGCTGCTGGGACTGTGAGGGTGGGGAGGGGGAGCTCTGGGGGGACGATGAAGAAGAGGAGGAGGAGGAGGAAGGAGGGGTGGGCTGCTGCAGCTTATGCTCCTTCCTACTGGCCAGGGCTGAGGGCTGTTTGAGCTCTGTCGTCGGGCCAGGGGTTGGGGCTAGGGTGGGGGGCTGGGGGGGCTCGTTTGGGGCAGGGCTGGGGGTTTGGTTGGGGGCTGGAGAGGACTGCTGCTGTGGGGGTGGCTGTGGTCTCTGCCTCTCCTCCCCTGGCTTTGTGGGAGGGGTCTCATTCTTCTTGCGAGGAGGGTCCTCCTTCAGAGAGGGCGGGGCTGATTTGAGGCTGGGCTCAAAGCTTGGGCCCTTGATGGGATGAAGCCCCTCCTTTTTTTCAGACAATTTGTTTTTCTTCTTGTCTTTTCTACCTGGAAAATGGAAAAGGTACAAATCACAACGATTAATATACTGACAGCCATGAGATAAGTCTTTTAAGTGTCTTAATGTGGTATATTGTAGTGACCTACAAGGGAGGAGAGAGAGACATTCACCAGGGCATCTGTGCCTTTAAGAGAGAGGGTGGTGGGCGGAAGTTTATATGTGTTTTGGTTCCGGGTGCACTGTCATGCCCGCTCGGTGTTGTTGGTAGTTGTATTTTATGTGGAGAGTAAACAGACTCGACTTGCCTTCGCCTCCTTGTCTCATTGTTTACCGCACCCCCACATTGGTGACCTTGTGAGAAGAATATGTCGACATCCGAAGATGGCAACGACTACCCTGCAATGCCTGGACCGAGCGGGGCGGGAGAAGCGGCAAATGCTAACACCTACGCCGCGACCATCAAGTTGCCTGACTTTTGGCAGCGCAACCCACGGCCGTGGTTTCAGCACATTGAAGCCCAGTTCCAGCTAAGAGGTATAACGCAGGATGTGACGAGGTACTTCCATGTGGTGGCGGCGTTGGATGCCTCGACGACGGCCAGAGCGATGGCACTGCTAGAGGCTCCACCGGCTGTCGGCAAGTACGCCGCACTCAAAGCTTTCCTCGAGACTTTTCGAACTGTCAGAAATGGAGAAGGCAGACCGCCTGCTGTCCCTCAACGGCCTAGGGGATAGCAAGCCGTCCGAATTAATGGAGAAAATGCTGGCTGTGCTGGGCTCGGCTGATCCCTCATTCCTTTTTACTCACATTTTCCTGCGGCAGCTCCCAGCGCCTGTGCACACTGCGCTAGCCAGCTCCTCCCTCTCCTCCTCCAAGGACTACCGTGAGCTGGCTGCGGAGGCAGACAGGGTTTTCCTTGCCAACCGGCAGCAGTTTGTTCACGCGCTGCTCCCTACCCTGGGTGCTTCGACCCCGCCCCCCCCCTCCGGAGGACACCATGGGCACCGCAGCCGCGGTGACGGCCCGCCGCCAGCGCGACGACGGGTTGTGTTATTACCATGCCAGGTTTGGAGCTAAGGCTAAGCAGTGTCGCCAACCATGCAGTTTCGGGGTGCAGGGAAACGCCAGGGCCGGCGCTCATTAGCAGCTATGGGTGCTGGCCGTGACTGCAGGCTGCTGTTTGTCACCGACTCCATGTCCGGCCGGCGTCTGTTGGTCGACTCGGGCGCCCAGCGCAGCATCCTGCCAGCTCAGCCCGTGGACATCATGGCTGGCGGACACGGCCCACAGATGGACGCCGCCAATGGCACGCCTATACGTACCTACGGCACCGGGTATGTGGAGGTGTGTTTCGGCGGGCGACGTTTCGGCTGGGACTTCGTTATGGCCGCTGTGTCTACGCCGATCCTGGGCGCGGACTTCCTCTGTGCCTTCAGGTTGCTGGTGGATGTTACGAACTGCCGCCTGATCGATGCTGTGGCCTTTGCTACATACCCCTGCACGCTGGGAGGGGTTGGCGGGCTCTGCCTGTTAAACACATTTGCCACCGGGGATCCGTATCAGCGCCTACTGGCCGAGTTCCCTGTCCTCACCACTCCCACGTTCTCGTCGGCAGTGGCTAAGCACGGCGTAGAGCACCACATCACCACCGTCGGCCCTCCAGTCTACGCTCATGCTCGGCGCCTCGACTCTGCTAAGCTTGTGATTGCCAGGGAGGAGTTCGCCACCATGGAACGCCTCGGCATCGTGCGCCGCTCGAACAGCCCATGGGCTTCCCCCCTGCACATGGTGACTAAGGCTTATGGCGGTTGGCGCCCCTGCGGCGATTTCCGTCGCCTGAACAACGCCACGACCGCCGACCGGTATCCCGTCCCGCATATACAGGACTTCTCCGCCCACCTGGCGGGGGCCACCATCTTTTCCAAGGTGGACCTGGTGCGAGGATACCACCAGGTACCGGTCCACCCACTGGACGTCCCCAAGACAGCGGTCATCACGCCCTTTGGCCTGTTTGAGTTCCTGCGGATGCCTTTCGGCCTTAAAGGGGCGGCGCAGACGTTTCAGCGCCTGATGGACTCTGTGCTGCGGGACATGCCGTTCTTGTTTGTTTATTTGGATGACATTCTGGTGGCCAGCGCGTGTGCAGGGGAGCACCTGACACACCTCCGGCTGCTGTTCGAGCGGCTCAGTGAGCACGGCCTTATCGTCAACCCGGCCAAGTGTCAGTTTGGCCTGTCGTCCATTACCTTCCTTGGACACCACGTCACTCCCCAGGGAGCGGTCCCCCTTCCCGCCAGGGTGGACGCCGTCGCCAGTTTCCCACGCCCCCGCACTGTGAAGTCCCTGCAGGAGTTCCTGGGCATGGTGAACTTCTACAACAGGTTCATTCCCCATGCGGCTCACCTCATGCGGCCCTTGTACGAGGCCCTGCGGGGAAAAGGGCCCAAGGATGACGTGGACTGGTCCCCGGGGAGGGACGGAGCTTTCGACGCGGCCAAAGCTGCGCTGGCCACCGCGGCGCTGCTGGCGCACCCATCTCGCACTGCCCCGGTCGCCCTCACGACAGACGCATCAGACTACGCAGTGGGAGCGGTGTGTGAACAGTGGGTGAGCATGGCCTGGCAGCCCCTGGCCTTCTTTAGTAAGCAGCTTCGCGACAATGAGAGGAAGTACAGCACTTTCGACAGGGAGCTCCTGGGTCTCTTCCTCGCCACCCGACACTTCAGGTTCCTGTTGGTGGGCCGCCGGTTCACCGCCTTCATGGACCACAAGCCGCTGACATTCGCCATGGCCAAAACCGCGGAGCCGTGGTCGGGCCGACAGCAGCGTCAGCTCTCTGCCATATCCGAGTTCACCACGGACATCCAGCATGTGTCTGGCAAAGACAACTCCGTCGCCGACTGCCTTTCCCGGTCGGTCGTGGGGTCCGTGCACTTGGGACTGGATTACGCTGCCATGGCCGCTGACCAGGCCATGGACTCGGACATTCAGGCCTACTGTACGGCCCCCACTGGGCTGCAGCTGGAGGACGTGGTGTTTGATGACGCCAAAGCCACACTGGTCTGCGACGTCTCCACTGGCCAACCGCGCCCCATGGTGCCTGCTGGCTGGCGGCGCCGTGTTTTCGACACCATCCACGGCCTTTCCCATCCGGGCGTGAAAGCCTCCACTAGGTTGGTGGGGGCCAAGTTCGTCTGGCCGGGCCTCAGAAGGGACGTCAGGACGTGGGCTGCTCCTGCGTGGCGTGCCAGCGTGCCAGCGTGCCAAGATACAACGCCATATCAAGGCCCCGTTGGCACCGTTTCTGGTGCCGGAGAGGCGGTTCGACCATGTGAACGTGGACCTGGTGGGCCCCCTGCCCCCCTCCCTTGGGTTCACTCACCTCCTCACCATGGTGGACAGAACCACCAGGTGGCCAGAAGCCGTTCCCCATTCCAACATCTCGCCACTGCGTTCCCCAGTCCTACGTGCCCAAGGACCTGCTGTCAGCCAGATACGTCTTCATCCGCCATGACAGCCATCGGACTCCATTACAGCCCCCATATGATGGACCCTTCCGCGTCCTGGAGGCGGGAGCTAAGAACTTTGTTGTGGACAAGGGGGGTAAGCCAGAGCGGGTCACAGTGGACCGTCTCAAGCCTGCTCATCTGGACATTGACGAGCCGGTTCAGCTGGCCCTACCCCCACGGCGGGGACGCCCCCCTGCTGCGGCCTCCGGCCCTGCCCCGGCCCCTGCCCGGGCTCTAAATCCGCCCAGGGCCCTTGACCCTCCTCCTGCTAAACGCAGCCGTTTTGGCCGCTTGATACGGCCACCGCCACGTTGACTGTTGCTATGATAATTGTTCATTGATTGACTGCGTTTTGTTATGGTGAATTCTGGGGGGGCCTGTGTAGTGACCTACAAGGGAGGAGAGAGAGAGACATTCACCAGGGCATCTGTGCCTTTAAGAGAGAGGGTGGTGGGCGGAAGTTTATATGTGTTTTGGTTCCGGGTGCACTGTCATGCCCGCTCGGTGTTGTTGGTAGTTGTATTTTATGTGGAGAGTAAACAGACTCGACTTGCCTTCGCCTCCTTGTCTCATTGTTTACCGCACCCCCACAATCTACAGATTTTATAGGGGTTTAAGAGGTTTTTAACAAGACATCAACCAACCAGCTGAGGGGTAGAATTAAATAAAAATTCAAGAACTAGAAGAAAAATATCTTAGCAAATACACCAGAAATGATACCAAATATACAATAAAGGACTGACATTTTCATGTAAAATGATGTGTAAAAATAAATAAATAAAAGTTCCTTGTAGATGAAATGTATATGTAAAAACAAATTCAACAAAGTACTGATGAGGGGGAGGGGGGGGGTGGTGGTGGTGACTGGGCAAATAGAAAAAAAAGAAAAAAGACACCAACCTTTGACTTGCTTCTGGAGGAACATCTTGGAAGGCATCCACTGTAGGTTCTGGCACTTCCTTACTCTATGACAACATGTACAGAAGACACAAAGCCAAACACACATTCAGACATATTCATATTGTCGTTGTCCAGGGGGAGATGATTGAAAGTGAGTTAGACCAGAGCAAGAGACACATTTTGGTTGTAACAGATGGGCTAATAAAGTTTTGTATTTTATTCTAATAAATTAAAGCAAAACGAATCAGTTTAGTGAGAGCGGTGAACCATTAAAACAGAGGCTACCACTGTAGTGTATAGTAGAAGCCGTTTGGGACCCTCAGACTCACTTGCAACACTGCTTTTTGATATTGCGGCCCCCGAACTTGGGCTTGTCCAGACAGTTGGTGCAGACGCCACAGTCTTCAGGCACCTGGCAGCCCAGGCACTGTCCGCAGCGCCGAGACCGGCGCCCCTTCCTGGGCGGCCCTGCCTCCTGAATGGTCTTGTGCCTCGTCACAGGCTTGATGGGAGGGGATTGGGGCTCCGCCTCTTCAGAGCCCGCTACTGATGATTTATCTACAGGGGGGAAACCATTCACAGCACAACGTTATATAAACATTAGACAAACATTCAAACCCAACTGTACAGTATATTCCATTATACAGTCATGGCCAAAAATATTGGCACCCCTGCACTTCTTTCAGATGCCATTTTTGGAGTTCTATGTGGAATGATATCAGATTTGGCTTTTTTTCTCTGCTTTTTTTGTGTTGTTCTAATGCAAACAAAATAAATAAACATGTGAATACCAAAGCATTTGGAATTGCAAAAATGTTCTGGGAGAAGTGGTGCATTATCTGAAAGAAGTGCAGGTGTGCCAATATTTTTGGCCATGACTGTATATCTTATAACTATGACTAACTGATTTATCTACAGGAGGAAAGTATTCATACGACATACAGTAGGTAAAAGGAAAATGTCTAAGCCCACTGCCAACACTATGTCTATGTTGACTATGTATGATTTCATTGGGTAATGGTGACACTGGTGAACGATGGTGAGACTGACATGGGTGTGTGCGCAGGACTTTTTAAACTATGAATCTTTTCTTTTTGACTGAAGCCTTTTTCTCAAATGTGAGGAACACGACTCCTCGCGTCCTCTCCTCCGTCCTCCACTCGCGTCCTACTGAAAACACATTGGGAGAAGATCTAGGTTCCTCCCCTTACATGTTCCCCTTTTTTTGTATGTATAGTATGAGTCTTACCATCGTTGCCCATGGAAGACAGGATCTTCTCCCTCTCCTCCCAGGGCAAGGCACTGAGGGTGGGCATGTCGTCAGGAAAAACAGCACGGTTACAGCCCAGCGCCACTGCAGCGCGACGACACACATGCTTGATGCGTGGACCGCGGACTGATGTCTCCGACGAGTCACTCTCTTGGCCCTGGGAACACAGACATCATTCAATACACTACAGTCACATAGTAGGTAACCTCGTCGGGGGGAAGACTGACCTGGACTTTAGGCTGGTCTGGAGACTTCAGAGACTTGTTCTTCTCAATCTTAAACAGCTGAGCTTTGGCCTTCTTCAGCAGCCCGACCACCCGCTTGTCTGTGACCGGCTGCTTCTCAGCATGAGCAAGCATGGAGCCCAAGGAGGGGGCTGGGGGCTGCTTACCCGTCTGTCCTAGCGGGCCTGGCGGCTGGGTGGGGGCACTTGGTTTGTCCCTCTCCTTCTCCTCCAGCTCAGCCTCCCTCTCTACAGGCCGGCCCTTCTTAGACAAGCGTCCCTTGGCTAGGGAGGGAGGCAGAGCAGGGTGGACTGTTTCTCGTACTGAAGCTGCTGCTCCCGCAGACCCAGAGCCTACACATGACGACTTCTTCCTCCCAGGAGTCTTTTTGGGAGCCAGAGAGGACAGCGACTCGCCCATCTCCCTGCTGCCCTCCACGGCAAACAGGCTGGACACCACATTCGGAGAGGCCTTTGCAGTGGAGGCCTTCCCCCTCTTCTCCCAATCCTTCCTCCCCTCCCTTTTATTCTCTTTCTCGCGTTCTTGGCTCCTCTCGGTTTCCCTGTCCTTCTCCTTGGGAGGCTGATCTCTGGAAGCGGAGGCGCTCCGCTCTCTGCCTCCCTTCCCGGCTCCTCGGCCCATCTCCTGGGGGCTGGGAGCAAAGACAGGGAAGAGTGGGGAGGAAGAGGAGGAGGAGGAGGTTGGGTTCCCGGCTGCTCTCTTGCTGTCAGAGGTTGTGGCGTGTGGGGTCAGGCCCATGGGGCTGCAGGGGAAGGTGCTGAAGGGGGTAGAGGGTAAGGCACTACTGGCTGAGACAGCTGCCACCCCAGGCAGAGAGCTGGGGTTACTGCAGGAGACGGAGCCTGGTGGCAACATCTCAGACGAGCCTCTTCCTGTCATCTGGCCGCCTGGTTGGCTGCTGCGTCTGGTCATAGAGTGGGATGGAGAGTGCGGTTGGCCACGCAGAGTCCCCAGATCCCGCCTCCTCCTGCGCCTTCGGCCCGAGGAGGACTGGAGAGGGGACAGCGAGCCGGGGCTGCTCCCGGATGACGACTGCAGGGTGACTGACTCGAAGATGCGGGAGTGAGCCTCGCTAGGGGTGAAGCGTGGAGCGCGTAGCAGCGGGCTGCGTTTCTGGAGAGGCGCCTCGAAGCGGGACGAGGGGTGCTGGTGGTGGTGGTGGTGCAGGGGGGAGAACAGGTGTGTTCCAGCCCCCGAACCGCCTCCACCTAGTGCGGGGAAGCCAGCCGGTGCCATGCCCCCTGCACTAGCACCTGAGGGCATCAGACCCACATCTTCAGCTGTGAGAGGGGGAGGGCGGAAGTTGTCGAAAATGGGCTTGCGGATAAGGCCCTCCTTGGCATATTTAGCAGAGGAGAAATACTGCTGCTCGGAGCGCGACAGGGAGGTCCAACGAAAGGTCGGCTCCCTCAGGATGGATCTGGGGAGCGGACAAAATAAAGAAAAGAAAACGTTTCAAAATGTGTAACATTCATAACAAACACAACATTATTACATTAATGTTAGTCTGGCTCACAGGAAAATATATATATAGTGATTCATCATGAGTGTTCCCCCCATTGACTTCCACATAATCTAGTTAACCATTATGACATCTCCATTTTTTTCACACAAAACTTGGGAGTGCTGTGTTATGTTTTAAACTAAATTCACAAAATAAATCTAAATCAGTAAAAATCATTCTATTCTTCATGTCCAGTCAACTGACCTGCGTTTGTCCAGGAGACTAGAGTGCACTGAGGGTCCAGAGAGGAAGTGGGGGGGCAGGATCCAGGGGGACTGGGAGTGGTGCTCACTGTTTGAGGCAGACTGGGAGGGCTGTGGGGGGGTGAGGAGAGGGGGTGGCGGGGGGGAGGAGGACAAGGAGGCTGTAGAAGAGGCTTGTTGAGACCCAACGAGGGAGGAAGAGGACAGGAGAACTCCCGTGGCGGGGCTGATGATGGCCTTCTTCCCCCCAGTAGTGAGGCTGCCCCTCTCCCGTACCCCCAGACTGCCCCTGCCCACCCCCTGACCTCTGCGCCCCCGCCGACCCCTCTCCTCCAGCAACACGCGCTCTGGCGGTGGGGAGGGGGGCCGCGAGGTCCTGGAGGTGTGGAGCAGGCTGGTGTCTCTCTCTCCCTGGGAGGACGGCGAGCAGTCATGGTCATCATGGTCAGGAGGCTCGTCCTGCTCAGACAGGGCCTGCGTGGCCTCTGAAGCCTGGGAGTCACATGAGGAGTCGTCCAGGCTGGGGCTGCTGGAGCGGGACGACTCTCCCGAGGACAGCTGGGAGGAGTGCTGGGACACAGCGCTGGAGCCGCATGACGCCGTGCTGCTGCTGAAGCGACCGCCGTTACTGGTCGTGCTGTTGTTGAGGAGGCCGGTCGCCATAGCAGTGGCACTGAGGGGTGTGGGGGTGGGGGGAGGGAGGGCGTCGACTGGAGCGGGGGTCCCGATCGTGGCAGGTGTTGACACCAGCATGGGGGAGGGGGTGGAGGTGGGCTGGTGGGGTGGCGCCACCACAGCAGACGGCACAGGCTCTAATCTGGCCACCTTCATGTGTGGATGGGGAGCTCCGAAGCTGCCCTCGTCCTCGATGAAGCGCTTGGGGGTTTTGATGATGCGCAGAGAGACTGTGCTGACCACGGGCATGATGAACTGTCTGATGTTCTTCAGCTGGGTTCTCCTCCTCCTCCTGATGCCTGACTCCATGGCACCCGCCCCGGGGCCTCTGATAGCCACCGCCTCCTTCTCCAGCAGCTTCTTCTTCTTCTGCGCCCCTTTCTTGGCGCGTTGCAGCAACTGTTTGGCGATGGCGGCGTCAGTGCGTTTGGAGGGAGGGACTATCCTGACAGGTTTGATGTGGCGGGGGCTCTGCCTCAGTCCCAGCGGCCGGGCTAGCTTGGAGGGAGACGGGGATGCTGAGGGGCTAGAAAGCTGGGAGCTGTGGAGGTCAGAGCTGGAGGCATCATCTGACAGCCTGGCCTGGGGGGTGTGGGAGTCTGTGTCTCTGTCCCTGCGGACCCTGAAGGCCCTTTGTTTCCCAGCCCCTGCCTCGGCCAGGCCAGCCTCTGATCCGGAGGAGGAGGAGGCCAAGGCCGCAGCAGCGGCGGCTGCCTCGGCTTTGAGGCGCTCGACAGAGGGGGGTCGTCCTCGTCTGCGGCGGGGCACACCGGGGACCAGAACGACCTTCCTAGCAATGGGCTTGAGCCGCAACTTGAGAGGGCTGAGCTTCACCTCCCTCAGCCTCTTCAGCTTGGTCACCTTGGAGTCCCGACGGCCCACTTTAGAAGGCGTGACCTTGGTGTCCTGCGTCTGTACGGACCCCAGCGGAGTCCTCTTGGTGGCCTTCCTGTCCCTCTCCTCCTCTGCCGTGTCCTTGCAGTGGTGTGGAGCGGCGGAGCCGTGCTCCAACCCTGCAGGCCTGCTGTCCTCTCCTGCTGCATGGCTGCCGACCTGCCAGCCCCTCTGGCTGCCCAAGGCAGGGGGTCGGCCTCTCCTCTTCTCTCCAGAGCTAGGCGGTCTGCCAGGTAACCGTTTCACCTTCTCCCCTGACTGCGGCTCTAAGCCCTCTGGTTTGCCCCGGGCGGGTGAGGCAGGCAACAGGGGAGGGGCGACCCCTGCCGATGCTCTTTGTGCAGTCAGGGCCCGCGGGGGCCGGCCTCTGGGCTTCTTCTCCTGAATGGAAGTTACTGTCAAAACACAAAACGGGGGGGGGGGGGGGGGGTCTCAATCGGTTGGCCAACTTCAATACACAGTCTACCTGCTCTTAGTAACTAGGTCTATACAGTAACTACAATAACATAGCAGAACTGTTTGGCCAACTAACACAGTTTGAGAACGGTAGGCCAACTTCCATATAGTCTCTCAATATACTGATGGTGAATATTTATAAATCACTTGTTCACCTGCTGATGTCCTTGAGGGACTGTGTATTCTTCTGTGTTCACTGACTGTTCCAAAACCTCCAAATGCTTCTTCCTAGAGAGGGAGAAAAAGAAACAGGTTAAATATGTTCCTAAATCAAACAACATTCATCTTGATTCATTAACATGTTTCTAAGGCCTATTTAATTTTACGGAAATGCAAGGTGCGACGATCCTAGGTAGATTAGATGCATTTACTAGACACTACATAACTGACTCTACACCCCATAACCCCAGAGGTCAGTGTTATGCAGACATCCCGTCAGGTGTTCTTCCTGTTGGAATTATATAAAAGAGTGGGGCGTGGCCCGCGCTCGCTTTCTACCATGTCTCGACCAAGTCTCTCCGATGGGTTCTCTAGTTTGACCTGGAGACCATTAAGGATTGTTTAGACATTGAAAGACTCGACATGTGGGACACAAGTCCCTTCACTAGTTGTGTTAGGTATATAGTTTACCACCTTTCATTTTAAATAACACCTGAACAAAAACAACAACACTGGAGCTGGCCGACCCAAAGAGGACCTGCGCTACAGGGCTGAGAACAGAGGTTGAAGGACTCAGTAGAGCACGTCACTCTGGGGCTTGACGGACACGCACATTTCCCTTCCATGTTAATACTGCATTCATGCAATCAGGTTGCAAATGATAGCCGAGTAAACTAGCATTCACACAGCCAAGTTGCGAATGCTGTGGCCCGGGGTGGTCCAGTAGTCTGGCACCACGGCCTACAGTGCACACATACAGTGGGGGAAATAATTATTTGATCCCCTGCTGATTTTGTTAGTTTGCCCGATTACAAAGAAATGAGCGGTCTATAATGTTTATGGTACTTTTATTTTAACAAGTAGAGACAGAATATCAACAAAGAAGTCCAGAAAAAACACATTATATAAAGTTATAAATTCATTTGCATTTGATCGAAGGAAATAAGTATTTGATCCCCTACAAACCAGCAAGAATTCTGGCTCATACAGACCGGTTATATGCCCATGAGGCACACAGATTAGTCCTGTCACTTTAAGAAAGTACTCCTAATCTCTGCTTGTTATGGGTATAAAAGACACCTGTCAATAGAATCAATCTATTCCATTCCAACCTCTCTACCACCATGGGCAAGACCAAAAAACATTCAAAGAACATCAGGGTAAGAGTTGTAGACCTGCACAAGGCTGGAATGGGCTACAAGACCATCAGCAAGAAGCTTGGTGAGAAGGAGACAACTGTTGGTGCAATTATTAGAAAATGGAAGAAATACAAAATAACCATCAATCGCCCTCGGCCTGGAGCTCCATGCAAGATCTCGCCTCGTGGGGTAAGGATGATCATGAGAAGGGTGAGGGATCAGCCCAGAACTACACGGGAGGAGCTTGGTAATGATCTCAAGGCAGCTGGGACCACAGTCACCAAGAAAACCATTGGTAACACACTACACCGTAACGGATTGAAATCCTGCAGTGCCCGCAAGGTCCCCCTGCTCAAGAAGGCACATGTACAGGCCCATCTGAAGTTTGCCAATGAACACTTAAATGATTCAGAGAAGGCTTCGGAGAAGGTAATGTGGTCAGATGAGACCAAAATTGAACTCTTTGGCATAAATTCGACTCGTCGTGTTTGGAGGGAGAGAAATGCTGAATGCTACAATCCCAAGAACACCATCCCCACCGTCAAACACGGAGGTGGAAACATTATGCTTTGGGGTTGTTTCTCTGCTAAGGGTACAGGACGACTTCACTGCATTGAGGGGCCAATGGACGGGGCCATGTACCGTAAGATCTTGGACGAGAATCTCCTTCCCTCAGCCAGAGCACTGAGGATGGGTCGTGGATGGGTCTTCCAGCATGACAATGACCCAAAACATACGGCCAAGGCAACAAAGGAGTGGCTCAAGAAGAAGCACACTAAGGTCATGGAGTGGCCTAGCTAGTCTCCAGACCTTAATCCTATAGAAAATTTGTGGAGGGAGCTGAAGCTTCGAGTTGCCAAGCAAAAACCTTGAAACCTTCAGGATTTGGAGAGGATCTGTAAAGAGGAGTGGACCAAAATCCCTCCTGAGATGTGTGCAAACCTGGTGACCAACTATAAGAAACGTCTGACTTCTGTGCTTGCCAGCAAGGGTTTCTCCACCAAGTACTAAGTCATGTTTTGCTTGGGGATCAAATACTTATTTCCTTCGATCAAATGTAAATGAATTTATAACTTTATATAATGTGTTTTTTCTGGACTTCTTTGTTGATATTCTGTCTCTATTTGTTAAACTAAAAGTACCATAAAAATTATAGACCGCTCATTTCTTTGTAATCGGGCAAACTAACAAAATCAGCAGGGGATCAAATAATTATTTCCCCCACTGTATGCCCATGTCGGCATTGGTTCAAATCCGGCCCATGCCCTGGTGATATTATGGTAAATTTAAAGACAATATAAGGGTTGTGATCCCACACCTAGGGGAAAAGGTCACAAGGACACCAGATGGTCCTGGAACATCTCAGAGAGGTGAGATCAGATAGGTGGGGGCTGACTAGAGAGTATGGATGCTTTGAAGTAGAATGGTACACAGCTGAATAAACATAATCAGGTGATCTAGGGACAGGATGGAGGGGTGATAAACACAGTTGTAAACAAACAAGACAAAAGGGCTTTAGAAAACAGCCTAGGCCAAAGCCCCGGGATGACGAAATGTAGTTCTTGAATATTATTGGTGTAGGTAAACAGGAAGTAGACGTTTGTTGAAAGAAGGGTGTTGACCTATGTGATGTCTATAAAAAGACAGGTAACGGAAGTGAAAAGTGTGTTCAACTTTGCAAACCTGACCCGGCTTTGTTCTCTGTGAATAAAGTCTCTGAAAGAATCAACAGCTCTGGTTAACGGTATTTTCATTTTACAATACCATTACTTAAATTCCACTACAATATACCCTCTCCTCCTTACTCTCCTGTCTTTCTCTACTGTCTCTATCCAATAAAAAATGAAAAATGTGAGTGGGACTATCACACTCCAAAAAATAACCTTTAAAGTTGCGAATGCTAGCCTAGTTAGCCTGTTTTCTCCTCGACAACAAAGTCATGGTCATTTTAGGGCCGACGGTGGGCCAGTTCGTAACACAGGACTATGAGTGAATAACAGAATTAATTGAGAACAAAACCCAGTAGGCTAAGATCTACACTTGTCATCCTGGTACTGAAGCCACAGATGTGTCCCCTTCACGAAACAGCACAATGGTTCTCAATCTCACTTTCACCTGATGACTCACACCGCTCCTCTCATTTCGTTTCCCTTCCTTTCAAGACGAGTCGTCTGAAGCTAAGGAAGGCTCAGAACCATACAGACGTTCTCAATATGAAACCACTGAACCCAGGGATGTGAGTAACAGCTCAGTCAAACCACACTCAACCCTTTTCCTGTTCTAGGTAAATACTAAGCAGGTAAAAATGTCTCACCGTCTGAAATACCTGAAAAAGACCAGGGGCAAGAATCACCAAGACCAACAATTCACTTAGGATCTTTTATAACTCAAACAGGAAAAATACTTATGGATCTATGTACAGTAGACGTATGAAAGGCAAACATATGGGAAGTTATAGTGGTTATCATGTAAAGCTGCAGGAATGTATTCACTTACATCCATAAGAGTATGAAAGTATTGTGACGCCCGCCGTGCGAATGAGGGCGCACGGGAAGGTGGAGTGGTGATAAATGGGGTGTATATCTCGCCCCGCTATGTCTCTGCTGTCGCCTCTCTCTCTCTATCCCTCTCTCCTTGCAAGATCGGTGGCATGCCCATATATGGAGTTCCGCCGGCCAGGGTGAGTTCAGCAGGGGAACGCAATCAGCGGAGCACAGCTGAACCAGATCAGCGCGAGTGGAGGCCGCAGAAAAGGAGGACTCAGACCAACAATTGGAGGAAGTACTTCGGTGGAAGAAGGTGGTAGTAGGTGATGAGAAAGAGAGATTTAAAAGCGCCGTGTATGACCCATTTGTGTAGGAGAAGCCCGTGGAAAGTCCGACCCCCTGACCGTCTGAGAGCCCGCCTGTGTACCGAACTTCGCCTGCCCGACTACCCTCCCGACCGCCTCACCCTGGATCGTATGACTTCCCGAGCCCGTGTACCGAACCCAGCGCTTGACCACCGACGACGGATTGACAGCCCAGCGGACGCATTGACTCCCGATTCTCCCTTCCCCTATCACCTCCCTTCTCCCCTCCCCGACTCCCAAATAAAGTTAATTAATTTGGATCCTGGTGCGGAACTCATGTCTTTTACTGTGTTTGGTTCAGTGACACTCCCTCACGCCCCGGAGGGTGTCACAGTATTTTCCAGGAAGTGGTGAGTGTCCAATCAGGACGACCTGCAAACAGGTAGCCGTGGCAGCAGTGGTTGCTAGGCTGCCTGACATCAATAGTAATGTCACACACAGGTCATGTGCTGTGAGGGGCTGATTCTGTGAAATAGACGACCAAGCATGTGTGTGTGTGTGTGTGTGTGGTCCCTCAGACTACTCATCCTATATACAGTGCCCTCCATAAGTATTGGAAAGAGGAAGCATTTTGTCTTCTTTTATCTCTATACTCCAACAGTTTGGATTTGAAATCATTACATTACATTTACATTTTAGACATTTAGCAGACGCCTTGATCCAAAGCGACTTACAACAAATACATTTGTCTAAGTAAGTGAATCATCTATACATCAGTCATTATAAGATAAACAAATATATGCTTAGACCAGGGGCTATTAGCAGTCACAATGATAGAAGAAGGAAGAATTACTTCTTTTTTTTAACGTTTATTTACAGTAGAGAAACTGTACAGGGGGGGTAGTGGGGATGAAGAGGTCTTTAGGAGGGACAGTCAAGATGTAGCCTGAAGAGATGGGTCTTCAATCTACGGCGGAAGATAGGTAGTGACTCTGCAGTCCTGACAGCAGTGGGAAGCTCGTTCCACCAGCGGGGTGCCAGGACAGTGAAAAGGCGTGAAATTGCATAGCGCGAAATTACCGAGCCAAGAGGGAGAACAGTAAGAGCCCTAGGACGGAGCCCTGGGTGACCCCAGTGGAGAGGACAGCGATCCTCTCCACGTCACCTGGTAGGATGCAAACCAGGAGAGTGCAGAGCCAGAGAGTGCCCAGCCTTAAAGCCGTTTGGTGAGGGTCAAGGAGGTTGTTCTGAAGGAGATAGTGAGACAGTTGGTTAGAGACAGCATGTTCAAGGGTTTTAGATAAGAAGGAGAGAAGGGTCTGTAGTTATGGACAGCAGACGGGTCAAGAGTTGGTTTCTTCAGAAGAGGCTTGACTCTGGCTGTCGTAAAGGCAAAGGAACGGAAGGAGGTTTTTGGAAATGGATTGGAGAAAGGGGGAGGGGATAGGATCGAGAGGGCAGGTGGTTGCCCGCTTGGATGTGACCAGTTTTAGAATATCATCAGGGGAGAGGGTGGAGAAATCTGATAAACCAGAGACTGGGTGTTGCACAGTGGGTTTGGGAGGAGAGGTAGCATTGTTGGTGAGAGGTAGAGAGAAAGAGCTGCAAATGTCATCAACCTTCTTTTCAAAGTAGGTGACAAAGTCATCAGCAGACAGGGAGGAGGTGGGTTGAGGGGTGTAATTGTTGTGAGAAATCAAACAATTACTATGAGGTTAAAGTAAAGATTCTCAGCTTTAATTCAGGGTTTTTATTTTTTCAGATTGGTTTCACCATTTAGAAATGTCAACCCTTTTTATACATAGTCCACCTATTTCCAAAAGTATTGGAAAATTGGTTTGACAGGTGTTTCTGGTTAGTCAGGTGTGTTCTGTCACATAATTTGTTCAGGCATAAGAGAGCTGTTAATGTCTAGAACTGATTCTAGGCTTTGCCATTATGAGACTGAAATATCAGAAAAATCGATCAGAAACGTAGCCTTACCAAAATCAAGTTTGGAGAAAAAAGGATCTGCCCAAGACTTACAGCATACCACCTCATCTGTGAAACATGGTGGAGGGGGTGCTATGGTTTGGCATATACAGTGCATTCAGAAAGTATTCAGACCCCTTCCACATTTTGTTATGTTACAGCCTTATTCTAAAATGGATTAAATATTATTATTTTTTTCCCTCATCAATCTACACACAATACCTCATCATGACAAAGCAAAAACTGTTTTTTAGAAATTGTTGCTAATTTATTAAAAATAAAAAACTGAAATATCACATTTACAAAAGTATTCAGACCCTTTGCTATTGCTAGCTCAGGTGCATCCTGTTTCCATTGATCATCCTTGAGATGTATCTACGACTTGATGTGAGTCCACCTGTGGTAAATTCAATGGACAAGATTTGGAATGGCACACACCTGTCTATATAAGGTCCCACAGTTGACAGTGCATGTCAGAGCAAAAACCAGGCCATGAGGTCGAAGGAATTGTCCGTAGACCTCCAAGACAGGATTGTGTCGAGGCACAGATCTGGGGAAGGGTAGAAAAACATTTCTGCAGTATTGAAGGTCCCCAAGAACACAGTAGCTTCCATCATTCTTAAATGGAAGAAGTCTGGAACCAGCAAGACTCTTTCTAGCACTGGCCACCATCAGGGAGGTGACCAAGAACCCAATGGTCACTCTGACAGAGCTCCAGAGTTCCTCTGTGGAGATGGGAGAACCTTCCTGAAGGACAACCACTCCTCAGTAAAAAGCACGACAGCCCGCTTGGAGTTTGCCAAAAGGCACCTAAAGGACTCTCAGACCATGAGAAACAAGATTCTCTGGTCTGATGAAACCAAGATTGAACTCTTTGGCCTGAATGCCAAGCGTCACATCTGGAGGAAACCAGGAATCGCTCATCACCTGGCAAATACCATCCCTACGGTGAAGCATGATGGTGGCAGCATCATGCTATGGGGATGTTTTTCAGCGGCAGGGACTGGGAGACTAGTCAGGATCGAGGGAAAGATGAACAGAGCAAAGTACAGAGAGATCCTTGATGAAAACCTGCTCCAGAGCGCTCAGGACCTTAGACTGGGACGAAGGTTCACCTTCCAACAGGACAACGACCCAAAGCACACAGCCAAGACAACACAGGAGTGGCTTCGGGACAAGTCTCTGAATGTCCTCGAGTGGCCCAGCCAGAACCTGGACTTGAACCCGATCAAACATCAGAGACCTGAAAATAGCTGTGCACCGACGCTCCCCATCCAACCTGACAGAGCTTGAGAGGATCTGCAGAGAAGAATGGGAGAAACTCCCCAAATGCAGGTGTGCCAAGCTTGTAGCGTCATACCCAAGAAGACTTGAGGCTGTAATCGCTGCCAAAGGTGCTTCAACAAAGTACTGAGTAAAGGGTTTGAATACTGATATTTACATTTTTAGGGTTAGGGTTAGGGTTAGGAACAATTAGCAACAATTTCTAAAAACCTGTTTTCGCTTTGTCATTATGGGGTATTGTGTGTAGATTGATGAGGAAAAAAATGAATTTAAATCAATTTTAGAATAAGGCTGAAACAATATTATGCGGAAAAAGTGAAGGGGTCTGAATACTATACACTCACTGAGTACTTTATTAGGAACACCTGTACACCTTCTCATAGTGGAGGTGGGGATGTTTTCTTGGCACACTTTGGGCCCGTTAAAACCAATCAATCATCACTTGAATGCCACAGCCTATTTGAGTATTGTTGCTGACCATGTGCATCCCTTCATGGCCACAATTTACCCATCTTCTAATGGCTACTTCCAGCATGATAATGCACCATGTCACAAAGCAAAAGTCGTCTCAAACTGGTTTCATGAACATGACACTGAGTTCAGTGTTCTTCAGTGGCCTTCCCAGCCACCGGATCTGAATCCAATAGAACACCTTTGGAATAGAACGGGAGATTCACAGCTTGAAAGTGCATCTGAAAAATCTGCAGGAATTGCGTGATGCAATTATGTCATCATGGACCGGAATCTCAAAGGAATGTTTCCAACATCTTGTGGAATCAATGCCACAAAGAATTGAGGCTGTTTTGAGAGCAAAGGCAGGCCCTACCCAGTATTAGTATAGTGTTCCTAATAAAGTGTTCGGTGAGTGTATAGCTGCCACTACACTGTGTATATAAACTTGAATGCTTATTGGATTTAATCATTTTCAGGTGATATGCATTTGTCTAATGAGGGAGTGTGTGGCCTAAAGTGATTAACACCTTATATTAAGGTGTGCATAATTATTAGGCATCTTCATTACCTCAGGTAAAATGGGCAAAAAAAGAGACTTAACTGACACTGAAAAGTCACAAATTGTAAAATGCCTTTCAGACGGATGCAACACACTTGGACAATGCATGGCATGACCACCGGACAATGAAACGTTTTGTTGCGAATATTCAACAGGGTCGCAGAAAATGCATGGAGAAGAAAAGGCGCAAATTAACTCCAAAAGACTTGAGAAGAATTAAACATGAAGCTACCAGGAACCCATTATCCTCCAGTGCCACCATATTCCAGAACTGCAACCTACCTGGAGTGTCCAGAAGTACAAGGTGTCAAGTGCTCAGAGACATGGCCAAGCGAAAGAAGGCTGAAACACGACCACCACTGAATAAGATTCACAAGTTGAAGCGTCAAGATTGGGCCAAGAAATACCTGAAGACAGATTTTTCAAAGGTTTTATGGACAGATGAAATGAGAGTGACTCTTGATGGACCAGGTGGATGGGCCTGTGGCTGGATCACTAATGGACACAGGGCACCACTTCGAGTCAGGCACCAGCAAGGTGGAGGAGGGGTACTGGTATGGGCTGCTATCATAAAGGATGAGCTAGTTGGACCTTTTCGGGTTGAAGATGGACTGAAAATCAACTCCCAAACCTACTGCCAGTTTCTGGAAGATACTTTCTTCAAGCAGTGGTACAGGAAGAAGTCAGCAGCATTCAAGAAGGCCATGATCTTTATGCAGGACAATGCTCCATCACATGTATCCAAGTACTCCACTGCTTGGCTAGCCAGCAAAGGCCTCAAAGACGACCGAATAATGACCTGGCCCCCTTCCTCACCTGACTTAAATCCTATTGAGAACTTGTGGGCCCTTCTCAAACGTCAGATTTACAGTGAGGGAAGACAATACACCTCTTTGAACGGCATTTGGGAGGCTGTGGTTGCTGCTTCAGCGAATGTTGATCGTGAACAGATCAAGAAACTGACAGACTCCATGGATGGAAGGCTCATGGCAGTTATTGAAAAGAAGGGTGGCTATATTGGTCACTGAATATTTTTGAAAGGCCAAAAATGTTATTTAATTGTCATTTTGTGTTAGTTATTTGTTACACTTACTCTAATAAAATTTAGAATAAAGTGAGTTTGAAAAAAAATATTTTTGTAATTTAGTTGCCTAATAGTTCTGCACACTAATAGTTGCCTAATAATTCTGCACACTTATATATTCCCCTGAGAAAGACAAAACTCACTTTTTCTTTCTTAAACATTCAGGTTTGCGGTTCAATAACATTTTGGATTGACTGAGAGCATTGTATTTGTTCAACAATAAAATTAATCCTGAGGAATACAATTTGCCTAATAATTGTGGAGGCAGTGTAGAACTGGCTGACTTGTCTTAATTACATGGGCTTGCTTCAGCAAGTCCAACTATTGTTCTTCAACATACTAGGCCTAACTGCCATTGCTATGACTTTTGGTTTTGATCCCTATTAAACTTTTTAAAACATTACAAACTTGAAAGTGCACTTCTTAACATGGAGGTCTATAGAAACCAAAAGATGCAATTTTTTAACCATTGCCGCTCGTACACCTTTAAGCTATTAACGCCATTTCAACTGTAAAATGTGCCAATAACTCCAAATAATCAACTGTGATAAAAAGCTTTTTGATACCTATTAAGCTTTTTAAACTATTAAGCTTTGTGTCACTCCAAAACCTCTCATCCGGTTAACGTGGTGGAATGTTGATTTAGACCAGCATTCTGAGAGCCCCATTGTTACTGCAACTGTCATGGAACTTTCACAACTCTTGAATAATAATTAGGAGACCTGCAGAACACATTCTTAGAATGATTACACAACAATGCACTGTCTTTGCTACCAGTTCTACCCCACTGAAACCACTCTCAACCAACCGACTCTTGACCCACTCCACTGAACTACCCCAGGCTCATCCTGTCTGTCTGTCTGTCTATGTACACTATGTACAGTCATGAGAAAAAGTTAGGACACCCCCCAAAATATTAAGTTATTCTCTTAAAAATATGAACATATCAATATGGTATCTTCTTTCTAACAATGTCTATAGATAAAGGGGATGTAATTGAACAAAAAACTATGAAAATGTAACTTTGTAATCATTTATTTAACGAAAAATTAACAATAATGCCAATTCCTACTGAGGAAAAAGTTAGGACACCCTATGCCCTAATAGCTAGTATTGCCCCCCTTGGCTGAAATAACCTCAATTAGACGTTTCTTATAACTGTCTACAGGTCTCTGACATCAATTGGGAGAAAGTTTTTCCCACTCCTCCTTGCAGAATTCTTTCAGCTGTGTGATGTTCGAGGGGTGTCTTGCATGCACAGCCAGTTTCAAATCAATCCACAGCATCTCAATAAGATTAAGATCCGGGCTTTGACTTGACCATTCCAGAACTCTCAATTTATTTTTCTTGAGCCATTCCTTGGTAGATTTACTGAAATGTTTTGGGTCATTGTCATGTTGCATGGTCCACATCTGCTTCAGCTTCAACTTTCGAACAGATGGTCTCACATTTTCCTCAAGCACCCTCTGATACAATACAAAATTCATAGTGGATTCTATGATGGTGAGCTGACCAGGCCCTGCTGCAGAAAAGCAGCCCCAAACCATGACATTTCCACCCCCATGCTTCACAGTTGGTATGAGGTTCTTGTTCTCAAATGCTGTCTTGGTTTTGCGCCAAACATGTCTACTCTTACTGTGCCCAAATAGTTCAACTTTGGATTCATCTGTCCAAAGCACATTGTTCCAGAAGTTCTGGTCTTTCTCTAGGTGTTCTCTGGCAAACTTTAGTCTTGCCCTGATGTTTTTTTTTGACAGCAGGGGTTTCCTCCTTGCACACCTCCCATGTCATGCAAACTTGTTCAGTCTCTTTCTTATGGTGGATGCATGTACTTTGACATCAATTGTGGCAAGAGATACCTGTAGGTCTCGTGATGACATTCTGGGATTGTTGGAGACTTCTTTAAGCATCTTTCGGTCAGCTCTTATGCTGAACTTGCTTGGGCGGCCTGACCTGGCCATGTTGGTGGTGGTTTTAAATGTTCTCCACTTGTAAATTATTTTCCGGACAGTGGAATGGCCAATTTCGAATAGTTTGGAGATCTTTTTATATCCCTTCCCAGACTCATATGCATCTACAATTTTTCTTCTGAAGGCCTCAGAGAGCTCTTTTGATCTCGCCATGGTGATGCAACTCACTTCAACAATCAAGAGCAAACCAAACTAAATATCTGAGGCTTAAATAGGACAGGCTCCTCCAAAATCCTCTGTAACGATGTTCTAATCATTTGCACCTGATGTGGTGCTCTTTATTATAATTTTAGGCATTTTAAGTGGAACTAAATGTGGGGGTGTCCTAACTTTTTCCTCACAAGAAGATTGCATTTCTATTAATTACATTTTACCAATCATTTTTTAAATAATTTGTTTCAGTTGTATTTGTTTAGTTATATTACCTCAATTTTTCAATATTGTTCAAATGAATATCAAATGTCCATATGTTTGAATATGTTGAAGAAGACAAAGGTTTTCATAGGGTGTCCTAATTTTTTCTCATGACTGTATATCTATCTAGCATCTAACCTTCTATCTTTCCAACCTTATATCTATCTAACTATGGGGGGACATGCAGTGTTCGGCCTATAGAGGGAGCTACAGGACCGTGGCCAGGGTCGGAAGCGAGGCTGGGTGCGCACCTGTTGCGAATCAAGCCTCGCTAACGAAAGGGTTTAAGATGTGTGTGCCTCGGCGTTCGAGCGAGAGAAGGGCGACTGGAAAGTCGCCGAGTGTTTTGAGGAAGAAATAACTATTATTATTATTATAACTATTTTCATAATAAACGGAACATTCCCTTACCACCACACTGCGTCCGCCTATCTGTGAGCAAGGGACTTGTTACAGTGGCGCCCAACGTGCGGCACAGTGAAGGCGGAGGAAAAAGGAAATGGAGGCGTTAAGCGCGGCCATAGGAAGGATGGCCCTTGTACTGGAGCAGCAGGCCCACCTCCAGCAGGAGCACCAGGCCGCGGTGAGGGAGATGGCGACGGCAAGGGCTGAGGACCGTACCCTCCTCCTGGACCTCGTCGGGTCCATCAAAGCGGGACCAGGCCGGGTCGGCACAAGGTCCCCCCAAGGTCCACCTCCAGAAAATGGGGGAACTGGACGACCCGGAGGCGTTCCTGGCGGTGTTCGAGGGGACAGCGAGGATCTCGGGGTAGCCGGACGGCGAGTGGGCATACCATCTGCTGCCCCTCCTGTCAGGTGAGGCGCAGCTCGCTGCCCACAGCCTGCCAGCGGCCGCCCAATGGGACTACCCGTCCCTGGCCCGGGCAATTCGAGACCGCCTGTGCCTCACGCCGGAGGAACACCGTCGCCGGTTCCGGGCCCTGACGATGGAGGAGGGGAGCCGGCCCTTTGCCTACGCCCAGCGGCTGCGGGACAGCGCGCGGCGGTGGCTGGACCCAGGGAACAGCTCGGTGGAGGAGGTCGGGGACCGGGTGGTGTTGGAGCAATTCCTCACGGGGCTCCCGGCCCGGACCGCCGCCTGGGTCCAGTACCACCGGCCCCAGGATCTCGCGGCCGCCGTTACCTTGGCGGAGGACCATCTCTCCCTCCCGCCGCAGGAGCCCCGGCGCCCGGAAGGAGCCATGGTGCTGGAGGAGGAGAGACCTGCGCCCGCCCCGAGGACGAGATGGCAGGGGCAGGCATGTCGAGAACCAGCCCTGGCCCCACAGGAAGCACCCCGAGCGACAGGGGGGGTGTGTTGGCAATGCGGACGGCCGGACCATGTACAGGCGGAGTGCCCAGTGAGGGAGGTGGGGCAGGTCGTCCGCATCGGCGACATACCGGGCCCTCCCCCCGGACTAGGAGCGGCGTATCGTGTTCCGGTAAGGATACAACATGATACACACCAGGCGTTCTTGGATTCGGGCTGCATGCAGTCCATGATCCAGGAGCGCCTGGTTCGACCGGGGGCATTGTTAAAGGCATCGAGGGTGTTGGTGAAGTGTGTGCATGGGGACATTCACGAATATCCTGTGGTCGCGATCGAGATTCATTTTGAAGGGAAAAAGCATAGTGTACAGCGGCGCCTCGCGACACTGCCGAGGAGCCGGAGCCGGCGGGGGGGTCTCAACCCGAGATTTCCCCGCCGAACTATCCGCTGCTAGGTGACTTCCCAATCGAGCAGTCTCGTGACGAGACCCTACGATCGGCCTATGACCAAGTGATAGCGATTGATGATACTTTGGTACGGCCAGACACAGTACGCGCCCACCCCTATTTCGCGATTATCAGCGACAGGTTGTACCGAGTAAGTCGTGACTCACATAGCCAGGAGGAAGTAACCCAGTTGTTGGTTCCCCGTAGCCGCCGGGAAATGGTCAGTGTTCGGCCTGTAGAGGGAGCTACAGGACCGTGGCTAGGGTCGGAAGCGAGGCTGGGTGCGCACCTGTTGCGAATCAAGCCACGCTAACGAAAGGGTTTAAGATGTGTGTGCCTCGGCGTTCGGGCGAGAGAAGGGCGACTGGAAAGTCGCCGAGTGTTTTGAGGAGGCTGGAAAGCCAACGGAAGAAATAACTATTATTATTATTATAACTATTTTCATAATAAACGGGACATTCCCTTACCACCACACTGCGTCCGCCTATCTGTGAGCAAGGGACTTGTTCCGTTTATTATGAAAATAGTTATATATTTCCAGCCTCCTCAAAACACTCGGCGACTTTCCAGTCGCCCTTCTCTTGCTCGAACGCCGAGGCACACACATCTTAAACCCTTTCATTAGCGAGGCTTGATTCGCAACAGGTGCGCACCCAGCCTCGCTTCCGACCCTGGCCACGGTCCTGTAGCTCCCTCTACGGGCCGAACGCTGCATGTCCCCCCACACTAACCTTTTAACTTCTAGCATCATCCTTTCACCAGTCACTACTGCTTCACTCAGTATAATCCATTCTGATTAACCTCTGAATTCTATTTGTCTATTCATCCTCTCATTCATCTATCGATTCATCCATCCAACCAACCAACCATACATCTTTAACTTTATACCATAATAAGATTCTCACTTTCTTTCAACTACACAGCAAATCGATCTATTGTCCAAATCATCTTTAAACTTTTTCCACTACCAAAATAAGACATTGCAAGTCTGCAAAGTTTCTTCTGGAACTTATTTTTCTAGTTGATGTTACTGCTGCAGCAGTATTCTTAAGTATACAGAAACATCTTGTCTGCTCGAGTGTACCCTCTGGTTCCTTGTTTGTTTTTCCATCCACAAGATTCAAACTCCCACTCCTTCCTGCTGCTCTATACAATGCATTGATTACTATCAGTGCATGAATGACATGCTCCTGGCTTCAGTCTTTTCTCATAGGTTATTGAGGAGTGTTAGAATTGTCCCATGATTTCTGGATTCTATTTTCAAGTATTCTATGTGCTCCTCACCTCTGGCCTAGTAACAACCTAAGGACCTGTGGCCTCCAAGGCCAAATCCCATGGGTAGTTTATATACTTTCTCTGGTATAACCTGCTAGCCTGAAACATAATTTCTTGGTAACATTGAATAAAGTACCCTCTCCAAAAGACATCAACCTTCAGATCTCTTTATTTCATCTCATTGCAAACCCACCCTACAAATACACTGAGATATCTCAGCCTCTGAACGAACTGCTAAAAGGTCAACCAGAGTCCAAGACTCCAATTCAACTGAACGAAGAACAAAGACAGTCATTCCAGAAAAAGCAGCACTGAGCACTGCTCCAGCTCTTGGAATACCAGACAATGGACAGCTCTTCATGTTGTATGTGTCAGAGAGAGACGGATACATGACCGCCGTCCTCACACAAGAACACAGAGATCGACGACGACTTGTGGGGTACTATTCAGCCAAGTTGGATGCTGTGGCCTTAGGCTTTGCCTGCCTTCAAGCCCTACAAGCAACATACCTTGCTGTGGGACTGGTGTCCAGCATCACTCTTGACCAAAAGTTGATTGTCTTGTGCCCACATGCAGTCCACGTCCTGCTGACCATGAACAGAGCAGCTCAAGTCACTGTGTCACGATGGAGCAAGTGGTCTACGGTCTTGGAAGCGCCCAATATCTCCATCAAGAGGGGAACCCTATCCAACCCTGCCACAATGATATCTCCACCTGAAACAGACGATATCCTGGAGTACGACTGTCAAGACCTGGTCATGGACAAGGCGGATGAAGGAATGTTTAAATCCACACCCTGAGGCAACCCTGACATGATACTGTTTACCAATGAGTCCTCCATGGTGGAAGACGGAGTGTGGAAGCCTGGATGGCCTGGATGGGCTCTGTGCCCTGGGACCTCGGCATAGCAAGCGGAACTGCAGGCCCTCACTGAAGCATGCAATCTAGCACAAGGGAAAACCACAAACATCTACGCAGATTCAAGATATGCCTTCAGTGTGATTCATAACTTTGGCGTGACTCATGAGTCCTGAATCAAGGATTCCTCAATGCATTAGGAGCGCCAGTCGAGGATGGAGAGATGGTCCACAATCTACTGGTGGTCCTACAGAAACCTGAGCAAGTGTCCATCAAGACTAAAGCTCACACAAAAGCTGACACAAAAGCTGTCACAGGAGAAAGCAAAGGCAACGGCCTAGCTCATAGTGCTGCAAAGGCGGCAGCAAAACAAACTCCAACTCCAGTAGTGTACACCATCGATACGCTGAAACACATCCAACAGATGCAGGACACTGCAGAGAAGGGGGAAATATGGTCCTGGATGGAATCAGGAGCCAAACTGGGCACAGATGCAGTGTGGTGGTATGGTCAAAGCACTGTGGGCCCTCGGAAGCTATGACCCTATCTGGCTACTCATCAGAACAGACAAAATGGTTCACCGCTATACCAACCAGTGGTGGAACCCAGCTTTCAGGAAAGAGGCAGAAAGAGTTGTATCTCAGTGCCCTACCTGTCAGAAAAACAACAACCAAGGAAGAGTTAAGGTGCAACAGCGCACGACTCCAGCACCCTCAGGATCTTTTTGACACCTCCAGATGGACTACATCACACTCCTGAAGTATGGGGGGCATCAAGATGTGTTGGTGGTCGTTCTCTCGATGGGTGGAGTCCTTCCCTACCAAAAAGCGAACTGCTTTACATACAGCCAAAGTGCTAGTCAAACAAATCCTTCCACGATGGGGTCTACCAGAACAAATAATAATAATAATAATAATAATAATAAATGTATTTATAGAGCACATTTCCGTACAGAGACTGCAGCCCCAAGTGCTGTACATAAAAATCAAGTAAAAAAGAAACAATAACACAATAGAAGAAAAATAGGAAAACAATCAATAAACAGCAGTAGCCTACATGTTAAAAAGATACAAACAATGGTAATAGATAATTAAAGCACTATGCATGTAAAACCCAAGCAAAGCAGACCAATAGTGAAATAGAAAGAAAAAAACAATAGTACATGCTAGGATAGTACAAATAATGGGAATAGATAATAAAATTCTATTCTATTTGATTCATTGATTTGTATCGCCCTTCATCACTGTTATAGTCTAAAACGGTTTCATAATGCCCCTATATGAAAGACAATAAGTGTTGGTACACAACACCCCCCAACCTGAGACCCTCACAGAGAACAAGGAAAAACTCCCACATAAAACCTTACAGGAAAATAAAAAAATGGAAGAAACCTTGGGAGGGGCTACTCAGAGAGGGACGGTCAGGCGTGCAATAGATGTCGAGTTTGGGTAGGCAGAAAGTACAAAATACAAATTGTCATGATGAGTGTGGGACATCCCGATCTCATGTGACGTCACATAGACTCTGACCAAGGCTCTCACTTCACTGGAAGAGTCTGTGAAGAAGTCAGCAGGATGATGATGGAAGTTAAGTGGTCACTCCACTGTCCCCATCACCCTCAATCATCTGGGCAGGTGGAACGAATTAATCGAAGTCTTAAAGCGAGACTCACCAAAATGCATCAGGAAGGGGTGCCTTGGCCAGAGGCCCTGTCTGCAGTACTGTGCAGTATTAGAGCAACACATAATAATACCACAGGACTGAGTCCCTTCAAAGTCATCACAGGCAGACCAATGTCACTACCCGGTACTTTTGATCTGAGACGAGCAGACATGCTTCTCGATTATTGTTTAGCTCTTGGCAAAGCCACTAAGGCAGCTGAACAGCAGGTGCATGATCGTGGGTAGAGCCTCCTGAGGGGGGACACACTATCGTGTCAGGTCAATGGGTTATGATACACAAACCATAAAAAGTTGCGTTAGAAGCTAGATGGGATGGTCCCTATCAGGTTGTTGATAACCAACAGAGCAGTTAAAGTAGAGGGGAAATCAAAATGGATACACGCCAGTCACTGTAAACTTGTTGATCATACTGGGGTGGATCAAGCCTTGGGGCTACAGAACCATGAGCAATAGGCTATGGGGGCCTACTCCGGGTGAAGACGATGTTAATGGGGAATCGTTCATTTGATGTCACATTACATCCATGCTGGTCTACCTCAGATAAGGGCAACACCTTAAAAAGAACCTAGTTACTGCTGTTCCTTTTTATCTGTCTTTCAGGTGGAGTTGTCCAAATCAGGGTGAGCTGTGAGCTGCACCAATTCCAACTGACATCACTCCTGGAACTTCAATGTTACCGTGTCACCTATCAAATGTGCTTCAGAGACAACTTGATAGATCAGTGAAAAACACATTTTATGGAAAGCTGTCATGTTTAAGAATACACAGTATGACAACAGTGTAGACTGAGAGTCATCAAGACTGAGACGACTCATGCTTGGTCAGAGCTTAGTATGCCTTCAAGTTTGAGAACCCTGGTATTTGTTAGAAGTATCAGTGATTCATTTTGATATGACATGGCTTGCTTCTGTATTTTCTTATTTTTGATTATTGTACTGCTTTCCCACTGAAGAATAATCAACTGTTGTAACTTTTCTAGCTGTATAGCTGAAGTAGCCTTCACCCCTCCCTGGGTTTAATGGTATTAAGTTCCAGAATCTGATGGTGATTCTGTAAGAGGATGTTAAGTAAATGAAGGAATGTAATCACTTTTTATTCTGGCTGCTTTTTATACTTCTTGTTTTTATTCTTTTATACTTTTTATGCTTTGATGTCTTTATTGTTCATTTTGGTAATTCTTGAAAAATAACTCTGTGGTAAGGATAGTGAATGAAGGGCTTCATGAATCTCTCTCTTCCCACACACACACACACAGACGAGAATCATAGTATTCACTGCTAAGAAGATCGATATTAAAAACCCTAAATCAATCAAAGGTTTGAGCATGGACAAAGTCTCCTGGTCTTATCCTGCTCATGGTAGCAAATCAGCCCAGACACTCCCCCTCAGTCTAGACCTCATTCTGAATAATTTCTAAGCAGCAGAATCAAGAGTCTTCTCTGGCCACAGGTTTCACTGTCTGACTTACTATGGATACTTTGCTCTCATCTCTTCCTGGAATTTCAATTGGCGATGGGATCATCCAATACATGTCCTTCTGATGTCATGTTCCTGTTAAAAGGCCACTGAGGAATTCCGGACGGTTTGCCCTGAGCAATGATGACTAATGGTCACAATAACAAAACAAAATAGCAGACTTTAATACAAAATTCAGTTTAGGCTACTTTAATCACAACCATATATAACTCAACAATGATGGTAGAGGATATGTAAACAGGATAGAATCGGGAATCAGTCAGCATATTCCCAATGATTATTGTAGTCATGTCCTGCAATGAAGAACACTTAAGGGACACGAGAAGGTAAATGCCCAGTGGTACTAATCTGTAAAAACATGCAATCTAATGTTGAGACGACCAAAACATTATTGTGCATTTTTATCGAAGGCAGTCTTTATTTAGTTACTTTGTAGTAAACAGCAGAAATAGTTGAGAGATATTAATAAATGATTTGATGATTTCTGATCTGATAACCCCGCCCCATGTCCTATTCGACTACAATGATAGTGATAAACACTACCATGCTCTACTCCCACTGCAATGAACGCGTGCTCATCATGAAAAAAGGAAGATGGTCGTTCGCTAAACCTAACACACCCCCAAACCACAAGGTAGCTTAAACGAGATGTGATCTCTGAATGAGAATAACCGGCACTTTCCGACAATTAGACTTCCGGTTTCGTTTTGGCAACTTCAAAATAAAAGCGCGAGGTAATAGATCACTGGAAAGTGATGGGATCACGATATTTTAATATATTTTTCATTAACGAAATATTATGTAACAGAAAGTATGTACAATTTCAAAAAAAAAAAAAAAAAAAAAAATGGTATCATTATAATGTACATGTTCATTCAAACATCAATCAAAACATGATTTTTACTACCAATCTACTGAACAACACTTCTAGTATACATATCAAGTGAGTTTTAACCATGAGGGGTGTCATACAAAGTGTTCTTGGCCTTTTACTGTGGCCCAACAGTCAAAAGTGCCACCTTGAGACTGTATAGGGAACACATAATGGACTGTACACAAATCAATTTCCAAGGCTAAACATGATTTTACTACTAATCTACTCAACAACACTTCTAGAATATGAATTAAGTGAGTTTCAACCATGAGGAGTGTTATACAGAGTGTTGTTGGTCCTTCACTGTGGCCCAACAGTTCAAAGTGCCTCATCTAGATTCAATTTTACATTTTTATAGCTGTCAAGCTATTTCTTGTTGAGGTACTGTCCAAGGTCCTGAAGACATCACGTTTGTATCCTGATTGAAGATGACAAAACAAATAATAGTATGTAACAAACGACATGTATTGAGGTGAAACAACACCTTATTACTGCATGTGTAGAACACAAAAGCTACACATTTAGTTCAAAACCAACTTCTTTGCACACCATGATTACCCTCATTACTAATGAGTCAAATTTAGCACCTGAAAATCAACTTTAGCCGTGGAAAATTATTTGTGTACAGTCCATTATGTTCCTATGCAGTGCAGCAGGCTTTTATAAGGGTCATTAGGATATTAGAAGAATTACAAACCCTTAAAAACACAAATAATACATTGAGAGGATTACATGTTTATTTCCAGGTGGTTACAGTGGTTCCTTTATCCATATTTAGTATTTCTAAATGTTTAAACAAGTTTAACGTGGGCGCTTTTATTGAGAAGAAATCCTCATTTACATCCACCTGAGCTAAGTGGGCGGAGTTCACAGAACACATATCGTTAAACGACTCGTTGTTATTGTAGCTTATTGGCAAGTGCTCTAACAGAAGCTACTCCAACGATGTAATTTGTAGCAACATCAAACATACAAGACTGACGAAATAATCTCTACAGTCTAGCTAAATTCCTCATTTTAGAAAGTGTAGCTTGCTAGCACACGTTATCTGCTATGACCACAATTCCGACATTATTTTGGTACTACGCACTGTGTGAAGAGGGGGGGAAACATGTCCACCACCCATTTTCCTATGCATCAGCAAGAGCTACCGTGCGAAGCGTGGCGTAGTATGGTCGAGGCTCAGCTAAACCCAAATATGCGAGTTCAACAATAAGTCTAAATCCATCACAACCCGGACGATCTACCCAGCATATTTATAGATTATAAATGCTTTGCTCAAAACAAAACAAACAAAAAGCGTATTTAGCTAAATAAATCTCGCTTCCACAAAAAGAACAAGTCTTAAGCACCTTTCATACATGAAACATACAACTCAACGCTTCACAATAAGCAGTAAAGCAAATTAAGATGGGATACAAATGTCATAACATTCGCATACGCACTGACAACTCGCAGCACACTAACAGCTACTGCAACACCTGAATACTTATTTCTTCATTCGCTAGCTTGAATTCTTACAAAAAAAAAATGATGTTGCTAATACGATAGGACAAGGCTCAAGCGAAGATTTGTCGGGAATTCATAAAGTAAGATGCCTCAATAATCGAGTCACAAACGTGAAGTCATGTTTCATACGCTGCTTAAGTTGACATGTTTTGTTTTCAAGCAGGACCCTCGCTCGTTTAGGGTTACGGAGGTCTCGTGCTAGTTAACACTCACTGCAAAATAACGTTTGCACTAGTTACACATGCCAAAATCTATATAACTAGCTAGCGTGTAATGTTAGCAAGTCAGTGGTGCTGACAATAAAAAAAGACAACATGCTCAGCTCTGAAGATATGTGAGTTTATGGTTAATCTGCGCTCGAGTCAGGCAGGGTTAGCTACATCAGTTTACTATTACTTGCGTATTTGAGACATTAGATTTCCAGATAATTCTCTAGCCAAACAACCAATTTCTCTATGGGCTTAATGTGTGAAGCTACCTAGTCATCAGGCTTATTCACTTATAACGCTCCCAACAGCAAGATGATGTTCTGAAATTCACTTTCTTGCTATGAGATGCATGGCTTTAACTATGATGATGGGCTCGATGCCCACCCCAGTGTAGGGGATCAAGGCCAAGCAACTAAAAAGTTAGCTTGCGACTGGACGACGACAAGTTCCGTCACTCTTCACGAACACTAGGATAGCTAGGGCCACACCAAACTACTCCAACAGTGGCTCAGGGAATGGTGTGGACCTCAGATTTCAGTCCTCTCTGTAGCTATTGGGTGCCTAGTGTTAGCTATAAACCACTATCAGGTAGTCCTCCGCTTACCTCCCCGCTGCTTGAACCACTCGACTCCCCCAAAACATCCCGAAATGTCTGCATGTTGCTACCGATAGCAGAGGAGACCTGTATTGCCGCATCAAACCCAGGTCCAAGCCCGGTCGTGTTCGGATGAATCCCGGGGGCATTGCGGAGGGAGGCAGTGACCCGGACTCGGCCCGCTCTCCTCCCGGTGCCCGAGTTGCTGCTCCCTCCGGGCCGAGCGGGGAACCGCCACCGACAGCTGTGCGCCATTTTACACTTTGCTTGCTTGCCTGCCTGCCTGCCTGCCCTGAAATCAGAGAGTTGAGTGTGTGTAGCCCTAAACCTGCATTTACCAAAAATCTCTGCTTCTATCCTTGACAATAAATGTAAACATCCATGTTGCGGGGTGAAAAGAAAGTGGACCCTGAACATGTATTTTTTCAATATTAACTGTTCAAGCTGTCCATACCCAGATCTAAAACAGGCCATAGGTCTATTTAACCGGGAAAGGGGGTTCAGTTAACCAAAACTCGTTGTCGCTGTACTGATGCCTATAGAACCCACCTTGAATGTCATGAACGGCGCGAACAACCAACTTTGCTTGCGTTAACATTAGCTAGCTTAGCATACACGCTACTGATGTCATTCCTTGTAACGTTACTGCCACAACACCCATGGTATTCACCACTATTGACAAATACTAAATTACGTAGCTACATTTAAACGAATCCCAAAAAAGACAGACCCTAAATAGCTAAAACAGCGAGCGAACTCGCCATCAAAAAACTTGTTTCAGCACCACGTCGCTGTCCATTCATTTACATTTTTACATTTACATTACATTCAACAAGGAGCCGAGGTCCCGAGCAATTAGCAACAGTTCGCAGCAATCAGCTTTCAAATGAAACATTCCTTGTTATTTCAAAGACAATGGAACGAAATAAACAAACAAAATAAAATGTCTTGATCGAAAAGGACATCAAGTTTAGTTTAAGAATCCGCTGCGGCAAACAGTCTGGTCAAACTTTTGAGCAAGAGGGATTATCAAGACTCCTTAGATAAAGATGGTGTCCTTGTACGACATTTCACGCGCTCATGTCAGGATTTTTAGATTTTACTATTGTCGCGAACGGCGGGGCAGAGCAGCTTGCCTTAAGCGGGTATCGAACTCGCAACCTTCCGCTTACAAACCGGCCGCGCTAGCCACAACACCAAGAGAGTTAACTCACTTGGCGGAGCTGCTAACGGGCCTTACACAGGGTCGTTACACTATTTTATCTTGATATCTTCAGATATTTGACAGTTGAATTATGAATTAATTAGTTCGGCTATGTCCAGTGTGTGTGACAATTAGCGTTTGATTTTCAGTTGACAGTGGGCTGTTGCTGGGAAAACCGATGAAGGGAGCTGTGCCTCCCCTCACCACCCAGAGAAAATGTTACATATCACCTGTTAAACAAATAACTCTCGTGGCACTTTATTACAACACTACACTAATACTGGGTAATACTCCCTTTATTAGAACACAATATTAATACTGGGTAATACTCCCTTTATTACAACACTATACTAATACTGGGTAATACTCCCTTTATTACAACACTATACTAATACTGGATAATACTCCCTTTATTAGGACCACTACACTTATACTGGGTAGGGCCTCCCTTTATTAGAACACTTTTCTAATACTGGGTAGGCTTTCCCTTTAGTAGAACACTATACTAATACTGGGTAGGACCTCCCTTTATTAGAACACGAGACTAATACTGGGTAATACTCCCTTTATTACAACACTATACTAATACTGGGTACAGCCTACCTTGATTACAACACTATACTAATACTGGGTAATACTCCCTTTATTAGAACCCTTTCTAATGCTGGTTAGGTCCTCCTTTAGCTCTCAAAACAACCTCAATTCTTCGTGGCATTGATTCCACAAGAAGTTGGAAACATTCCTTTGAGATTCTGGTCCATGATGACATGACTGCATCACGCAATTACTGCACATTTGTCAGGTACACTTTCAAGCTGTGAATGTCCCATTCTACCATATCCCAAAGGTGTTCTCTTGGATTCAGATCCGGTGACTGGGAAGGCCACTGAAGAACACTGAACTCATTGTCATGTTCATGAAACCAGTTTGAGACGACTTTTGCTTTGTGACATGGTGCATTATCATGCTGGAAGTAGCAATTAGAAGAATTGTGGCCATGAAGGGATGCACATAGTCAGCAACAATACTCAAATAGGCTGTGGCATTCAAGCGATTGGACGATTGCACCACCTCCACCATGAGAAGGTGTCCAGGTGTTCCTAATAAAGTTCTCAGTGATTGTATGTCAGTTTATCAATCCCAACTCATCCAAACACACGCTACAATCTAGCAGGTGCCTATGTCAACGCGCATCACAACACAGAGTGATCGTTCATAGTGAGAGAGAGCAACGGAATGCAAAATAGAGATGGAGTCAGGTGAACACCCCGCATTTTGGCTATTTGTCCCGATTCCGACAATGACAAAAGATGTCGCCGCCGCGCCCCTCAGTGATCTTGGTGAGTGCCAATGGATGTCGACCACTTCACAGAAGAAACACAAGGACTTTGTTGCCGTACCATGGGTGACAAACCGGTGACCGCCCTGTCGGGGATTTGTGAAGTTTTGGGAAACAAACTGGAAGACCAAGGTTTTCACAAAGCCTTTGTGGTCCTGTGTTTATTCCTGCCGCTGGGAAGGACAGAGAACTTTTCATCAAATGGCTGAAGGACACCAGCGGGGCAAACACCATGCAAGTAGCATCCAACCTGCTCTCAATGTTTGAGGCAGTAGTGTGACGCCTTCCTATGAGGCGAATATGCTCCCCCTTTTGTATTCTTAGTCAACTTACTTGGTAAAATAAGGGATAAATAAAATAAAATACATTTTGTCAAGTTAGAACACGACCAAGTTAGAGAATTTATCATTTTATAATGTGAAAATGTACAATAGTATTTTAATTATGTCAAATGTTTGAAATTAAGAAGTGTTGTTGGCACAGTTGACCCTGTCCAGTTCCAGACCATTGAGGAAATGTCTAAATTGGTCTCAAATATGAACTAAGGCTGTCTTAGTGCCAGGTAAAAAGTCTTCAGTAAGTGCCTGCTTATCGATTACTCAGCGTATGGTCGTTTGTATAAGAACAAGAAATGCTAATAAAGGTGTTGAATACGTACAAATGACGTGATTCTGCTTAGCTATGGCACGTAATTTCTCCCAAAATTCTACAAAAGTCACGCGGATTGCAAATACGCACTTAGCTAAATATGATTAAATTGACATTTTTGGAATCATTCCCATTTGGCAAGCTTAGACTCATCTGTCAATAATTGTGACAAGATATTCTGAATGAAATCCTTTACTTGTCTTCAAACATGTTTTCTTCAATGATGCATCTTTTCATCATGTATAGGCATCAACTGTATCACATCATTTGTTTTCATTGGTATGTAACATTTCTTATATCCCAGATGGCAAAAACTAAAATATGTGCAGTTCAGTAATAAAGACTTTTAAAATCAATCCAATTTGAAATCAATTAAATACAATTATTCTTTACAATAATTTCAAAAGTTAATGATAAAGTTTCCAGGCAAATAATGGGATACTATGAATGCAAAATTCCTAGCCAAGTAGATATCAATGTAAAAGTGTGACACTTTCAACCAGTAAAATCTTTAAAAAAAAAAAGACATACAGACATACAAATGCATGCTATCAAATTGTTAATCTTTCCCACATACAAAATCACACCTCACTTCTGTGCATGTAAAAGTTCAAAAGAACAACTCACAAGTAACTAAATGGCGCTGTTTTGTGAGCAGCCAAGGCAAGCAACACCCCGACTATTCCAATGATTGTACTACACCTCTTGTTTCGGATACAAGTAGACAGTTATATCCAATGACGCTATTACTATGTAATACAAACTTTGTTTTGGCAAAGTGGATGGCCGTTCAGGAGTTTTGCTACATTTGCTTAAGTCCAGTTTGACCAGTGGTTTTGACCACGTTTATGACAAGAGTAAAGCAGTATACAGGAAGATCAGAGACACTGGAGGCAGATCCCCTTCAATATCACCATATGATAAATTAATGTTCTGTTCTTTTACTGAGCAGTATAAAATCACCTAGTGGGCTTTCTTCACCATATTCGCCACCAAAATTCTTCTGTGATGATTGACTTTGTGGTTGAGTAAAATGCAAGCTGCATGAGGGGGAGATGGGAATTGTAGTCTGGAGGTAAGCACAAGTTGGGAAGCCAGGTAGAGCATACTAGCGGGTGAGGAAAGGAAGGGAGGAAGGAAGGGTGCATACAGTCATTGTTCATACGAGAGATCTCTAAAGGCTAACCGCTAGGCCCCGTCTGCAGCCTCTCCTGCTTGTGTTTGTCCAGCCACTGTGAGATCTGCTGCTTCAGTTCCAGGTTGGGCCTGATCTGATCCATTGTGAGGGGGCTGCGGTTGAACGGGTCTGTCTGATCACTGTGGAGGGTAACAACAACATCAATATCCGACAAAGCATCTTGACGAAATTCACAAGCAGCACATAGACCTACACCAGGGGAGGTGTTGACAGATTTTGGTGGCGCCAGCCTTGATTTAAATGTGTATACCTATTTACAGTTGAATGACCCTGGTGGACCATCCTGAAGAAATTGTACCCTCACCATTTGTCAATTCCTTTGTGATTGTAATGTATCTCACACCTTGTCCTTTGTTGAGAATGACACTTAAAGGAGTGGGACAGCGAGATATTCTTTGAGTTACTCGGGTTAGGCCCATAGCCACCGGTCTACTAAATTGGTTATTTTGTTGATACTCTATTCTCATTCTTCCTATGTGCATTAATGTGAGGTTGTGCACTAGATAAAAGTTCTGTTAAAACAGCACAACATAAATCATGACCAGTTTATCACAGAGTTCACACTATTAATGTCTAAAGTTCACATGCATAGTTAACACGTAGACTCCAGTCATCACATCAGGTATTTGACCATGTGTAACTCCTCACCATGTCTTGTGACTTACAGTTGTGGTCAGAAGTTTACATACACTTGTAAAGAACATGTATGTCATGGCAGTCTTGAGTTTCCAATAATTTCTACAACTCTTATTTTTCTGTGATGGATTGATTGGAGCACATACTTCTGTGTCACAAAAAACATTCATGAAGTTTGGTTCTTTTATGAATTTATTATGGGTCTTCTGAAAATGTGACACAATCTGCTGGGTCAAAAATATACATACAGCAATGCTAATATTTGGTTAAATGTCCCTTGGCCATTTTCACCTCAATTAGATGCTTTTGGTAGCCATCCACAAGCTTCTGGCAAGCTTCTGGTTGAATCTTTGACCACTCCTCTTAACAGAATCGGTGCAGTTCAACTAAATTCGTTGGCTTTCTGACACAGACTTGTTTCTTCAGCACACTCCACATGTTCTCGATGGGGTTTAAGTCAGGACTTTGTGAAGGCCATTCTAAGACCTTAATTCTAGCCTGATTTAGCCATTCCTTTACCACGTTTGATGTCTGTTTGGGGTCATTGTCCTGTTGGAACACCCAACTACGTCCAAGACCCAACCTTCTGGCTGATAATTTTAGGTTTTCCTGAAGAATTTGGAGGTAATCCTCCTTCATTATTCCATTTACTTTCTGTAAAGCACCAGTTCCACTGGCAGCAAAACAGGCCCAGAGCATAATACTACCACCACCATGCTTGACGGTAGGTATGGTGTTCTTGGGGTGAAAGGCCTCACCTTCTCTCCTCCAAACATATTTCTGGTCATTGTGGCCAAATAGCTAAATTTTTGTTTCATCTGACCACAGAACTTTCCTCCAGAAGGCCTTTTCTTTGTCCATGTGATCAGCAGCTAACAGTCGAGCCTTAAGGTGCCGCTTCTGGAGCAACGGCTTCCTTATTGCACGGCAGCCTCTCAGCCCATGGCGATGTAAAACACGCTTGACTGTGGACACTGACACCTGTGTTCCAGCAGCTTCTAATTCATGGCAGACCTGCTTTTTGGTGGTTCTTGGTTGACTCTTGACCATCCTGACCAATTTTCTCTCAGCAGCAGGTGATAGCTTGTGTTTTTTTCCTGATCGTGGCAGTGACACAACTGTGCCATGCATTTTATACTTACAAACAATTGTTTGCACAGTTGATCTTGGGACATGTAGCTGCTTTGAAATGGCTACAAGTGACTTTCCTGACTTGTTCAAGTCAATGATGCGCTTTTTCAGATCCGTGCTGAGCTCCTTAGACTTTCCCATTGTAGCGTTTTTGGCTGAATGTATCAAACGAGCCCTATTTAAATGGACTGAAATAAGTCACCAGCTGTAGTCAATCATAATCACTCATAAGAAGTTAAGAGGCCATGCCACAAAGCAAATTTGACACAACTTTCTACATCACCAAAATTGATAATTCAAGGTGCTGTATGTATATTTTTGACCCAGCAGATTGTGTCACATTTTCAGAAGACCCATAATAAATTAATAAAAGAACCAAACTTCATGAATGTTTTTTGTGACAAAGAAGTATGTGCTCTAATCAATCCATCATAGAAAAATAAGAGTTGTAGAAATGATTGGAAACTCAAGACTGCCATGACATTCTTGTTCTTTACAAGTGTATGTAAACTTCTGACCACAACTGTATAAGCATGGTCATCGCATATTGGGTATTCTTAATAGAATCTAGGATCCGATATGATCGAGTGTCTGACACACAGGGATGAGCAAATCATTATCAATCATTATTAACCATAAAATATATTTTGGAGTCAGATATAACGTAATATTAACTTGTGTTAACTGGTCATGTGACCACTTGTGTTGAGTTCGCTTCATCATGTCCATCACTGTTTGAAGTAATTATTGGGAATAAATGTATGTCTTATGTTTGACCCATCCTCCATTCTTCAGTGTTTTATTTTAAACTCTTCAGATGTAGAAATTGGAAGACAGGCTCATTGTAATGCATGAAATGGAATGAGGAATGGTATCAAACACCAGCCTCCACTGACCTACTGTGGGGGGACATGCAGCGTTCGGCCTGTAGAGGGAGCTACAGGACCGTGGCAAGGGTTACGGAAGCGAGGCTTCGTTGCGCACCTGTTGTGAATGAAGTCTCGTTAACGAAATGGTTTAAGATGTGTGTGCCTCTGCTTTGGGGTAAAAAAGCTGGAAAGCTCCGACTGGAAAGTCGACGAGAGATCGAGCATTAATAAACGGGGTTTGCCCTTACCAGACCGACTGAGTCCGCCTCTGTGTTAAGGATCTTGTTACATTGGCGCCCAACCTGGGACACAGAGTGAAGGCGGATAAAAAAAGAAGAAAATGGAGACATTAAGCGCGGCCATCGGAAGGATGGCCCTTATCCTGGAGCAGCAGGCCCACCAACAGCAGGAGCAGCAGTCCGTGATGGGAGAGATGGAGACGGCGAGGGCTGAGGACCGTGCCCTCCTCCGGGAGCTCGTCGGGGCCATCAAAGCGGGACCGGCGCCCGGGTCGGCACAAGGTCCACCTCCAGAAGATGGGGGACCTGGACACCCGGAGGCGTTCCTGGCAGTGTTCGAGGGGACGGCGAGGATCTCGGGGTGGCCGGACGGCGAGTGGGTGTACCATCTGCTGCCCCTCCTGTCGGGCGACGCGCAGCTCGCTGCCCACAGCCTGCCAACAGCCACCCAGCGGGATTATCCCTCCCTAGCCCGGGCGATTCGAGACCGCCTGGGCCTCACCCCGGAGGAACACCGTCGCCGGTTCGGGGCCCTGACGATGGAGGAGGGGAGCCGGCCCTTTGCCTACGCCCAGCAGTTGCGGGACAGCGTGTGGCAGTGGCTGGACCCAGGGAACAGCTCAGGGACGGGGTGGTGTTGGAGCAGTTCCTCACGGGGCTCCCGGCCCGGACCGCCACCTGGGTCCAGTACCACCGGCCCCAGGATCTCGCAGCCGTCGTTACCTTGGCAGAGGACCATCTTTCCCTCCCGCCGCGGGAGCCCCGGCGGCCAACCCCGGCCCCGCACCAGGGGGCGGGGGGCCGGCGCCCGGAAGGAGCCGTGGCGCCGGACGAGGAGGGGCTGGCGCCGGCCCCGAGGACGAGATGGCAGGGGCAGACACGTCGAGAACCAGCCCTGGCCCCACAAGAAGCACCCCGAACGGCAGGGGGGGTGTGTTGACACCGCGGGCGGCCGGGCCATGTCCAGGCGGATTGCCCAGTGATGGAGGTGGGGCAGGTCGTCCGCATCGGCAACATACCGGGCCCTCCCCCCGGACCAGGAGAGGCGTATTGTGTTCCGGTAAGGATACAACACGACACGCACCAGGCGTTCTTGGATTCGGGCTGCATGCAGTCCATGATCCAGGAGCGCCTGGTTCGACCGGGGCATTGTTAAAGGCATCGAGGGTGTTGGTGAAGTGTGTGCATGGGGACCTTCACGAATATCCTGTGGTCGCTATCGAAATTCATTATGAGGGAAAAAAGCATAGTGTACAGGCGGCGGTTAGCCCGCGCCTCACGCATCCCCTTGTTCTGGGTGTAGATTGGGAGGGGTTTCCTCAAGCGGTAAAGCGGGCTACCGGGGTGCGTGCATGACAGAGAGGGAGGTGTGAGGCGTGTAATGTGCTCTGTGCTGAGGCGGCGCCTGGCGACACTGCCGAGGAGCCGGAGCCGGCGGGGGGGTCTCAACCCAAGATTTCCCCGCGGAACTACCCGCTGCTAGGTGACTTCCCCCTCGAGCAGTCTCGTGACGAGACCCTACGATCGGCCTATGACCAAGTGATAGCGATTGATGGTACTTTGGTACGGCCAGACACAGTGCGCACCCACCCCTATTTTGCGATCATCAGCGACAGGTTATACCGAGTGAGTCAAGACTTGCATAGTCAGGAGGAAGTAACCCAGTTGTTGGTTCCCTGTAGCTGCCGGGAAATGGTCTTCCAGGCGGCTCATTTCAACCCCATGGCGGGCCGTTTAGGTTATGATAAGACACTAAACCGTATAATGGCTCGATTTTACTGGCCGGGAATTCGGGCAGAGGTGCGTAGGTGGTGCGCTTCCTGTCGCGAATGTCAGTGGGTAAATCCCGCAGCCATTCCTAACTAACCTGGAACTAACCTGCGAGAATTTTCACCGGGAGACAAGGTGCTCGTACTGTTACCCACCTCCAGCACGAAATTACTCGCGAAGTGGCAAGGGCCGTTTGTGGTCACACGTCGCATGGGGGACGTGGATTATGAGGTAGTACGCTCGGACCGGGGGGATAGCTTGCAGGTGTATCACGTAAATCTCCTTAAAAAATGGAACAACGTGGTCGCTCTGGCTACAATAATTCCAGAGAGAGATGACCGGACCGGAAGTCCCAAAATCAAAAATTAGCACTCCTGTCGGTATTGATAACCATCTCTCTGCTAGCCAGGCCACGGACGTTGCAGATTTGCAAGCTAGGTTCGCTGACATGTTCTCTCCCCTGCCCGGTCGGACTACGCTTATCGACCACCATATAGAAACGCAGCCGGGTTTAACGGTGCGCACGGGTCCCTATAGGGTGCCGGTACACAAACGAGACATTGTGTGCAAGGAATTGGAAGCCATGCTGGAGCTGGGTGTGGTCAAGGAGTCCCGCAGTGACTGGTGTAGCCCCATCGTGCTTGTCAACAAGCCGGATGGGTCTATACGGTTCTGTGTGGATTATAGAAGGGTTAATGCGGTCTCCAAATTCGATGCCTACCCGATGCCCCGGGTTGACGAGCTCTTGGACTGGCTTGGCACGGCCAGGTTTTTTACGACATTGGATTGCACAAAGGGATACTGGCAGATTCCCCTCTCGCCGGTATCCCGGGAGAAGACTGCATTCTCCACTCCGCTCGGGTTGTATCAGTTCACGGTGCTCCCTTTCGGGTTGTTCGGAGCCCCAGCCACTTTCCAGCGCCTCATGGACCGCATTCTGCGGCCGCACTCTGCCTATGCTGCTGCCTATCTGGATGACAGTCATTTACAGTGACACCTGGGCGCAGCATGTGGCTGCTGTTCTGCGGTCCCTGAGGCAGGCGGGGCTGACGGCCAACCTGAAAAAGTGCGTGATCGGGCGGAGGGAGATCCGGTATCTGGGGTACCACTTGGGTCGAGGGGAGGTGCGGCCGCAGGTTGAAAAGACTGCGGCCATCGCCGCCTCTCCGCGGCCCAAGACGAAGAAGGAGGTGAGGGCGTTCCTGGGGCTGGCTGGCTATTACCGGCATTTCGTGCCGGGCTTCTCGAAGCTGGCCAGTCCCTTGACGGACCTCACCCGGAAGGGTGCCCCGGATCCGGTCCAATGGTCAGGCCAGTGCCAGGGGTCGTTCAAGGCCCTTTAGGGCGCTCTTTGTGGAGAAACGGTCCTGTATGCGCCTGATTTTAACCTCCCTTTCTCCCTACAGACGGAGGCGTCGGATAGAAGCCTGGGAGCAGTGCTGAACCAGCGGGTGGAGGGGGCTGACCGGCCGGTGCTGTACCTGAGCCGCAAACTGTCGGAGAGGGAGGGCCGGTGGAGAAGGAGTGCCTCGCCATCAAGTGGGCGGTTGGCGCCCTCCGCTACTACCTGCTGGGTCGCGCTTTCACCCTCTATTCCGACCATGCTCCCCTCCAGTGGCTCCACCGCATGAAGGATGTGAACGCGAGGATCACTCGGTGGTATCTCGCGTTGCAGCCCTTCAACTTTTCGGTCGTGCACAGACCAGGGGCACAGATGGTCGTGGCAGACTTCCTCTCCCGGGCAGGGGGGGGGGAATAGGTTGTCGGCCGTCGTGTCCCCGGCCTGTGTCGGGCGGTGGGGGGACATGCAGCGTTCGGCCTGTAGAGGGAGCTACAGGACCGTGGCAAGGGTTACGGAAGCGAGGCTTCGTTGCGCACCTGTTGCGAATGAAGCCTCGTTAACGAAATGGTTTAAGATGTGTGTGCCTCTGCTTTGGGGTAAAAAAGCTGGAAAGCTACGACTGGAAAGTCGACGAGAGATTGAGCATTAATAAACGGGGTTTGCCCTTACCAGACCGACTGAGTCCGCCTCTGTGTTAAGGATCTTGTTACACCTACACTTAAGGCAGTGTTTATTATAAGATTCCATCTGTGGCGGGCCCTCCCAGAGTGGTTCCAGCCCAGCTCTGACGCATCTGATTCAGACGTGGGCTGAAACAGAAGTATTTACATCATGGGATCTCCCCCAAGACTGGAATGGTAGACTCTGCCCTGAGGGGGTAACCGACCTGAGTAGGTGGCGTGCGATGGTGGAGCGATCCACTGTGACGTTAGAGGAGGGGAGCAACACAGGGTCAAGCATCAGGGTCGACATGATGGGGTCCAGGAACTCATCTGGGATGTCCGAGTAGGATTCCTCCTCCTGCTGATGTCTGTCTGCATGAGACTGAGACAGACAAACAGACAAACAAACAAACAAACAGGCAGGCAGGCAGGCAGGCAGGCAGACACAGTCATTAGTTTGGGCTTGTGTCATTGCCCAATTTGGCTTGAATATTTATTTTTCATCCCATTAGCTTTTTTGTACTGCGTGTTGTCTCAAAATGTTTCTCAAACATTTTCACTGTGTTATGTCAAGTAGAATGTTAGTCATGCAACTGAAAAGGTTCTATTAATGAACTGAATTGAGGGGAAAAATCGCTGATAATACAGTGACAGCAGAGACTTGACAGGACAGATCCCTCTCAAATAAGTATGATGCTTGAGTCTTGTAACAAGTATGTGTACTTCATTGTATTTCAATGCAATGCTGGCCTCATACAATGAACGTATGTGAAAATGTAATGTCTCTGGTATCCAACCTTTATTTTGTCAGCGATCAGACTGAAGGACACAATCATGTCTCCAGGCTTGTTGATCTTCTTCAGAATGCGTACAGTCTGAGAGAAGAGGGTGGGAGAGTAGGACCGTCCGTCTTTAGGAACCGTGGCGCAGAAATTCTCCTCATCACTGCAACAAAGCAAGAGAGACCATGTTAAAACGGCTAGGACACAAATTGATGGCTTAAGGGTTTCGATACCTGTTTCGATCCACAGAGAATGAACCATATACTGTGGAACAATATAAGAAGAAGAGACCTACAAGTGGAGTATAATTATTGACAGTTATTTGTAAATGTTTTCGGCTTTGCTTTTTTTCCCCTTCTGAAAATAGACTGCTGTCTAGACTACATACCCCAGATTCAGGTAGATGGTGCAGATGTCAGAGACAAGCTGTTGAGGTTTGAAGTCAAACTCACTGAAGTCCTTCACCTTCAGAGCACCCATCTTGGGTCCCACCAGGTGCTGTAGAAAGTAGTTGAGCATGGAGATGATCCTCTCAGCCAGAAACGGGTGCACAAAGATACCCTTGATCTCTGGAGGGAGAGAGAGGAGTATCTGCCTCAATATTCAGATACAAAACAGGACAATACAAGAACAATACTCATTATACTGAATATTGTAGGACAATCATTTGAAGGTTGCCAATACACACTTCTTTTGATGATCAAACACAAACCCGATGAAATACACACACTGGACGATCGAAGTTAACCCTTCCTTCTCTAACCTGATGTGAGGAAAGCCAGTGTGCCGATGGTCTCGTTGGACATGATGTTGTGGAAGCGACCAAACTGGCTTAACATCTGCAGACTGGACTCCTTCTCTCTGCGGGCGTCAGGGGCTAGCCTTTCCCACTCCCCCCGGTCCCTCTCCAGTTGCAGCAGCTTGATCTTACTCAGATACTGACAAGAAAAAGGACCAATCAGAGAAAGGTGAGACAAGGTGTGTGTGTGTGTGTGATTATTGCAACATGAAGAGTTCATCTCTCAAAGAAGATTCATGTAAAGCATAAGAACTTACGAGGCCAAAGATCGACAGTTCATTATGGTAAAACACACACAGCACATTCAGTTTAACTAAAGAGGAGTCTCACCTGTATGGCCTCGTCCAATAGGAAGACAGCATCGTTCATCAAAAGGTTGAGGTACCTCAGGAACAGTGGTGGGTTCATTGCCTCCAGGTTCTTAGACGCATAGTCCGCCAGACGCTGGGATACACATTGCTCAACATAAGCACTTTGGCACGTAAACAAACCAATGGTTTCAGACAGTGTTGTTTCCTTCTCGATGATTAAAGGGGCAATCTGGGATTGGAACATCCAGATTTTGACTTTTAAAGTAATGATATATAGCCATTGGATATTGAGAATATAACTTAGAAATGCCTCATGACCAAGGTTCAACTGTCTTACCCCATCAGAACCCAAAATATAAGCTTGTTTTACTCTATTGTTTGTATAACAATGTCGTTGTAAATGGTGGTCAGTTTGCATCCAGAGCTCCGTCTATGCATTTTAGAGTGTTAACATTTCTCCAGCCCAATCCCTTAACTGTTTATCAAAACAAGTGGCGGGGAGACCACTTTATTGTTGTTTGAATCCCAGATTGCCCCTTCAAGAACATTCTTAGTAAATGAAGTGAAGAATGGGCCTTACCTTGATGTTCTCTCTGTAGCTCTCCTTCCCCCACATGTACTTGAGGATAGGATACATGGGTCTCCTGTAGTTGAACTTCTGTTCAAACTGGTGAGGGTCACCTGAGGAGAGAACAAAAGGAAAACCAGGAAGTCATTTGTTTGAGTCTCATCATAAAAATCGCTTTTGAGTAGTTTGACTATTCTTTCTCACTCACACCTCAGTAACTCACCAGTGAACTCAATATCCACAAACACAGTGATGAGCGCCTCGGCGAGGTGGGGGGCGTGGCGGTAGGAGCAGAAGACCCTCTGGCGCTGGAACATGATTGGCTGAGCCATGCCAGGTGATGATTGTTCCATGTGGGGCATCACAGCCTCTAGCACCTCTGCCATCTTCGCCCGAAGATGAGGGTTTTTCATCCTAGGTGGGAAGTACAGGTTCACATAACTAGAGATGTGACGATCATGGAAGTTTGGGCAACAATTAATTGTCATAGAAACAGGGGGTTTCACGGTACAATGATGTACCAGGACATGCAAGCCTATGGTAGTCAGTGCAAATAGACAAGCCTATTGTTCTCTGTGTTCCTAAAATAACTACATGAAAATAAACTTTATTCATCCCCTCTTCAACCTTGACAGATGAACAGATGAACATACCAGATGTGGCTCTAGAAAAAAGTAGTGCACTATATAACGAATAAGGTGTCATTTGTAGACAATGAGGCAAACCAAGTCCTGGACTAAGTCACACTTGAAATGGAGATTCTCCAGTGAAGAGGCTGTTTAGTCTATAGCCTTTTCTCAATTGTTAGGGAACACAACGCCTCGCGTCCCCTCCTCCTTCCTCCACTCGCGTCCTACTGAAAACACATTGGAGGAGAAGATCTAGGTTCCTCCCCTCACATATTCTCCTCCAATGCATTTTGAGGACAAAGCAAGTGGAGGACGCAAAGAGTTGTGTTCCTAAGAGTTGAGAAAGGGCTTATGAGTAACCTTAATCCAGGTCCGTGGGGTAAAACAGTCATGGTGCATACCTCTCCACGTTCCCCATGAAAACAGTGATGAAGTTGAGGACCTGCTTCAAGCTCTCAGCAGAAGACTCCAGAACCTCGTCTGCAAATCGATGCAGGAAGATGAAGAAATCTCCCAAGTTCTCTGCAAAGAACTCTGAGACACACACAAGAACCATGTCACATTCAACCACTCCACAGAGTCATCCTAGCTTGTGTTAGCACAGTTAGAAACAGTAGGGTCATCTGTTTCTGATGTGTAGGGGTTGTGATACTTGCATTATGAATGAATGAATGAATGAATGAATGTGTGTGTAAATGTTAACTTAAAGCCAACACAGTGACACCGAACATAAACAGAGGAAAACATTAACTAATGTTAAATTAAAAGAACAATGCAGATAACTACATTCCCATAAAGTATGTGTCACAGGAATTTGTTCATTACTTGTGTCGTGAGGTGAGGTAGAAGTACCTGGTACGTAGCAGAGAAGGCTGTTGTGTAGAGGGGGCAGAGGGAATGAGAGCTGTGTGTGTTCAGGTCCCTGGTTATTGAGACCGAGCTGGACCAGCAGTGCAGCGCTGGAGGCCTGCAGGTTGAGGCAGCACTGCAGCATGGCCGGCTGTGTGGCTGCAGCTTTAGTGGACAGGTAGACGGTCATCAGACGCTCAAACTGCTTGCGGAGCTGCTCTGCCGCTGGGCCGCCCGTGCTCTGCGCCTCCCGCCATGTTCCCTGCAGTCTGTGGAGAGACTGGTTCATCTTCATCATCTGTTCGTGGAGTCTGGGAGGAGCAAGCGCGCACGCACGCACACACACACCTCCATAAGTATTGGACAGAGAAAGCATTTTGTCTTATTTTAGCTCTGTACTGAACAGTTTGGATTTGAAATTTCTGCTGCTGTTATCAGCATGTATTCTGAAGTGCATAGAAACATCTTGTCTACTTGAGTAGAAGCAAATGCCAAAAAGCTGAAGTTTCTTGACTGGCCAAGTCAATGTTCAGATTTAAATCCAATTGAACCTGACGATAACATTTTAGGCAAAAATACCTCAAATATATATCCAGCGTCTGGTGGGGTCAATGGATCAGATTGAAAGCAGGGGACGATTAGGTGGCCATGATAGTAGAAGGGCCAGAATGGGAATTTAGCCAGGACACTAGCATTAACACACCTACTCTTGCGATAAGTGCCATGGGATCTTTCACAACTCGGGAGTCAGGACCTCGGTTTAACATTTCATCTGAAGTCTGCAAGGCAGTGCCCCATTCACTGCCCTGGGGCCTCTAAGTCCAGAGGGAGGAGTGCCACCTACTGGTCCTCCAACACCACTTCCAGCAGCCTGTTTTGGTCCCCTATCCAAGGATTGACCAAGGCATAGCCTGCTTTGCTTCCCAGACAAGCCAGCAGAAGGATGCAGGGTGGTGTGGCTGCTGGCTTTATATGGTAACCTGTTAGAATTGTCCCATGCTTTCTGTATTTTATTTTCAAGTATTCTATGAGCCCCTCACCTTTGGCCTAGTAGCAACCTATCAAATACATAACGCAGACTAAATAACACCTGGTGCTGGAGAAAGGGGAGTAGAGGGATAAGGACCTGTGGCCTCCAAGGTCAAATTCCATGGGTAGTTTATACTTTCTCTGGGAGATGAGTCCCAGAGAAAGAGACATAACCTGCTAGAGCACAGGTGTCAAACTCATTCCATGGAGGGCCGAGTGTCAGCAGGTTTTTGGTTTTTCCTTTTAATTATGACCTTGTCAACCAGGTGAGGGGAGTTCCATACTAATTAGTGACCTTAATTCATCAATCAAGTAGATGGGAAGAGCAAAAACCTGTAGACACTCAGCCCTCCATGGAATGAGTTTGACACCTGTGTGCTAGAGGTACAGATACAAGATGTCTTCGGCATGACTCATGACTTTGGAGAAATCTGGAGGAATCGAGGATTCCTCAATGCATTAGGAGTGCCAGTCGAGAATGGAGAGATGGTCCACGATCTACTGGTGGTCCTACAGAAACCTGAGCAAGTGTCCATCAAGACTAAAGCTCACACAAAAGCTGACACAAAAGCTGTCACAGGAGAAAGCAAAGGCAACGGCCTAGCTGATAGTGCTGCAAAGGCGGCAGCAAAACAAACTCCAACTCCAGTAGTGTACACCATCGATACGCTGAAACACATCCAACAGATGCAGGACACTGCAGAGAAGGGGGAAATATGGTCCTGGATGGAATCAGGAGCCAAACTGGGCACAGATGCAGTGTGGTGGTATGGTCAAAGCACTGTGGGCCCTCGGAAGCTATGACCCTATCTGGCTACTCATCAGAACAGACAAAATGGTTCACCGCTATACCAACCAGTGGTGGAATCCAGCTTTCAGGAAAGAGGCAGAAAGAGTTGTATCTCAGTGCCCTACCTGTCAGAAAAACAACAACCAAGGAAGAGTTAAGGTGCAACAGCGCACGACTCCAGCACCCTCAGGACCTTTTTGACACCTCCAGATGGACTACATCACACTCCTGAAGTATGGGGGGCATCAAGATGTGTTGGTGGTCGTTCTCTCGATGGGTGGAGTCCTTCCCTACCAAAAAGCGAACTGCTTTACATACAGCCAAAGTGCTAGTCAAACAAATCCTTCCACGATGGGGTCTACCAGAACAAATAATAATAATAATAATAATAATAATAATAATAATAAATGTATTTATAGAGCACATTTCCGTACAGAGACTGCAGCCCCAAGTGCTGTACATAAAAATCAAGTAAAAAAGAAACAATAACACAATAGAAGAAAAATAGGAAAACAATCAATAAACAGCAGTAGCCTACATGTTAAAAAGATACAAACAATGGTAATAGATAATTAAAGCACTATGCATGTAAAACCCAAGCAAAGCAGACCAATAGTGAAATAGAAAGAAAAAAACAATAGTACATGCTAGGATAGTACAAATAATGGGAATAGATAATAAAATTCTATTCTATTTGATTCATTGATTTGTATCGCCCTTCATCACTGTTATAGTCTAAAACGGTTTCATAATGCCCCTATATGAAAGACAATAAGTGTTGGTACACAACACCCCCCAACCTGAGACCCTCACAGAGAACAAGGAAAAACTCCCACATAAAACCTTACAGGAAAATAAAAAAATGGAAGAAACCTTGGGAGGGGCTACTCAGAGAGGGACGGTCAGGCGTGCAATAGATGTCGAGTTTGGGTAGGCAGAAAGTACAAAATACAAATTGTCATGATGAGTGTGGGACATCCCGATCTCATGTGACGTCACATAGACTCTGACCAAGGCTCTCACTTCACTGGAAGAGTCTGTGAAGAAGTCAGCAGGATGATGATGGAAGTTAAGTGGTCACTCCACTGTCCCCATCACCCTCAATCATCTGGGCAGGTGGAACGAATTAATCGAAGTCTTAAAGCGAGACTCACCAAAATGCATCAGGAAGGGGTGCCTTGGCCAGAGGCCCTGTCTGCAGTACTGTGCAGTATTAGAGCAACACATAATAATACCACAGGACTGAGTCCCTTCAAAGTCATCACAGGCAGACCAATGTCACTACCCGGTACTTTTGATCTGAGACGAGCAGACATGCTTCTCGATTATTGTTTAGCTCTTGGCAAAGCCACTAAGGCAGCTGAACAGCAGGTGCATGATCGTGGGTAGAGCCTCCTGAGGGGGGACACACTATCGTGTCAGGTGTTATGGAAAATACATTCATAGAACTATTTTCAGGTTATACACTTTCATATGACTGATACAACTTGTGTAACTACTGTGATTACATTTTCTCTTGCCACACCTCTAAAGTTCTATAGCCATTGTTCCGAGAAGCACTGTATGATTTACCATATGAACAGCGGTGATGTCTGAGAGAGTGGTGGGAGAGAGCAATAATGGGGGGACAGGCGCATCCTGCCGATAGGTGTGAAATGTTGAACGGCGATTAATCAGTAAGAAAGCCTCCCCATTGTTCATTCTCTCCCGCCCTTTCTCACGTAAACACAAGCCCATCAGCCAGTAGCCGTGGCGGTGCCTACTATTATGTTCAAACTGTATAAAAGACAAACCTGATCATTGTCTCTTCAGACTTGTGCTGAACGGACCCCCGGTTCTACGCTGGGCTGCTGTTACCCTCTTGTCTCTTGTTTGCAAGCAATAAATACCGGACTCAGCTATTGTGGCTACTCAGGACTTGTGTCTTGATTCTTACCTCCGAAGAGCTAAAGTACAGAGTGGTAAATCCTAGACTTCCACCACAATTTGGGGGCTCGTCCGGGATCGCCTGCCCTGAGTTCGTCGTCTCTCTGCCAAGGTCAACTCGTATACGGTCAGGATATATTCCTGGAGCCGAAATCCTCCCTTTGAAAGTTCAGAACACAAAGGTTGAGAGAAAGGCGCCTGAAAGGAGAGGGACGGAGTTCTCAGGCATGGCGAGTCCATAAAGACATTGAACTCGGAAGAGGTAAGACCACAATATTTGTGAATTAAAAAATCCTAGGTCCCGTGGCCTAGGTGCTAGCGATTTTGGGTTAACAGCCCCGCAGGTTCGAGTCTTGTAAATACTGTTCTGGGTTGACAACCCCGCAGGTTCGAGTCCTGTAAATTCTGTTCTGGGTTAACAGCCCCTCAGGTTCGAGTCTTGTAAATTCTGTTCTGGGTTCCCCTCAGGTTCGAGTCCTGTAAATTTGTGTTGTGAGTTAAAATCTGCAGTTTGTTGTTTGTTTGTGTTTTTGTTTAATCTAGATAAACTTCTCGCTGAGAGCCGACGGGCTAATTAACACATTAATCGCGAAGAGGTGTCAGGGACACTCAACGTGTGGAAGGCACACATATGAATTTTTTATTATAATTTTTTTGGTATACCTAATAGTTAGAATGTTTATGAAACGCGTAAAGACCGGTGTGGAGACAAGTGGATAAAAGGTAAGGAACTCACCTATTGTCGTTGACAACACTTAACCTTTTTAAAATACCTGAAAAAGTTGCTATACTAATTTGATAATGGGGAAAGTGGCCAGTAAAGCAAACCTGCTGCCTTCGAGCACGGAGGGATGCGCTAAGATAATGATTGAAAAATATGGTCGATGGTAATGCGAACAATTGCCTATGTGAGAGATTTTGGGTTTTCCATTGAACGGTAGCTTTAGCCAACAACAGATTAACATGCTAGAAGACAGGCTTGAATTATTGAATTATTATGCTACAGGTAAAATTAAGAAGTTACAAAAAGGGTCACGCCGAGTAGATTGGAAGGCGTTTTGGGCATGGAAAACGGAGGGGGCAGTTAGACAGTCACAACAAGAACAGGCTGAACAGCTTAAGAAGGTAAAACAAGTCGAATTAGAGAAGGTAAAGCCAGTTGAATCAGGAAAGGAACCACTAGTTGAGTCAGATAGGCCAGGGCTTTCTAACCTGTGTCCTATAGTATTCTTGTCCGAACAGGTTGATGCGGATCTCGACTGCTCCTCTGTCCGTCCTCCACCCTACAGACCCCTGACAGCACCACGGGCAGATACGGCTCGCCCGAACCCAGCGTTGACCTCGCCTATATCTTCGAGAACGAGATAGCACCACCACGACCCGGACAGCCAGGGCTCTTTCCCCATGGTGGAGGTGACTAATCCACAAGCCGGGGTGGACGGTCAGCCAAATACCGTCCTGGTGTATCGCCCCTGGACGCCCGCCGATCTGAGAGAGGTGGCGGCAGCACTCCCGAACCCCGACAAGGAAGGGGGAGAGAGGCTTGTCACAGCCCTCGAACTGCTAATTAGCCAATACAAACCCAACTCCGCCGAAATCGAGATGGTAATGATGAAAGCCCTTATGCTCAGGTGGACATTAGTAAAGGGGACCTGGCCCCAGCATTCTGTCGTATGGAGTAACGAAGAGGGGAACTACTACCGAACGACCGTGCACGCATTGTATGATCGGATCAGAGATACTTTCCCTTTGCGAATGAACTGGGAGAAAATTAAAAAGACTGCCATCAGATAGCGGGCGAAAAAGTAAGCGAATTCCGACTGCGCTTTGACAAAGTGTTTGGGGATCATAGTGGCCAGGCCAGACCCAATGGGGCGGATGACACTCCCTGGGAACAACAGTGCAAACATAACTTTATAGCTGGACTCTTGCCGGATATTCAGGATTACGTGAAGAAAAATTGCATCATTTATGAAACCGGGAGGATGAGAGAGGTCTGGCCATACATTAAACATGCCAAGAAAGTGATAGAAAACCGGAAGGCCGAAAAAGGGAAAACTAAAGAGAACAGGGAAACGAGGTTGCAGTTGGCTCAACTGAGTCATTACGACGGAGCCAGAGGCAGACGCAATCGAAGGCGAGGAAAGTTCGGAGGCGAGCGTGACAGGAACGGTAAATACACGCGCAAAGGTGGGTGTCATCTCTGCAAAGCAGAGGACCACTGGCAGAGAGACTGTCCCGAGCGAGCGAAAAACTATGAGAAACGGAGCCTTAAACAAGGAATTACGGTCAACAATCCGAGGGGAACGGAGCGGGAAGGATATTGACGGTCAGAGGAGGCGGGAGAGGTCCCATCAACGGCGGTACCCGGTGAGATAAAACCAATACGCGAGCACACACGTACACCACAACTAGACATACAGGTTATTAGGAAAGGAAGTGCATATGAGGTACTACCTAGAATAACATTGAAGGTGGCTGGCAGATCGGTTACATTTAAGAATTAGAAATTGTATGTTCACGGATAAAGATAATTTTCATTGTACAGCTAAGGTCTCGGAAATTCAGGATGAGTGTTGGAAAAGTTTGGTTCAGAGAGAAGCCATAGATGATATTTACACTAGCTTTTTAGGCATTATTGAAAAGAGGCATTATTGTTCCATGTCCTGACAGCCGTTTGTCGTACTCATGTTCCCCGTAAAAAAAAAAAAGGCCAAACAGGAAGGCCAACCACAAACCTGGTGCTTTGTTCGGGATCTTAAAAAGGTTAATGAAGCAGTCCAAGCGCGCCCCTATTGTTACGGATCTATATACTAAATACACATATACGAAGTAATGTTACATATTTCTCAGTGGTCGACCTAGCTAATGCGTTCTCCAGTATTCCTGTACATGAGGATTCCAGTTCTGGTTCGCATTTCGCTTTAAGGATAAGTGATATGATATGATATAATATATATATATATATGTAGATAGGTATAGATAGATTGATTGATTGATTTATAGATAGATACATGGTCTAGAGCCCCTAGGGGCTACGTTGAAAACCCAGCAGTATCTGGGCAGCTATAAGAGATAACTTTAGTATCTATTCAGTAAGAATTTGGTGTTGAAAGGGGGTAGGCACCCTTAACATATTTGGCAGAACAGAGCCACAAGGCAAGCTTGCAGAGAATACTATTTGTAAAGGTTGCTGTTGTTGTTGCTGCTGTTGCTGTTGTTGTTTGTTTTTGGGCCATAAGCTCACCAGGGAGGGCAAAAGCCAGAGTACAAACAGAATAGACACAATCACTGAAATACCTAAGATAATTACTAAGAAACACCTGTTATTTTTTGTTTTGGGTTGGCCTGAAATGATAACCCGTGTTTACCAAATGTCTATTTTATTTTTATGAAGTGTTGTCACATGGAGAAGATCATGTGTCAAAAGGGGGGATGACGGATATTGTAAATAAGCATTATTCACAGAATTTGGCATAGTGAAGAAAGAGGGCAAATGGTTCCCCAATCAAGCAATCCTCCCCCTGATGGCCCATTTGATCGTGTTATGATGAACTTCGTTGTTTTGTTGAGTTAAACCCCTGCGAGGGAAAGAAATATTGTTTAGTTTTTGTGGGCATGTTTTCTGTGAAGAAGTCGGACTGAACTGGGTTAAAGCTTTTCCATTGATCCTCACAGCTAGGCAAGGGAGGCCTAGAGCAAAGAACGGCCTGTCTCCTCATGGGATCCTGACTGGTAGACCAATGCTACGTGAATTACTCTATGCTAACATACTGTGCTAACTTGACCAGAGTTTACAGAGGCATCCACAGAACCGTGAAGGAGGCACTCCGCACACCACTAGGGGGACCCCTCCACGACACCCAGCAAGGGAAGTGGGTGCTGATCAAGAACTGCAGGAGAAACAACACTGGAGCAGTCTAAGGCGGTTGGGGCTTTTCCAGGTACATCTCGTCACGCAGTCTGCAGAGAGAGGCACGTGGGTACATGCCACACACCAGCGAGACACACACCAGCGAGGCACCACCACCAGCGAGACCAGCCATCAGCGGGCAGACCGGGAGTGACCCAGCGAAACCAGACATCAGCGGGCAGACCAGCCATCAGCGGGCAGACCGGGAGTGACCCAGCGAAACTAGACGTCAGCGGGCAGACCAGGAGCGACCCAGCGAGACTGGACGTCAGCGGCCAGCCCCGGAGAGGAGTAGTAAGGCCAGAGACAAGGACAACACTGAGCCACCGCAGGGCTCCAACAAGAATCACGTGCTAGCAACCTCTGATTCCAACATAATTGAAACACCATGAAGCCGCCGAGACAATTGCGGCCTACGGAGTGGGGTTCCGAAGGGGTGAGGAGGGTGATGGGATGTTTTCTGATTGCTGCCACTATTGTTGGAGGAGCCGAGCCTGGAGGAGAGGTTCCAAACATGCGAGCAGAGACAATCTGGCATTAAGAATAATGGTGGATTACGCTAGACAAGGTAACATGACGGACATCCCTGCCTCCTCACGATCCCCAACATTGACACCCGTCCCCTTCACCAAAGTGGACAGAGAAACTCATAACTGGACGGGACTTGCTTCACAGCTGACCGTAAATGACAATGACTGCTATACACCGAAGCAATTGTTAGCATCCTAACTGATTTTGTCATAATGACCGTCAACTCTGAGTATAGACCTAACGGAGTAAATATCTCTAAGCTACTCCGTATAACCTACAAAAGAAGAATGTTCACTAACGGGGAAAACACTAAGATACAGATGACTCTGGTTCAAACCAACTGTACTGGAGCTAACTCCCCTCTATACTCAGCCCACTGTTCCCCAACGGCATACGCCCCGACCATACGAGTAGATGCGGTCGTGGGAAAACTCCCTTGGCCTAGCTATTACCGCCTACACTCGATGACGGTGCATATGCATGACTGCGCCCAGCCGGTAGTCACAAGACCACTGAAACCACGAAACTGTTCGGTGCCACGATCCCCAGTGGCTGTATACGAGCTACATAAGGTGCCATACTGTTTCTCTACTAAGACAAGAGGCCAAGTTTATCTGGAAAAGAGTGATTGTCAGGATAACGCAGAAAACCAAACCCAATTCGACCTCACCGCAGCTAAACCACTGCCAGAGCAAGTGTACTTAGTCTGTGGTTCAAAAGCTTACAGTTGTGTACCAAAGAATGCAGGTGGAACTTGCTATTTGGCATATTTGATGCCCTTAATCAGGCGTGCAGATGACAGGGAAATGGCAACACTGTATCGCCCTTCGTACATACACAAGAGAGCACTTTCTTTTGGCCAAAGATTTCTGAGTGTCCTAGTCCCTAGTTATGGTACATACACATCCCAGGCAGAAATCGAAGCACTCTCCCAGGTGCTAGAGAAACACATGAATCTTACCACAGTGGCTATTTCGGCAGTAGCAAAGGAACTAGATGAGACTAGAACGACGGCCCTGCAAAACAGAATGGCTCTGGACATGATTTTGGCTTCCCAAGGGGGGGTCTGCCACATTATTGGTAGCGAATGTTGTACATACATCACAGATGCCTCTAGCCCGGTAAAGGATTTGGTAGAGGAAACACACAGAGGTATAGAGATGATCCACCAAACCCATGGCTTTGATGTTTTCACCTCAATGAGTCAAGTGCTCGGGCCATGGGGGGCCTCTATAGCTAAGTTGCTGGTTACCATATGTGCAATTATCGCTTTCTTGATGACCTGTTGTATGGTGATGTCGGTGGTTTGCAAGGCATGTACAAGGAGGGCGGCCACCCACATGATGACAACTAACATGGTACTCGAACGAATGGAGACAGGGGATGACCTTTCTAACCTGAATCCCTTTCCCAGGTTTAACTTATTTGATGAGGAGGATATGAGAACCTCCGTCCAGTGAAATATGATATGTAGGCTGAAGTGTTGTTAACATTCAAGGAATTAAATGTTAAAAGGAGGGATTGTTATGGAAAATACATTCATAGAACTATTTTCAGGTTATACACTTTCATATGACTGATACAACTTGTGTAACTACTGTGATTACATTTTCTCTTGCCACACCTCTAAAGTTCTATAGCCATTGTTCCGAGAAGCACTGTATGATTTACCATATGAACAGCGGTGATGTCTGAGAGAGTGGTGGGAGAGAGCAATAATGGGGGGACAGGCGCATCCTGCCGATAGGTGTGAAATGTTGAACGGCGATTAATCAGTAAGAAAGCCTCCCCATTGTTCATTCTCTCCCGCCCTTTCTCACGTAAACACAAGCCCATCAGCCAGTAGACGTGGCGGTGCCTACTATTATGTTCAAACTGTATAAAAGACAAACCTGATCATTGTCTCTTCAGACTTGTGCTGAACGGACCCCCGGTTCTACGCTGGGCTGCTGTTACGCTCTTGTCTCTTGTTTGCAAGCAATAAATACCGGACTCAGATATTGTGGCTACTCAGGACTTGTTTCTTGATTCTTACCTCCGAAGAGCTAAAGTACAGAGTGGTAAATCCTAGACTTCCACCACACAGGTCAATGGGTTATGATACACAAACCATAAAAAGTTGCGTTAGAAGCTAGATGGGATGGTCCCTATCAGGTTGTTGATAACCAACAGAGCAGTTAAAGTAGAGGGGAAATCAAAATGGATACACGCCAGTCACTGTAAACTTGTTGATCATACTGGGGTGGACCAAGCCTTGGGGCTACAGAACCATGAGCAATAGGCTATGGGGGCCTACTCCGGGTGAAGACGATGTTAATGGGGAATCGTTCATTTGATGTCACATTACATCCATGCTGGTCTACCTCAGATAAGGGCAACACCTTAAAAAGAACCTAGTTACTGCTGTTCCTTTTTATCTGTCTTTCAGGTGGAGTTGTCCAAATCAGGGTGAGCTGTGAGCTGCACCAATTCCAACTGACATCACTCCTGGAACTTCAATGTTACCGTGTCACCTATCAAATGTGCTTCAGAGACAACTTGATAGATCAGTGAAAAACACATTTTATGGAAAGCTGTCATGTTTAAGAATACACAGTATGACAACAGTGTAGACTGAGACGACTCATGCTTGGTCAGAGCTTAGTATGCCTTCAAGTTTGAGAACCCTGGTATTTGTTAGAAGTATCAGTGATTCATTTTGATATGACATGGCTTGCTTCTGTATTTTCTTATTTTTGATTATTGTACTGCTTTCCCACTGAAGAATAATCAACTGTTGTAACTTTTCTAGCTGTATAGCTGAAGTAGCCTTCACCCCTCCCTGGGTTTAATGGTATTAAGTTCCAGAATCTGACGGTGATTCTGTATGAGGATGTTAAGTAAATGAAGGAATGTAATCACTTTTTATTCTGGCTGCTTTTTATACTTCTTGTTTTTATTCTTTTATACTTTTATGTTTTGATGTCTTTATTGTTCATTTTGGTAATTCTTGATTATTATACTTTGTTTAAAATAATCATAGGGGGGACTGTTAGAATTGTCCAACGCAACGCAGACTAAATAACACCAGGTGCTAGGGAAAGGGAGTTGGGGGACTAGGACCTGTGGCCTCCAAGGCCAAATTCCATTGGTAGTTATATACTTTCTCTGGTATAACCTGCTAGCCTGAAACATCATTTCTTTGTAACATTGAATAAAGTACCCTCTCCAAAAGACGTCGACCTTCAGATCTCTTTATTTCATCTCATTGCAAACCTGAAAACTATTGTGTTGCTGCGGAAGAATTTACACATATATTTAACAAACCGCAGCAATACTATTGATGTTGACTGCTAGGCTGTGCCAGTTGAGCAGGGCAGAGGTAACCTCGTCCCGAAGCTATTGCGCATATAAGCCTGGAATAACAACGACTCAAACCTGGCCTTAGTAGGGGTGAATTTACTGGGTAAAGTATATGTTATTATTTTATTTCAGTGAATCACACAGCTGTGAGGTGTAGCTCCCCATCAGAAATGTGTGGTGTACAAGCACTGGGGGGGAAGTGCTGTGGGAGATGACTGATGTGAAGTAAAGCCAATGGCTATGCACCATCTGTTTTCAATGGTCTTTCTATTGGCTTAATGAAGGCCAAGTTTGACGCATTTGGGCGGAAGTGTCTGGGAACAAGACTACACAATGGCTGGTGTATGGGCAGTTACAGTTCAAGTTGTGACATTAATACTAGAACCAAGATTGCGTTGGTCCACCAGACCTTTCGCTCATTTGGGCGGAAGTGTCTGGGAACGAGACAAGGGCAGAGGTGCAGTAGCTACCTGTGGAAGCCCAGGTGCAGGGTGAGCTGGGTCAGGATGAGATTCTCAGTCAGGAGGCTGTAGGACTGGGCGTAGTCCACTGACTGCTGCTGCTGCTGGGAGGGCACAGGGATCAGACATGTCTCCTTGTCCAGACCTGCGAGGACAGGAAGAGTCATTATCATTTGAAAGACTGTTTATTGGCCATGCAATCAATTCTCATCAATTGTTGGAATGTGGTAATTTTCTTTCAGGTCATTCACCTCACAAAACAACCACCAGGAGGTATCGTTGAGCATGATGGATATGTTTACATTGCAAGAGTACTGTACTGTAGCTTGAGTTGTTTCATGAGCTGCAGAGGCCTGATGGTGGAGGCACAGCAGAGCGTGTCCAAAACCAGGGGTGCATTTTTTTTGTATGCCGATGTGCTCCTCCCAAATAGGCAATGACATTATGAACAAAACAAGATTACATTAAATGATTCTATTTGTTCCATGTTTTAACGAAAATCAAGATTTAGCCGACTGGTAGTTGTTCTCTATGACAACTGTAGCAAACAGACCTGTGTCAACAAATCTCAGTTTTGGGGCGTTTCTATACCTAAAATCTAAAATCCAGTGTGACTGGAGCGCGATGTTCCCGAGCCAGCCAGGAGTTAAACGTTTATAGTGATATACTGTATGGTTGATGACAGAGGGTCATCTTTTTCTTGATCGTTTTCCAATTAACAAACAAAAGCGTGACAATTTATCCAGCACGCTCTGCCCCTTCAAACGATCCACCAAAAGGTGCTGTACAAAATAAATGCATTATTATCATCCCACTGAAACCCAAAATCCTTACTCCTGTGTCTTATGAAAATTTGTTGCATTATTAAAGCTGACGCTTATTCATGTGTGCGCTAAACATTTCCCCCCCTTCTCTGCGCATATGAACATATTTACAGTTGAAGTCGGAAGTTTACATACACTTAGGTTGAAGGCAGTAAAACTCATTTTTTAACCACTCCACAGATTTCATGTTCACAAACTATATGTTTCGGCAAGTCAGTTAGGACATCTACTTTGTGCATGACACAAGTAATTTTTCTAACAATTGTTTACAGACTATTATTATTATTATTATTTCACTTATAATTCACTATATCATAATTCCAGTGGGTCAGAAGTTTACATACACTAAGTTGACTGTGCCTTTTAACAGCTTGGAAAATTCCAGAAAATGATGTCATGGCTTTAGAAGCTTCAGATAGGCTAATTGACATCATTTGAGTCAATTGGAGGTGTACCTGTGGATGTATTTTAAGGCCTACCTTCAAACTCAGTGCCTCTTCGCTTCACATCATGGGAAAATCAAAAGAAATCAACCAAGACCTCAGAAAAAAAATTGTGGACATCCACAAGTCTGGTTCATCCTTGGGAGCAATTTCCAAACGCCTGAAAGTACCATGTTCATCTGTACAAACAATTGTACGAAAGTATAAACACCATGGGACCACACAGCCATCATACCGCTCAGGAGGGAGACACATTCTGTCTCCTAGAGATGAACATACTTTAGCACGAAAAGTGCAAATCAATCCCAGAACAACAGCAAAGGACCTTGTGAAGATGCTGGAAGAAACAGGTACAAAAGTATCTATATCCACAGTAAAACGAGTCCTATATCGACATAACCTGAAAGGCCGCTCAGCAAGGAAGAAGCCACTTCTCCAAAACCACCATAAAAAAGCCAGACTACGGTTTGCTACTACACATTGGGACAAAGATCTTACTTTTTTGGAGAAATGTCCTCTGGTTTGATGAAACTAAAATGTAACTGTTTGGCCATAATGACCATCGTTATGTTTGGAGGAAAAAGGGGGAGGCTTGCAAGCCGAAGAACACCATCCCAACCATGAAGCTCGGGGGTGGCAGCATCATGTTGTGGGGGTGCTTTGCTGCAGAATGGACTGGTGCACTTCACAAAATAGATGGCATCTTGAGGAAGGAAAATGATGTGGATATATTGAAGCAACATCTCAAGACATCAGCCAGGAACTTAAAGCTTGGTCGCAAATGGGTCTTCCAAATGGACAATGACCCCAAGCATACTTCCAAAGTTGTGGCAAAATGGCTTAAGGACAACAAAGTCAAGTTGGATTTGCCATCACAAAGCCCTGACCTCAATCCTATAGAAAATTAGTAGGCAGAACTGAAAAAGCATGTGCGAGCAAGGAGGCCTACAAACCTGACTCAGTTACACAAGTTCTGTCAGGAGGAATGGGCCAAAATTCCACCAATTTGTTGTGGGAAGTTTGTGGAAGGCTACCCAAAACGCTTGACCCAAGTTAAACAATTTAAAGGCAATGCTACCAAATACTAACTAAGTGTATGTAAACTTCTGACCCACTGGGAATGTGATGAAAGAAATAAAAGCTGAAATAAATAATTCTCTCTACTATTATTCTGACATTTCACATTCTTAAAATATAGTAGGGATCCTAACTGACCTAAGACAGGGAATGTTTACTCGGATTAAATGTCAGGAATTGTGAAAAACTGAGTTTAAATGTATTTGGCTAAGGTGTATGTAAACTTCCGACTTCAACTGTATGTCCATGTAGCTGAAATGTGCGCAATCAACTGAGAAACATTATATCCTATCAGTTAATTAATATGCACTTTCTCGGACACACTACCACATATATTCCATGTCTGACATCATTTTATGAAGTGTCCATGAAGACATTAAATATTTCTAAATTAAGGTTCATCCAAAGACATCATCATCCCCCTCACAGCATTTTAAGCAGCACCCCTCACAAAATATAATTGTGCTACAACATTTCCCCCACTTCTCTGTGCTGTGAGAGAATGCGTGATGTTGGTATAAGAGTAGATCCTCGTTAAAATAACCTGATATTTAAACCATTTCCACTCTTCATATCTCTGTAATTCATGAGCTGCACTGATTACAGCTAACCCATAACTGCATGTGGTTGTATTATTCCTTCTCGCGAAATAGACTTCCTACAGTACTCCCCCCCCCACACCCCCATAACGCACATCCAGATCTGGAACCAGGCCAGATAGAGGTTGCTCTGAGAAAGGACAGCTGATGAGTCAGACAAACACAAACACCCACCTCTGGCATGTACATTGCGGTTGCGCCTCTCCTCCTCGCTAAGCTCTTTGAGGGCGCAGTAGGTGGGGTTAAAGGTGAGCAGCTTGGGCGAGCGCGGGCGGCAGAACGGTTGACACAGCTTCAGCAGCGCCGCGCCCAGGTTGAGGAAGAAGGCGTCTGAGGCGTACATCTGGAAGAAGATCTCTGGCATCTGATTGGCCCAGATCTTGCTGCGTCCGGCGTTGGCTTGTAGGCAGCCACCCAGCCAGGTGAGGAGCACGTGGCGCGTCTCGCTTGACTGCTGTAGAAGGTTCCTCAGGATCTGGTGCAGCTTGTCGTGGAACTGACCCATGAACTGAAATCACAGGGAGGCAAGGAAGACATCAATGTCATCGCCAAAGCAGGCAGCACTACCCTTTCTCTGTTTTACCAAACACAGGTTCTATTAATTGACATGACAACTTCATTTAAGTTAGAGAGTAAGTCACATCTACAGGCTGTATTACTTTCTAAGACCTGTATCAATGTATCTATCCAACTCTAGACAGTAAGATAGCTTGAAGTGTTGGGGAGATGGGGGAATATAAGTGGGGATTGGAGATAGCTGTGTGTGTGTGTGTGTGTGTGTGTGTGTGTGAGAGAGAGAAGAGTATCTGCCTCAATATTTATTATACAGAATATGGTAGGGCAATCATTTGAGAGAGACAGAGACAGAGAGAGAGAGGAGACCTGGTGTATATTGGACTCCTGGACCTTAATCTCCTGCGGGCTGGTACGTGAGGGATTGTGGAAGAAGCCGTGACCCTCCACCACCCCGGGGGTCTTCAGCAGGCAGGAGATACTCAACACCGACCCCAGGAGGGTCTTCTGGTACTGGAGCCCGTTGGTGGGGTCTTTGGGCTGGATATGCTCCACCAATACCTGGGTGGAGAGAGAATTTGAAATGCATTGAACGGCGTCATCAAAGTATACTTTGAAACCTTTAATATGCACTTTAAAATCAAATAAACATGAAACAACTTCCCTGAAACAGTTTCAGCCTTGAATGAAGACCATGTTCAATGGAGAATCCGTAATGAAAGTGTGATTTTTAGTCCCAAGACTAGGTTTAATCTGTGTGTCCTGTTATCTAAGGTATCTTGTCTATTTCAACAGACATATGAATGATATGTATAATAAATCATGGTTAAAGGGACACTTCACCAATGTTTAACATCACATTCATCATCTCCAGCACCATACCAGTGTCTACATATGGGAAAACTGTGACTTTCTACATTCTGTATTCAAAAAGATAAGAGAAAGGGTCCTAAGGAAGTGTCCCCCCTATGGTGTCATTTCCTTAGGACCTTTTCTCATCTTTTTGACTACAGAACCTAGAAAACCACAATGTTCACATATGTAGACACTGGTATGGTGCTTGAGATAATGAATGTGATGTTTAAAATGGGTGATGTGTCCCTTTAAATAATCCTCCAGAGAAGTGATGTGTCTGTGTGTCTCCTGACCTTGGCGATGTCTTTCTGCCTGCTGAAGTAGAGGAGTATATCCAGGTAGTTGAAGAGCAGCAGCTGACAGAGGTCCAGGTCCTTCACCCGACCCTGGAAGATATCCAGCACGGGAACTATCACCTCCCCGAAGGTTCGCACCTCCTGATCCACTAACAGGCCAGCGATCACCTCTTCCACAAACTCAACCACCTCCTCCAGCTCTGCAACACACAACATTACATGACTGCAGACAGAAGAGACTAGACTATGACATAATATTATAGAATAGAATATACAAAAATAGAATACACTATTGTGATCTATTTTATTATAAAATAGAATAGATTTACGTGCTCCTCTGACTGCCTGCAGCAGCAGGTCCAGAAGCTGCTTGTATACATTCTGGCTGACGTAGATCTCCGGGGTGAGCAGAACTGTCCGAGTGTTGGAGACCGTCAGATTCTTACACCGCACAGCAAATGACAACAGCTTCTCTGGTACCTTGGTCACCTGGTGTGCAGATACATTATCCATGATTGTCAGCACATTAACATACATACACTACATAGCCAAAAGTATGTGGACACCCCTTCTAATTAGTGGGTTTGGCTATTTCAGCCACACTCATTGCTAACAGGTGCATAAAAGCAAGAATACAGCCATGAAATCTCCATAGACAAACATTGGCAGTAGATTGGGTCGTACTGAAGAGCTCAGTGACTTTCAACGTGGCACTGTCATAGGATGCCACCTTTCCAACAAGTCAGTTCTTCAAATTTCTGCCCTACTAGAGCTTCCCCAGTCAACTGTAAGTGCTGTTATTGTGAAGTGGAAACGTCTAGGAGCAACAACAGCTCAGTCGTGAAGTGGACCCCTGAGTGCTAAAGCACATAAACATCGTCTGTCCTCGGTTGTAACACTCACAACCGAGTTCCAAACTGCCTCTGGAAGTAACGTCAGCACAAGAGCTGTTCCAAACTGCCTCTGGATGCAACATCAGCACAAGAACTGTTCATCGGGAGCTTCGTGAAATGGGTTTCCTTGGCCGAGCAGCCGCACACAAGCAACATCACCTAACATCACCATGTGCAATGCCAAGCATTCTCTGGAGTGGTGTAAAGCACACCGCCATTGCACTCTGGAACAGTGGAAACACGTTCTCTGGAGTGATGAATCACACTTCACTATCTGGCACGAATCTGGGTTTGGCGGATGCCAGGAGAACACTATCTGCCCGAATGCATAGTGCCAACTGTAAAGTTTGGTTGAGGAGGAATAATGGTCTGGGACTGTTTTTCATGGTTTTGGCTATGCCCCTTAGTTCCAGTGAAGGGAAATCTTAATGCTACAGCATACAAGGACATTGTAGAGAATTGTATGCTTCCATCTTTGTGGCAACAGTTTGAGGAAGGCCCTTTACTGTTTCAGCATGACAATGCCCCCGTGCACAAAGCGAGATCTATAATGACATGGTTTGCCGAGTTTGGTGTAGAAGAACGTGACTGGCCTGCATAGAGCCCTGACCTCAACCCCATTGAACACCTTTGGGATGAATTGGAACTCCGACTGCGAGCCAGGCCTTCTCACCCAACATCAGTGCCTGACCTCACTAATGCTCTTGTGGCTGAAGGGGAGCGAATCCCTGCAGCCATGTTCCAAAATCTAGTGGAACGCCTTCCCAGAAGAGTGGAGGCTGTCATAGAAGCAAAGGGGGGACCAACTCCACGGTTTTGGAATTAGATGTTCAACAAGGACATATGGGTGTGATGTTAGGGTGTCCACATACTTTTGGCCATGTAGTGTAACATGTAGGGAGGGTCAGGATGGCTGGCTTGTTGTTCTTGCAATAGGAAACAAACTAAGCTAGATTTACTCAAACAGTATGTAGATTTGTGTGTGTGTGTGCCCCACCTCTTCCTTAGCTCTCTGGTAGCAGCCATACAGGTATGGTATGGCAGACTTCTCCCCTGCGTCTCTGTCTGCAGACAGGTTGACCAGGCTACAGGAGGTCATGTAGAGGAGCTTGTTCCCTGGCTCCAGGAGCAGCAGCCTGTTGAACAGAGCCTGGGAGGGAGGGAGGGAGGCAGGCAGACACACACACCTTTAACCCAACAGTTTGGGCTATGAACTACAATGTTTGACTTTGTTAAGCATGTAGACGATGCACTGTTGTTCCAGGGAAATTAAGGGAAGAGGACATACAGCAGTGATGGCATCAGAAAAATTGAGGGGAGGATGTTGGTGGTCTTTAAGACCAGTTTGTCATCCATCTCTTCTGTTCAAAACAACACTTAGTGTACTGTATGAGATCTTTAAATAGAAAGTTCAACTGAAATGACCGTGAACAGTACCTCATCACTAATACAACACATCCACTGCTGTAGTACCTGCTCAATGTTATTCATGTTTTTAATGTTTTTCAGGAGTAACTTTACCATCACTGACCCATGCTACAGCACTAGGGATGGGCATGATTAATCGACGATCGATTAATTGATCATTAGAATTTCGTCGATGACATTATTTTTTTAGTCGATGAAACTAGGCTTCGCGTTGTGCCAAACAACTCCCCTTACCTGTTGTAAAATCAGCGAAACCCGCGGCCTCTTGGGGCTTATTGCTTAATTTGACCACACGGGGGCAATATTTGAAAAAAACGCCACAGGCCTACTCAGTTACCTGCGAGTTTCGTGTATTTCAAAAGTAATCATGAAGAGGTCACGGCGAAGTGTGGTGTGGGACCATTTTGTTTTAAAAAATGACTTAGTTAACTGCAAACACTGCGAAGCTGTGTATAAGTATAACTCGGCCATGACTCAAATGATGTACCACTTGAACAACGCGCATCCGACCCTGGTTAGTGGCGGTGCATCCTCCTCTCAGTCTCAACCTAGCATCAACTCGGTGTTAGCACGGAGGAGCTGCGATGCACAACGAGCAGAGAAAATTACCCAAGGGATCTGCAAGTTCATTGAGATGGATATGCTGCCCTTAAGTATTGTTGAGGGAGAAGGTTTTCGAAAACTGATAAACTTATTGGAACCAGCATATCACATTCCGTCACGACGTACTATCACCAGACTGATAGAAACTCACTACGAAGAACGGAAGCAAGAGCTGTTAAAAGAATTAAGCACAGCTGACTGGTGCTGAAGTTGTATGCGAGTTACTGGTTATTTTTTTATGAAGCTTTGTTTAATAAGCCTAATTCATTGTTGGGTAGGCTAATCTCCCTCTTTCTCGACTTGGTGCCTTTTTTGATAGTTTTGAGTTACATTTGGCAAAACCTATCCGACCTAAGTATTATATATTTTTGGTTAAGTTATTGTTTAACATGATTGTTTTTTTTTTTAATATTATTATTATTTTGGAAAAAAAACGAGGGTCAGTTGTGTTTATAAGCACTGGCTTAGCTGCAGGCTCCGCTGCTAGAGCACAGCAGCGCGTATCTTCAATTGAACGGATCCGGTTTAACTGCCACAAGAGTTGTTCATCTTGTTTGTTTAACTGCCACAAGAGTTGTTCATCTTGTAATAAAGATCTCAATGAGGAAAACACGCTGTGTTTTTGTATTTTCATTGCATTTTGAATATAGCCTATAAATAGTGAATTTTAATATAAAAATATTAATGATTAATCGAAAATCGATCGTTAATTCTCCCGACGATTGACTAAGACAATTTAGTCGAATGCCCATCCCTACACAGCACCATACCTGCTCAATGTTGTCCATGTCCAGCCAGTCCTGGCCATCCAGGTCTGACGCCATCTCCTCCAGGTAGACACAGCGAGGAGGGATCCCATTACCTCCTCTCTGACAGGGATCACCTGAGTGGTCAAACACAGAGGTGGTCAACACAAGAAAGAGGGAATGGCATGCTCAACTCATTCAAAAACGTCCTTAGGATGCATACGATGATGATGATTATTTTCATTATTAATAGACTGTGTATTGTTCTCTAAACACTGAAGAAGGTGAATGCCAAAACACGTTTGTTTAACTGCTGCTGCAAGTGTGCAGTAACTGAACCACAGTAATTCTAGCGAGTGTGGGTTTTCTTTTCTTGATACAAAATTTGACACTAGACATAGAAGTAGCATTGCTCCACATGTGCTTTAGCTGTATGTGCTTTAGCTTACATGTCAAACATGTTGCATGACACAAAAACAGTAGTCATAAAAGTTGTATAGAAAGATTTGATAGCTAATCGAAAAAAAGTATTTTCACTCTTTATTATTCCCAGTAGATGATCATGATGAGTCATGTCAACATGCTTCCCAGTTTAAGAGCACCAAGCATCACCAAGGTGGGTGAGTCACTGACTGCTGACTGGAAGCCGAAACTTAAAATGCTGCAATCCAACACCGAAGACAAGGAGCAGATTAGGATGGATCATCATAGATGATAGACGACAGACTCACTCCTACTCAGGGGAGGTTGGTGGAGGTAGAAATCTGATGACAAGCTTATGTAATGCATGGAATAGAATGAGGAATGGTATCAGACATGTGTTCCATTCTATGCATTACAATGAGCCTGCCCCCCGATTTCTACCTCCACCAACCTCCCCTGAGTAGGAGTGAGTGAGAATAAAGAGCGGGAAGAAGAGGACAGTAATCCTGGTGGCGGCACACTACCCGGATGCCAGACAGTCTTTCTATAGCTACACAGAGTGATTTCATGAATGAGACAGCCAGGAAAGTAGGGTTGTACAGCAGTCCCCTGAGCTCAGCCAGAAGCTTAGGCACGCTTGACCCACTATCACTCCATCCAGCACCTAACATGAATCAATGGGAGACAGAAACATGAACGAGAGGTGACGAGAAGAGGGGCTTTTCACATTTAAACAGGGGGAAAATGATGGGCAATTAATCACACGTTAATCACTGACCTCGTCCCCAGGCTATTGCGTACAGCGCATATAAGATGGCGGCGCGCATGCATCGCGATGCCCGGTGTCTCTCCAGAGTTTGCGAATTAGTGGTTATTTGCTTGTTTATTTCAAGTATTCTCGCTAAAAACAGTTTAGCATACATATCGTACAGCCGACGAGAACTTTTGGACATCGGTTCTGGCATTCCAGACACCTTTATCGACGCAATACCTGAGATAACCAAAACAGCGGGACCAGCTAACTCCGCTACACCGACCGGAAGCGACCCCAGACCATGTATATACCAGCATGGCTGATGCTTACAAAGCTGTTCCCCTCCCCCACCTAGGTCAATCTGATCACCTCTCATTGTTCCTACTGCCCAAGTACTCAGCACTCATCAAACGGGTGAAACCTACAGTGAGGACAGTCAAGGTCTGGCCAGAGGGAGCTGACTCAGCGCTCCAGCAGCGTTTTGGAAACACCGACTGGGGTGTGTTTGCCACACAGGCCACCCATGACTCCCACACGCACATTGACTCATATGCCTCCTCTGTTTTGGACTACATCAATTCCAACATCAATAGTGTCACCACACTCAAACGGATCACCACTTTCCCTAATCAGAAGCCATGGATGAACAGTGAGGTCCGACTCCTGCTGAAGGCACGCGACATTGCCTTCAGATCAGGGGATGCTCGGGCCTATAGCTCATCCAGGGCTAACCTGCAGAGGGGCATCAAAAAGGCCAAGCCCAACCACAAGCTGAGGATCGAGGATCACTTCAAGAACAACTCTGACCCCCGACGCATGTGGCAAGGCATCCAGGCCATCACTGACTACAAACCCACTAACACCTCACCCCTCTCCATCGACGCCTCCTTGCCTGATGAGCTGAACCACTTCTATGGCCGCTTTGACAGGGACAACAAGGAGGTGGCCATCAAGGCTGTGCTCCCTGCAGATCACCAGCCCCTCACACTCTCTCCCACCGACGTGTGTGTGGCACTGAGCAGGACTAATGCACGCAAGGCTGCTGGTCCTGATGGCATCCCCGGACGCGTCCTCAGGGCCTGTGCTGTGCAGCTGACTGAGGTTTGGACTGACATATTCAACCTGTCCCTAGCCCAAGCAGCTGTCCCCGCGTGATTCAAAACCACCTCCATCGTGCCGGTGCCAAAACACTCCACTGCAAGGAGCTTAAATGACTTCCGCCCAGTCGCACTCACGCCCATCATCATGAAGTGCTTCGAGAGGCTGGTCTTAGCTCAACTCAAGACCTGTTTACCACCCACACTGGACCCCTTCCAATTCGCCTACCGGCAGAACAGGAGTACAGAGGATGCCATCTCAACGGCACTTCACTCCACCCTGTCCCACCTCGACAACAGCAACACTTATGTGAGAATGCTGTTCATTGACTTCAGTTCAGCTTTCAACACCATCATCCCCTCCAAACTGATCTCCAAACTCAGTGAACTGGGCATCAACTCCTCCCTCTGCAACTGGATTCTGGACTTCCTAACCAACAGGCCGCAGTCTGTTAGGCTACACAACCACACCTCCTCAAACCTCACCCTGAACACCGGCGTTCCACAAGGCTGTGTGCTGAGCCCTCTCCTTTACTCCCTCTTCACCTACGACTGCACACCTGTACATGGCTCAAACACCATTGTTAAGTTTGCAGACGACACAACAGTGATTGGTCTCATCAGCAACAACGATGAGTCGACCTACAGAGAGGAGGTCCAGCACCTAACAGTGTGGTGCAACGACAACAACCTGGCTCTCAACACCAGAAAGACCGAAGAGCTCATTGTGGACTTCAGGAAGTCAAAAGCTGGCACACACACCCCCATCCTCATCAACGGGACTGAGGTGGAGCGAGTCACCAGCTTCAAGTTTCTGGGTGTCCACATCTCTGAGGATCTCTCTTGGACCCTCAACACCTCTACACTGATCAAGAAGGCTCACCAGCGTCTGTTCTTCCTAAGGAGACTAAAGAAGGTCCATCTGTCGCCTCAGATCCTGGTGAACTTCTACCGCTGCACCATCGAGAGCATCCTCACCAACTGTGTCACAGTATGGTATGGCAACTGCTCTGCATCTGACCGGAAAGCACTGCAGAGGGTGGTGAAAACTGCCCAACGCATCACCGGTTCCTCACTCCCCTCCATTGAGGCTGTCCAGGGCAAACGATGCTTGCGTAAGGCACGCAGCATCGTCAAGGACATTTCTCACCCCAACCACAGACTGTTCACCCCACTCCCCTCCGGGAGGCGCTACAGGTCTCTCCGCACCCGAACCAGCAGGTTCAGAGGTAGCTTCTTCCCTGCGGCTGTCACCCTACTGAACTCCAATTCTGCACCTAGCTGACAACCTACCAACCCCTGCACCCCCCCCCGGACAATTGCACTACTCTTACAGTATTCCTATAAACTGTACATACTGTATCCTCACTTGTACACACTGCTCTTACTCCATACCACTGCTCTTCTGTACATATCTGTCTATACTGTTCATAATGCACATATCCTTATATTTTTCTTTTAATACTAGACAGATACTGCTTACACTGCACTACTTATACTATACTGCTCATATACTGCACTTCCTGTATATACTGTTCACACTGCACTTTTCTGCACTTCTGGTTAGACGCTAACTGCATTTCGTTGTCTCTGTACTTGTACTCTGCACAATGACAATAAAGTTTAATCTAATCTAATAAGCCTGTAATAACAACGACTCAAACCTGGCCTTAGTGGGGGTGAATTTACTGGGTAAAGTATATGTTATTATTTCAGTGAATCACACAGCTGTGAGGTGTAGCTCCCTATCAGAAACATGTGGTGTACAAGCACTGGCGGGAAGTGCTGTGGGAGATGACTGATGTGAAGTAAAGCCAATGGCTATGCACCATCTGTTTTCAATGGCCTTTCTATTGGCTTAATGAAGGCCAAGTTTGACGCATTTAGGCGGAAGTGTCTGGGAACAAGACTACACAATGGCTGGTGTATGGGCAGTTACAGTTCAAGTTGTGACATTAATACTAGAACCAAGATTGGGACTGATACTCACTGTTGTCCAGGGTGATGAGGAAGATTCTCTGGATCATGTGGTTGATGTTGAGCTGCTCACACAGTTCCTGTCTGGAGCGGAAGGAGCGGCTGATCTCTGCCACAGAGTCATCATTGTCCTCGATGCTGTCAGACACAGAGTTCTCAGACTCCGACTGGCTCTCAGCCGAGTCCTCCGCTGCAACAGAGTAAGTGACTTTAGCCAGACAATATGAAACCAATTGACGCCTTAACACTACCTGGGAAACCTGCCTTGGATAGGCTTATGTTTATTCTCATCAGTAAAAAGATAAAATTACATTGACCCCCCGCAAAATGTAACTGTATAACTAAATTACACAATAGCCACTTTTCGACAGAGGTGCCAGTGCATGCCAAGGTTTACTTGCGGCAAGCTAGTGCTCAAAGCCTGGTGATTCGAGCCTAGTGAACAAGCCATTTAGAATTTCAAAAGGCTTTCTAGTCTCGCCCCATATTGAAGGGGGAGTCATCAATGCTGCCCCCCTTTCTTCAAATTACCCTTCCCCCAAAGGGTCAAATGACTGATCTCTCTGTGATGTTTACAAGCCCTCAGGAATGTGTTATTGCTGTGATGTCATCAGTATAGAATTGATAGGATGAGGTCTCATTGGTCCTCCTTGCAAACCGCTCTTAATTTAAATACTGTGGTTGAAAGCCGGGTATAAAGACAGAAGTAGAGCACAGATTCATTCTCTTTGTCTTGGTGTGTGGTCTCAGCTGTAACATTCTAATATGAAGTATTTGCCTTGTAATAATTGTATAAACTTACAGTATTATTAAAGCCTCATTTGATTCATTCTAATGTGACCATTTTTGCACTAAATCAGCACAAACTCGATTATTTGCACAGTGTTACTTAAATTATTTGGGAGTCTTAATATTATTAATATTAAATTATGCTTTGCTATTAACAATATATAACCACATTTCCTTACCAAACCTCCATATTGTAACTGCCATTCTATTAGGCCCTACAGTATGATCTCCAGTTTGTTTACATTCTGCAGTTCGTAAGATGGCAAACTCGAATGAAAGGTTTCAATTTGTTTTGTTCAAGCCCAGCACTGGCACACCTAATTCAACCACTCAATTTGATCATTAATCCCTGATTAGCTAGTTGAATCAGATGTGTAAGTACTGTGTTGAAACAAAAATGAGGTTCCGATCTCCAGATTACAATGATAAACCTAGTCCAGACTTCTCCTCACCTTGGCTAGATGGGGGTCTGGCATCGTGAGACAAGGTAAACCTGACCATACTCACAGGGTGGTTCACATTGCTGTGGCTGTTTTCGACCCGACGCAAACTGCTTGGCATCGGCTACGGAGCTGAAGAGGGCAGCGAAGGGGTTGCGGGAGATGTTCTGCTTGTTATTGCCCTGGTCAGTCATCTCAACCGGAGCACCAACTCCATCCACTGGTGATGCTGACCACAAACCTATACAGAAAGATAAGTGCATCATTAGTATCACTGACCACCAGCCTGGATAGAGATAGATAGATAGATAGATAGATAGATAGAAACTTTATTTATCCCAGGGGGAAATTCAGGTTCCAAGTAGCATACAGACATAGGGGTATCACACATAACATACACATACAACATACAACATTAGCAGCATTTTATACAGGCGAGGTGCAGTTGTAAATGTCTTTGCAGTTAGGTGAGGTGCAAAAAGGTAAGGCAGACAGTGCGATTATAGCATTAAATACTAAAAACTAAATACGGGCTACATAAATATGGACTATTTTAAAGTGCATTTAGTCCAGGCTGGTGGAGGGAGGTAGGAGCTGTGTATGAGACCTAGCATAGCTAGTAAACATTGTAGATAATGAGGTGAAACAGTGACATGATACATGATAGTGATATGATACAGAGGGTGGAGGTTATGCAGAGAAGTCCATCTCTTTGCCCTTGATTGACCTATTGTAGAGTTGTATGGCTCTGGGGACAAATGATTTAGTAAGTCTGTCAGTTTTGCTTGTCAGTGCTCGTAACCTCCAGCTGATCAAGCTCTTCTGCTGGATGATGGTGTGGTACAGTGGGTGACCTTCATTGTCCATGATGGTGAGCAGTTTGCTCAGAGTTCTTTTTTCCAGTACTGAAGTGATGCTCTCCAGTTCAGCTCCCACAACAGAGCCAGCTTTCCTTACCAGCCTGTCCAGTCGCCCGGCATCCCTCTTCTTAGTGCTTCCTCCCCAGCACACCACTGCATAGAAGAGAACGCTGGCGACCACAGACTGGTAAAACATCCCTAGGAGTTTGCTGCAGACATTGAAGGACCGCAGCCTCCTCAGGAAGTACAGCCGGCTCTGTCCCTTCTTGTAAATCGCATCAGTGTTGGCTGACCAGTCCAGTTTATTGTCCAGGTGGACCCCCAGATACTTATATGTGCTGACCATCTCCACATTGACTCCCTCAATGGAGACTAGTAGCAGAGTGGGCTTAGACCTACGGAAATCCACCACCATCTCCTTGGTCTTTGTAGTGTTGAGTTGTAGGTGGTTGAGTTTGCACCATTGCACAAAGTCCTCCACCAGGCTCCTGTACTCCCCCTCCTGCCCATCTCTGATACACCCCACAATTGCCGTATCGTCCGAAAACTTCTGCATGTGGCATGACTCTTTGTTGTAGCAGAAGTCAGACGTGTACAGGGTGAACAGGACAGGAGAGAGCACAGTTCCCTGTGGTGCTCCGGTGTTGCATACCACAGTGTCCGAGAGGCAGTCCTTCAGTCTGACAAACTGTGGCCGCCCTGTCAGGTAGTCAGTGATCCAGGATACCAGGTGGGCGTCCACACCCATCTGCAGGAGCTTGTCTCCCAATCTGAGGGGTTGGATGGTGTTGAAAGCACTGGAAAAATCAAAGAACATGATTCTCACAGCGCTTTTCCCTTTGTCCAGGTGAGAATGCGTCCTGTGCAGTAGATATGTGATGGCATCGTCTACTCCAACCTTCTCCTGGTATGCAAACTGTAGTGGATCCAGTGCATGGCTAACCTGGGGTCTGAGTGTATGTAGAAGCAGTCTCTCCATTGTTTTCATAATGTGTGAGGTGAGTGCGACAGGCCTGAAGTCATTGAGTTCTTTTGCGTGTGGCTTTTTTGGGACAGGGATAAGACATGATGTCTTCCACAGTGTTGGGGCCCTACCAAGACGTAGACTCAGGTCAAATAAGTACCTCAGCGGCTCTCCCAGTTCGGCAGCGCAGGTCTTGAGCAGTCTGGGACACACTTTGTCTGGACCCGCTGCCTTACTGGGGTTAAGTCGCTTTAGTCCCGATCGCACCTGGTCTGCCGTGATTGTAGGGGGGAGGGGCTGGGAGGGAGGGGGGGGTGGGTGGTGGGGTGGCTCTTTGTCCCTGGGCGCTCCAGTAGACAGTGGCTGATGGCTGGTGATTGAGGTCGGTGACGCCTTTGATGATGGGGGGTGTTGGGAGATGTTGGGAGATGGGGGGCTGTGTGAGATGGGGGAGAGGTGTAGAATGGCCCTGCACGCCGACAGAGACAGAGACAGCTCCTGGAGAGGGGGTGGGGTAGGCCACCGCAGCTGGGTGGTTGAACCTGTTGTAGAACTGGTTCAGTTCATTGGCCCGGTCTCGACCTCCCTCAACACAGCTACTGCTCTTCCTCATGCCCGTCATCATCTTCATCCCATCCCACACCTCTCGCACGTTGTTCTGCTGTTCTGCTGCAACTTCCTCTCTACCTTCCTTCTGTATAACTCCCTTGCCTCTTTCAGATGCACAATAGTATCCTGCTAATGTTTGAAATGTGCGACCCAGAGCATGGGCAGACAGTGGAGAAGAATAATACACAGAATCATCTGGCAACGTAAACTAGCAAGCGTTGTTAGCACTGTTAGGTATACTGCTAACCTGATGACACCTGTCAAACATGCCAACGTTACCTGTCTTACGATTTACATGTTACGCCATTGACCCGGCTAGCTAGCTAGCTAACTGTACATGGCAAACGAAATGTCATGCCACACAATCACAACGACAAATGCTGTAACGCGTTATCTATACGAATTCTAACTATCGCTTTCAATACACATATTGCATTAACTACCTAAATACTCAAAAGAGAAGTTGCCAACCATGTACAGCAAACAATCAAGCTACTTCTTGGCTAGCTAGCTAGCAGCTGTGATTAGCAAGGTAAACTGCCAAGACCGCGCGGCGCTCAGGCTGCACATAACGTTATTTAAAGCACAAACCTTAATTACTTGTATTTACCTTAAACTATGTGTCAAAGTACCAGCCTATTGTCATACCTGGATGAAGAGAACTTGAAATAGTTGCTTCTCTCTGCGAAACATGCGCGCAGTTCCTCAGTAAACAGAGATGAGGAAACGTCATCAAAAGGAGACGGTGAGACCTGTGTTCTCTGAGCTCCAATAAGCTCCATTAAGACTTCCGATTTCGCTTATCGCCGTTTTCGCGGCTTCAAAATAAAGTTAAAACATGACTGGAAAGTGATGGGATCACAATATTTTGTCTTATTTTTGATGAAATAAGGACAAATTACCCAACATAAACTATATACAATTGTGAAAAAGTATTTTTGATCTTTAAAATGTACATATTGGTGCAATTACATGTCATCAACTGGACTGGACAGAAATATTTTTCAAAGATTTCAATTCATCTCCCCACGTTTAGCCTCTAAATTGTTTTTGTGTACAGTCCGCAGCATCACCTCATCCACTCTGACTCTGAACACAGGGGCTTCCCCAGGGCTGTGTGCTCAGTCCCCTACTTTACTCCTTGTTCACCTAGATCAGGGGTTCTCAAAGTTTTGATGACTGAGGGCCAATTTAGGGACCCAACATTGGATTGTGGGCCACCCAAGAAAAAACGGAACACAAAATTATTCCAAAACAAATCTCTCTTTATTAGCTAACCCTAACCAATCATACATACCAGTCTTTACAAGAGTCGTTCAAGAGGTCAGTTTAAGATTCATGAAAACATTCGTTTGTCTACAAAAGTGCCCTGCAAACAGAGACACACAAACTATAATACAATTTTTAACCACTAGATGGCAATCTCGTAGAAGTAGGCTAATGCAAATAGAAATGAGTTCATTTTAAGATTAATCAAACTTTTTATCTATCTTGCTATTTTATCTATTCTTAATAATACAGTATTCATCATCATCATCATTATTATTGTTATTAGTATTATTATTGTTGTTATTATTAGGCTATTATTGCCTGTCATCAATAGGCTATTCATTACGTCACATTGATTATGAATTTGTTACTGCATCAACATACCTTTTCTTACTTCGAATGGGATTTATGGCGCTGTCTCCGTCACTGAACGGCTTGCTCCACCTGCCAATTTCTGTGTTACAGCTTCGCCGGATTTTGCTAGATTTGTGAACACTGACTGCTGGGCAGTTAAGCAGTCAGTGTTCAGTTAACCAGACTCACGAAAAGCTTCATACCCCAAGCTGTCAGGAAGCTAAATTCTCTCCCCTCACTTCCCCCAGCCACATCCTCCTAGCTGTCAGGAAGCTGAAACCACTACCCCCCCTCCCAACCACCCCCCCCCCTCCCAACCCTTCAGCCCCCCCCCCCCCCCCAAAACACACGGACTCTGGACAATCCACTATTCTATTGCTACAATGCACTATTGCACTATTATTATTTTTTTTATACATAATACACAGTATTTGGCTGCTATTTTACTGACTTTACTGTCTTTACTGACTGCTCTTTTTGCACTGTTTAAATTATTTGTATTGAATGTTTTACTTTTAGTATGTGTTATCTGTTGTGCCTGGGCACTTTATCTGTCTCACCGTGGGAGAGTGAGAAACGTCCTCTCGATTCCTTTGTATGTCTTGACATGTGAAGAATTGACAATAAAGCCACTTTGACTTTGACTTTGACTTTGACTTAAGCCTCTTTGACATTGTTTAAGCCTGGTTGTGTGCTCTTCGCCCGTGAACTTGTCATAGATTTTATGATTGGTGTCATAATGGCGTTTTATGTTGAACTCCTTCATCATTGCATTCACCTGCTTGCAGATTAGGCACATGACTTTATCTGAGCCATGAGGTACAACAAAGTAAGCGTTGCTCCATCTCTCCTGAAACTTCCTTTTCTCCTCACTGACACAACGTTTTTTGCGTGATGGCCCAAGCTCCTGCATCTCGCTTCCACAACGAAACAACCTAAACAAGCCGCACTTTGAGAACCATTGACCTAGACTCTGTGTCCACACACAGCTCCAACTCCATCATAAAGTTTGCTGATGACACCACTGTGGTTGGCTTGATCACCAAAAACGAGGAGTCGGCCTACAGGGAAGAGGTAAGAGTCCTGGCGGACTGGTGCCAGGACAACAACCTCACCCTGAACATCAGTAAAACTAAGGAGCTGATCGTGGACTTCAGGAGGAAGAAGGGGGGGACCACGCTCCCATTTACATCGGCAGTGGAGAGAGTCCTTGGTGTCCACATCACAGAGGACCTAACATGGTCACACCAGACCCACTCTGTGATCGAGATAGCCCTCAGCGCCTGTTTTTCCTCAGGCGGATGAGGACATTTGGTATGGACCCCCAGATCCTCACTAACTTTTACAGATGCACCACAGAGAGTATCCTGACCGGCTGTATCACCGCCTGGTATGGCAGCTGCACCGCCCTCGACCGTAAGGCTTTTCAGAGAGTGGTGAAAATGGCCCAGTCCATCACAGGCTGCAAGCTCCTTGCAATCAACTCTGAGAGGTGCAATAGGAAGGCTGGGAAGATCATCAGGGACCCCACCCCCCCTTGATCAGTGGACACTGCTCTTTGCACATCTGACAATTATTGCCACTACTTTCATTGCACCTTTGCACTACTACCGTAAATTATTGCTGCTACATATTCTTGATATTGTATTACTATTGTTATTTCCATTTCCATTTCCATTTATGACATTTAGCAAACGCCTTTATCCAAAGCGACTTACAACAAATACATTTGACTAAGTAAGTGAATCATCTATCCATCAGTCATCATAAGATTGTGGTGGAATTCCAAGTTAAAATACTCTAAAAAATACCAAAGACTAGAGCTGATGGTTTATTCAGAGACTTTTATTCACAAGTAATAAAAGCCGAAACCAGTTTGCAAAGGATTTTCCGTTATTATTTCAGTCTTTCAAATATAGGTTACCTCCCTCATATGCAAATCATTCATACTTCCCGGCTGCATCCACCAATATCATTCGGCTCCTATACCTCGTCACGGCCTGGTTTCCCCTACCATTCCTAAAGATAGTTCTCACTGTGAATCTAGTGCCTGGTACTGTTGACCTTATCTTCACCTACCGACTGCAGTGTTTATTAGAGTTTTAATAAATCTTCACTCCCTCTCTCCCTTATCCTGTTTTCTCACGGAAAAAGTGTATCTGGTTTCCATAATCTGCTCTTAGCTTCTTTGTCCTGTCCACTTGGAATGTTCACAATCAACTATTATTTACATCCCCCTGCTCTCTTTATTTACTATTTACTGTATCCTGTTTTCTCATGCCCTGGTCATCTGCTTTCTCTAAGCTTCGCTCCCCCCATGTAACCTCTAAGAACCTCTTCACTCCAGTCCCCTCACAAATCAACCTCTGGCCTTCTTGGTGTTATTCTCTCTCTACTTCAACCTTTCCTCTGTGGAATTAGGAATCTTAAATTTCTATAGAAATTTACCATAAGATAAAGTAATCAATGCTCAGACCAGGGGTCATAGGCAGTCACAATGCAAGAAAGAAAGGAAGATTTGTATTTATTTACAGTAGAGAAACTTGCACAGTCTGGTAGTGGGGATGAAGAGGTGGTGGCGCGCATGCATCGCGACGCCCGGTGTCTCTACAGAGTTTGCGAATTAGTAGTTATTTGCTTGTTTATCTCAAGTATTCTCGCTAAAAACAGTTTGGCGTACATATCGTACAACCGACGAGAACTTTTGGACATCGGTTCTGGCATTCCAGACATCTTTATCGACGCTATACCCGAGATTACCAAAACAGCGGGACCAGCTAACTCCGCTACACCGACCGGAACAGGCCCCAGACCGGCTCGGAAACGAAAACACAGGCGAGGGAGCCGAGGTGGGCTGAGAGCTAGGCTAAAGCTAACTCCACACCGACTCTCACTACCTAGCCTTTTCCTCGCTAATGTTCGTTCCCTGGCTAACAAGATGGATGAACTGCGGCTGCGGATCACCACACACAAATGGATTATGGACTGTAATATCATGGTTTTCACTGAAACCTGGCTCAACAGCGAGGTACCCGACAACGCTATCGAGCTAGCAGGGCGCTACGTTCTCCGAGCAGACAGAACAGCGGGTGACTCCGGTAAGACCAGAGGTGGAGGTTTGTGCATCTATGTGAACAAGACGTGGTGCACGGACACTACCATCACCGAGAGTCACTGCTCAGCTAACCTGGAGTTTCTCATGGTTAAGTGTAGACCTTTCTATCTGCCCAGAGAGTTCACGTCCACTGTTATCACGGCAGCCTATATCCCCCGGATGCTAATGCTAAGATTGCTATGAAAGAACTGCATACTGCCATTAGCAAACAACAGACTCTGCACCCCGAGGCAGCCTTCATTGTCGCGGGTGACTTCAACCACTCCAATTTAAAGACTGGACTGCCCAAATTCCACCGAAATGTATCATGCCCCACCAGAGGAGACAGGATATTGGACCAGGTATATACTAGCATGGCTGATGCTTACAAAGCCGTTCCCCTCCCCCACCTAGGTCAATCTGACCACCTCTCATTGTTCCTACTGCCCAAGTACTCAGCACTCATCAAACGGGTGAAACCTACAGTGAGGACAGTCAAGGTCTGGCCAGAAAGAGCTGACTCAGTGCTCCAGCAGCGTTTTGGAAACACTGACTGGGGTGTGTTTGCCACACAGGCCACCCATGACTCCCACACGGACATTGACTCATATGCCTCCTCTGTTTTGGACTACATTAATTCCAACATCAATAGTGTCACCACACTCAAACGGATCACCACTTTCCCTAATCAGAAGCCATGGATGAACAGTGAGGTCCGACTCCTGCTGAAGGCACGCGACACTGCCTTCAGATCAGGGGATCATCCAGGGCTAACCTGCAGAGGGGCATCAAAAAGGCCAAGCACAACCACAAGCTGAGGATCGAGGATCACTTCAAGAACAACTCCGACCCCCGACGCATGTGGCAAGGCATCCAGGCCATCACTGACTATAAACCTACTAACACCTCACCCCTCTCCATCGACGCCTCCCTGCCTGATGAGCTGAACCACTTCTATGGCCGCTTTGACAGGGACAACAAGGAGGTGGCAATCAAGGCTGTGCTCCCTGCAGATCACCAGCCCCTCACTCTATCTCCCACCGACGTGTGTGCGGCACTGAGCAGGACTAATGCACGCAAGGCTGCTGGTCCTGATGGGATCCCCGGATGCGTCCTCAGGGCCTGTGCTGTGCAGCTGACTGAGGTTTGGACTGATATATTCAACCTGTCCCTAGCCCAAGCAGCTGTCCCCGCGTGCTTCAAAACCACCTCCATCGTGCCGGTGCCAAAACACTCCACTGCAACGAGCTTAAATGACTTCCGCCCAGTTGCACTCACCCCCATCATCATGAAGTGCTTCGAGAGGCTGGTCTTAGCTCAACTCAAGACCTGTTTACCACCCACACTGGACCCCTTCCAATTCGCCTACCGGCAGAACAGGAGTACAGAGGATGCCATCTCAATGGCACTTCACTCCGCCCTGTCCCACCTCGACAATACCAACTCTTATGTGAGAATGCTGTTCATTGACTTCAGTTCAGCATTCAACACCATCATCCCCTCCAAACTGATCTCCAAACTCACTCAACTGGGCATCAACCCTCTGCAACTGGATTCTGGACTTTCTAACCAACAGGCCGCAGTCTGTTAGGCTAGACAACCACACCTCCTCAACCCTCACCCTGAACACCGGCGTTCCACAAGGCTGTGTGCTGAGCCCCCTCCTTTACTCCCTCTTCACCTACGACTGCACACCTGTACATGGCTCAAACACCATTGTTAAGTTTGCAGACGACACAACGGTGATTGGTCTCATCAGCAACAACGATGAGACGGCCTACAGGGAGGAGGTCCAGCACCTGACAGTGTGGTGCAACGACAACAACCTGGCTCTCAACACCAGAAAGACCAAAGAGCTCATTGTGGACTTCAGGAAGTCAAAAGCTGGCACACACACCCCCATCCTCATCAACGAGACTGAGGTGGAGCGAGTCACCAGCTTCAAGTTTCTGGGTGTCCACATCTCTGAGGATCTCTCCTGGACCCTCAACACCTCTACCCTGATCAAGAAGGCTCACCAACGTCTGTTCTTCCTGAGGAGACGGTCCATCTGTCTCCTCAGATCCTGGTGAATTTCTACCGCTGCACCATCGAGAGCATCCTCACCAACTGTGTCACAGTATGGTATGGCAACTGCTCGGCATCTGACCGGAAAGCACTGCAGAGGGTGGTGAAAACTGCCCAACGCATCACCGGTTCCTCACTCCCCTCCATTGAGGCTGTCCAGGGCAAACGATGCTTGCGTAAGGCACGCAGCATCGTCAAGGACATTTCTCACCCCAACCACAGACTGTTCACCCCACTCCCTTCCGGGATGCGCTACAGGTCTCTCCGCACCCGAACCAGCAGGTTCAGAGGTAGCTTCTTCCCTGCAGCTGTCACCCTACTGAACTCGAACTCTGCACCTAGGTGACAGCCTACCAACCACTGCACCCCCCCCCCCCCCCCCCCGGACAATTGCACTACCCTTACAGTACTCCTATAAACTGTACATATTGCATCCACACTTGTACAAACTGCTCCCACTCCATACCACTGCTCTTCTGTACATATCTGTCAATACTGTACATAATCTGTCTATACTGTTCATACTGTATTCCATATTTATTCTGCTATTACCCTAATGTTACTGTTAATACATACATGCTGCTAGACTGTATTGCCTATACAGCTCATACGCTGCTACACTGTTCATACTGCATCCTATTTATTCTGCTCGTAATGCTACTGCTGATTCATATACTGCACTACTTATACTATACTGCACTACTAGACTGCTCATATACTGCACTACCTGTATATACTGCTCACACTGCACTTTTCTGCTTTTTGCACTTCTGGTTAGACGCTAACTGCATTTCGTTGTCTCTGTACTTGCACTCTGCACAATGACATTAAAGTTGAATCTAATCTAATCTAATCTAAAAAAAATGTAGCCTTGAAGAAATGGGTCTTGTTGATTCGTTCGATTGTTGTTGACTGTTGTTGATCGAGGAGCAAGATCCCAAAACATTTCACTGTATCAATTACGGCTGTATGAGCTGTTGATTTGATATGCATTAATTCGTCACAGTGTTTGGCAGGCGTTCATTAGTCATGGAGTTGGCTATGTGTTCCATTGTCATGATGTTCAACAGGCGTTCTGTATCAATTTCGTTGATACAAATTGTTGAATTTCAACGTCACGTGAACACGACGCCAACACGATGGCAGCGTGACGCCTGGGGACAAAAAAAGCATCCATGTTAACTCTTGACGGTTTCATAGGTGCATAGTCAAGGTCCATAGTCAAATGTTAGGTGACTAGTATCCGTCGCTATCTGCGGGGGTCTGTTTAGCGCAAGTCTGTAGAGGCGATTATCAAGGTTGTCTTTTATACAGATGAAACATAATGGTAGGAGCCACAAAGTCTATCAGCTGATCGGCTTCTGCTTACGTGAGAGGGGGCGGGAGACAAGAACAATGAGGAGACTTTCTTACTGATTAATCGACGATTTCTTACTGATCAATCGGCGTTCAACATTTCACACTTATCCACCTTCTTGTCAGCAAGATGGGTCTGTTCCTTTGTTGTTGCTCTCCCCTACTACTCCCCCACTACTCCCTCCGAAACCACAGCTATCCAAACGCTATCCAGCGTTTCTAAGAACAATGGCTATAGAACTTTAGAGGTGTGGCAAGAGAAAATGTAATCACAGTATTTACACAAGTTGTATCAGTCATATGAGAGTGTATATCCTTCAAACAGTTCTATCAATGTATTTTCCATAACACTGTCTTGGTGGTGTAGCTAGTTAACTGTCTTGGTGGTGTAGCTAGGTAACTGTCATATTGGTGTAGCTAGTTAACTGTCTTGGTGGTGTAGCTAGTTAACTGTCTTGGTGTTGTGGCTAATTAACTGTCTTGGTGGTGTAGCTCGTTAACTGTCTTGGTGGTGTAGCTTGTTAATTGTCTAGGTAGTGTAGCTCGTTAACTGCCATGGTGGTGTAGCTAGTTAACTCTCTTGGTGGTGTAGCTAGTTAACTGTCTTGGTGTTATGGCTAATTAACTGTCTTGGTGGTGTAGCTCGTGAACTGTCTTGGTGGTGTCGCTAGTTAACTGTTTTGGTGGTGGAGCTTGGTGGTGGAGTTCATTAACTGTCTTGGTGTTGAAGCTAATTAACTGTCTTGGTGGTGTAGCTAGTTAACTGTCTTGGTGGTGTAGCTAGTTAACTGTCTTGGTGGTGTAACTTGGTGGTATAGCTAGATAACTGTCTTGGTGGTGTTGCTAGTTAACTGTCTTGGTGGCATAGCTTGGTGGTGTAGCTAGCTAACTCTTTTAGTGGTGTAGCTAGTTAACTGTCTTGGTGGTGTAGCTAGTTAACTGTCTTGGTGGTGTAGCTAGTTAACTGTCTTGGTGGTGTCGCTCATTAACTACCATGGTGGTGTAGCTAGTTAACTGTCTTGTTGGTGTAGCTTGGTGTTGTAGCTAGTTAACTGTCTAGGTGGTGTTGTTAGTTAACTGTCTTGGTGGTGTAGCTCGTTAACTGTCTTGGTGGTGTAGCTAGTGAACTGTCTTGGTGGTGTAGCTAGTTAACTGTCTTCGTGGTGTAGCTTGGTGGTGTAGCTTGTTAACTGTCTTGGTGGTGTAGCTCGTTAACTGTCTTGGTGGTGTAGCTAGTTAACGGTCTTGTTGATGTAGCTTGGTGTTGTAGCTAGTTAACTGTCTTGGTGGTGTATCTCGTTAACTGTCTTGGTGGTGTAGCTAGTTAACAGGCTTGTTGGTGTAGCTTGGTGTTGTAGCTAGTTAACTGTCTTGGTGGTGTAGTTAGTTAACTGTCTTGGTGGTGTAGCTAGTTAACTGTCTTGGTGGTGTAGCTAGTTAACTGTCTTGGTGGTGTTGCTCGTTAACTGTCTTGGTGGTGTAGCTAGTTAACTGTCTTGGTGGTGTTGCTCATTAACTGTCTTGGTGGTGTTGCTCATTAACTGTCTTGGTGGTGTAGCTAGTTAACTGTCTTGTTGGTGTAGCTTGGTGTTGTAGCTAGTTAACTGTCTAGGTAGTGTAGTTAGTTAACTGTCTTGGTGTTTTAGCGAGTTAACTGTCTTGGTGGTGTAGCTAGTTAACTGTCTTGGTGTTGTGGCTAATTAACTGTCTTGGTGGTGTAGCTCGTTAACTGTCTTGGTGGTGTAGCTAGTTAACTGTCTTGGTGGTGTAGCTAGCTAACTGTGTTGGTGGTGTAGCTCGTTAACTGTCTTGGTGTTGTAGCTAGTTAACTGTCTTGGTGCTGGAGCTAGTTAACTGTCTTGGTGGTGTAGCTAGTTAACTGTCTTGGTGTTGTAGCTAGTTAACTGTCTTGGTGATGTAGCAAGTTAACTCTCTTGGTGGTGTAGCTTTTTAACTGTCTTGGTGGTGTAGCGAGTTAACTGTCTCGGTGGTGCAGCTAGTTAACTGTCTTGGTGGTGTAGCTCGTTAACTGTCTTGGTGTTGTAGCTAGTTAACTGTCTTGGTGGTGGAGCTGGTTAACGGTCTTGTTGGTGTAGCTTGGTGTTGTAGCGAGTTAACTGTCTTGGTGGTGTAGCTAGTTAACTGTCTTGGTGGTGTAGCTAGCTAAATGTGTTGGTGGTGTAGCTCGTTAACTGTCTTGGTGGTGTAGCTTGTTCACTGTCTTGGTGGTTTATCTAGTTAACTGTCTTGGGGGTGTAGCTCGTTAAATGTCTTGGTGGTGTAGCTAGTTCACGGTCTTGTTGGTGTAGCTTGGTGTTGTAGCTAGTTAACTGTCTTGGTGGTGTAGTTTGTTAACTGTCTTGGTGGTGTAGCTCGTTAAATGTCTTGGTGGTGTAGCTCGTTAATGGTCTTGTTGTTGTAGCTTGGTGTTGTAGCTAGTTAACTGTCTTGGTGGTGTAGTTAGTTAACTGTCTTGTTGGTGTAGCTTGGTGTTGTAGCGAGTTAACTGTCTTGGTGGTGTAGCTCGTGAACTGTCTTGGTAGTGTAGCTCGTTAACTGTCTTGGTGGTGTTGCTCATTAACTGTCTTGGTGGTGTAGCTAGTTAACTGTCTTGTTGGTGTAGCTTGGTGTTGTAGCTAGTTAACTGTCTAGGTGGTGTAGTTAGTTAACTGTCTTGGTGTTTTAGCGAGTTAACTGTCTTGGTGGTGTAGCTAGTTAACTGTCTTGGTGGTGTTGCTCGTTAACTGTCTTGGTGGTGTAGCTAGTTAACTGTCTTGGTGGTGTTGCTCATTAACTGTCTTGGTGGTGTTGCTCATTAACTGTCTTGGTGGTGTAGCTAGTTAACTGTCTTGTTGGTGTAGCTTGGTGTTGTAGCTAGTTAACTGTCTAGGTGGTGTAGTTAGTTAACTGTCTTGGTGTTTTAGCGAGTTAACTGTCTTGGTGGTGTAGCTAGTTAACTGTCTTGGTGTTGTGGCTAATTAACTGTCTTGGTGGTGTAGCTCGTTAACTGTCTTGGTGGTGTAGCTAGTTAACTGTCTTGGTGGTGTAGCTAGCTAACTGTGTTGGTGGTGTAGCTCGTTAACTGTCTTGGTGTTGTAGCTAGTTAACTGTCTTGGTGCTGGAGCTAGTTAACTGTCTTGGTGGTGTAGCTAGTTAACTGTCTTGGTGTTGTAGCTAGTTAACTGTCTTGGTGATGTAGCAAGTTAACTCTCTTGGTGGTGTAGCTTTTTAACTGTCTTGGTGGTGTAGCGAGTTAACTGTCTCGGTGGTGCAGCTAGTTAACTGTCTTGGTGGTGTAGCTCGTTAACTGTCTTGGTGTTGTAGCTAGTTAACTGTCTTGGTGGTGGAGCTGGTTAACGGTCTTGTTGGTGTAGCTTGGTGTTGTAGCGAGTTAACTGTCTTGGTGGTGTAGCTAGTTAACTGTCTTGGTGGTGTAGCTAGCTAAATGTGTTGGTGGTGTAGCTCGTTAACTGTCTTGGTGGTGTAGCTTGTTCACTGTCTTGGTGGTTTATCTAGTTAACTGTCTTGGGGGTGTAGCTCGTTAAATGTCTTGGTGGTGTAGCTAGTTCACGGTCTTGTTGGTGTAGCTTGGTGTTGTAGCTAGTTAACTGTCTTGGTGGTGTAGTTTGTTAACTGTCTTGGTGGTGTAGCTCGTTAAATGTCTTGGTGGTGTAGCTCGTTAATGGTCTTGTTGTTGTAGCTTGGTGTTGTAGCTAGTTAACTGTCTTGGTGGTGTAGTTAGTTAACTGTCTTGTTGGTGTAGCTTGGTGTTGTAGCGAGTTAACTGTCTTGGTGGTGTAGCTCGTGAACTGTCTTGGTAGTGTAGCTCGTTAACTGTCTTGGGGGTGTAGCTCGTTAACTGTCTTGCTGGTGTAGCTAATTAAATGTCTTGGTGGTGTAGCTAGTTAACTGCCTTGTTGGTGTACCTAGTTAACTGTCTTGGTGGTGTAGCTTGTTAACTGTCTTGGTGGTGTAGCTAGTTAACTCTCTTGGTGGTGTACCTAGTTAACTGTCTTGATGGTGTAGCTAGTTAACTGTCTTGGTGGTGTAGCTACTTAACTCTTTTTGTTGTGTAGCTGGTTCACTGTCTTGGTGGTGTAGTTTGTTAACTGTCTTGGTGGTGTAGCTCGTCAACTGTCTTGGTGGTGTAGGTAGTTAACTGCCTTGGTGGTGTACCTAGTTAACTGTCTTGGTGTTGTACCTAGTTAACTGTCTTGGTAGTGTTCCTAGTTAACTAATTAAGTGATGAAACAGCACCCAGGATCAGGAAGGACCAGGATGGGTGTGATGGTCAGGGCGGCGCGGAGCTGGGCAAAGGCGGCTGCACAGTTGTTTTCCCAGTTGAACATTGTCCGTGAGATGGTGTTGGGGGCTGGCGATGGAGGCGATAGTAGGAGGCGAGTAGTAGGAGGCAAGCCCTAGGAAGTGGTAGGAGTCTTTGCGGGTCGTATCGTTCAGTCGACGATAGTCCACACAGGACCTCCAGGTGTCATCCTTCTTTTTGACCAGGATGGAAGGGGCGATCCATGGGATGTTGGATGGCTCTATCACCCCTGCCACAGCCATCTCCAGTATCATCCACTCTGCAGCTTCACGCTTGGCAAGCGCTAACCGGTAGGGTCGCAGTCTAATGGGCGGGGCTGTGCCAGTATCAATTGTGTGCTGTACCAGGTTGGTATGGGTGCACTCCTCATCGCGTGCAGCGAAAATGTCTGTGAACTGTTGGAGCAGGTGTTATGGAAAATACATTCATAGAACTATTTTCAGGTTATACACTTTCATATGACTGATACAACTTGTGTAACTACTGTGATTACATTTTCTCTTGCCACACCTCTAAGGTTCTATAGCCATTGTTCTGAGAAGCACTGTATGATTTACCATATGAACAGCTCTGAGAGAGTGGTGGGAGAGAGCAATAATGGGGGGACAGGCGCATCCTGCCGATAGGTGTGAAATGTTGAACGGCAATTAATCAGTAAGAAAGCGCTGATTGATCCGTAAGAGAGTCTCCCCATTGTTCATTCTCTCCCGCCCTTTCTCACGTAAACACAAGCCCATCAGCCAGTAGCCGTGGCGGCGCCTACTATTATGTTCAAACTGTATAAAAGACAAACCTGATCATTGTCTCTTCAGACTTGCGCTGAACGGACCCCCCGGATCTACGCTGGGCTGCTGTTACGCTCTTGTCTCTTGTTTGCAAGCAATAAATGGCACCCCTCAAACTTGGCTCATCCCCAGAACCCTCACCTGGAGCCAGGAAACCTATAGCCTGGGCGCCGTCCTGAATTCCGGGGCTGACGATAGCCTCATAGACACCACACTGGCGAAGGAGGCTGGGATTTCCCTGCTCCCTTTGGAGACCCCTATTCACGCCCAGGCTTTGGACGGCCGACCCCTGGGTACCATCACCCACAGCACTGTGCCCCTCAATCTCACCCTGTCGGGGAATCATCGCGAGACCCTTCGGCTCCTAGTCATCCCCATGTCCACGGCTCCCCTGGTACTGGGTAGACCGTGGCTTGAGAGACACAACCCCCATGTGTGCTGGACCTCTAGGAGAATCCTGGGATGGAGCGTGGGATTTACCACCACCTAGCCGAGGTCTTCAGCAAAGAGCGCGCCCTATCCCTTCCTTCTCACTGCCCCTACGACTGTGCAGTTGACCTTATTCCTGGTGCCGCCCTCCCGTCCAGCCAACGATATAACCTCTCACTCCCGGAGAAGCAGTCCATGCGGGAGTATATCTCTGAGTCCCTGGCCTCGGCCATCATCCGACCCTCCTCCTCCCCGGTGGCAGCAGGGTTCTTCTTCGTGAAGAAGAAGGGAGGAGACCTCCAGCCCTGCATTGATTACCGGGGCCTCAACACCATCACCGTTAAAAACAAGTACCCACTCCCTCTCCTTGGCTCGACCTTCGAGCCTGTTCGTCACGCAGCCGTCTTCACCAAGCTAGACCTCCGGAATGCGTACCATCTGGTGCGCATAAAGGAGGGAGACAAATGAGCCAATCAGTGCTTGGAAGCTGCCCTCCGCTATGTCGCCTCCAGTCACTTTTCCTCCTGGTCCCGACACCTGCCTTGGATTGAGTACGCTCACAACTCCATGGCCAGCAATGCCACGGGGATGTCCCTGTTTGAATGCTCCCTGGGGTATCAACCCCCCATGTTCCCCAGCCAGGAAGTAGAGGTGGCGGTCCCTTCAACCAGGTCCACCTCCGTCGGTGTCGGTGGGATTAGTGAGGGATTTTGTCCCGTTTATTAGCACATACATTCACTCTCTTGGCTTTTCAGCCCGTCTCAAAGTTTTCGCGACTTTCCAGTCGTCTGTCTCGGAAACTGCTGTCGTTCCCAGCCCACCTACTGAAAAAGCAGAGGCACACACATCTTAAGCATCTAGTCAACGAGGCTTCATTTGCAACATGTGTGCAACGGAGCCTCGCCGACATAACCCTGGCCACGGTCCTGTAGCTCCCTCTACAGGCCGAACGCTGCATGTCCCCCCACAAGATGTGAGGCACAGGTTTCGGTTCTGCCACTCAATTGCTAAAAAATATGCACACCCTACCTAAGTGGGCACGTGCCATCTGTTCAACTCGATCATTAATATCGATCTCTTAAATTCCCCCAAATAACGTGCTCCAGGCAGGAATCAAACCCTGACTTCATGCGTGAAGGAGCAGGGACATGTCCATCGGGGACACAACGGCCCGACAACCTACTCCCCCCCCCCCCCCCCCTGCACGGGAGAGGAAGTCTGCCACGACCATCTGCGCCCCCGGTCTGTGCACGACCGAAAAGTTGAAGGGCTGCAACGCGAGATACCACCGGGTGATCCTCGCGTTCACATCCTTCATGCGGTGGAGCCACTGGAGGGGAGCATGGTCGGAGTAGAGGGTGAAAGCGCGACCCAGCAGGTAGTAGCGGAGGGCGCCGACCGCCCACTTGATGGCCAGGCACTCCTTCTCCACCGTGCTGTACCGGCCCTCCCTCTCCGATAGCTTGCGGCTCAGGTACAGCACCGGCCGGTCAGCCCCCTCCACCCGCTGGGTCAGCACTGCTCCCAGGCCTCTATCCGACGTCCGTCTGTAGGGAGAAAGGGAGGTTAAAATCAGGCGCATACAGGACCGTTTCTCCACAAAGAGCTCCCTTAAGGGCCTCGAACGACCCCTGGCACTGGCCCGACCATTGGACCGGATCCGGGGCACCCTTCCGGGTGAGGTCCGTCAAGGGACTGGCCAGCTCAGAAAATCCTGGCACGAACTGCCAGTAATAGCCAGCCAGCCCCAGGAAGGCCCTCACCTCCTTCTTCGTCTTGGGCCGCGGAGAGGCGGCGATGGCCGCAGTCTTGTCAATCCCCCCGACCCAAGTGGTACCCCAGATACCGGATCTCCCTCCGCCCGATCACGCACTTCTTCGGGTTGGCCGTCAGCCCCGCCTGGCTCAGGGACTGCAGAACAGCCGCCACACTCTGCACATGCTGCGCCCAGGTATCACTGTGAATGACAATGTCATCCAGGTAGGCCGCAGCATAGGCAGAATGCGGCCGCAGAATGCGGTCCATGAGGCGCTGAGAAGTGGCTGGGGCTCCGAACAACCCGAAAGGGAGCACCGTGAACTGGAACAGAGTGGAGAATGCAGTTTTTTCCCGGGATACCGGCGAGAGTGGAATCTGCCAGTATCCCTTCGTGCAATCCAATGTCGTGAAATATTTGGCCGTGCCAAGCCGGTCCAAGAGCTCGTCAACCCGGGGCATCGGATAAGCATCGAACTTGGAGACCGCATTAACCCGTCTATAATCCACAAAGAACCGTATAGCCCCATCCGGCTTGTTGACAAGCACGATGGGGCTACACCAGTCACTGCGGGACTCCTCGACCACACCCAGCTCCAGCATGGCTTCCAATTCCCTGCACACAATGTCTCGTTTGTGTACCGGCAACCTGTAGGGACGCGTGCGCACCGTTAAACCCGGCTGCGTTTCTATATGGTGGTCGATAAGCGTAGTCCGACCGGGCAGGGGAGAGAACACATCGGCGAACTTAGCTTGCAAATCTGCAACGTCCGTGGCCTGGCTAGCAGAGAGATGGTTATCAATACCGAAAGGAGTGCTAAATTTTGATTTTGGGACTTCCGGACCGAACTCCTCTCTCTCTGGAATTATTGTAGCCAGAGCAACAGTGACCACGTCGTTCCATTTTTTTAGGAGATTTACGTGATACACCTGCAAGCTATCCCCCCGGTCCGAGCGTACTACCTCATAATCCACGTCCCCCATGCGACGTGTGACCACAAACGGCCCTTGCCACTTCGCGAGTAATTTCGTGCTGGAGGTGGGTAACAGTACGAGCACCTTGTCTCCCGGTGTAAATTCTCGTAGGTTAGTTCCCCTGTCGTATAGGCGCTTTTGACGCTCCTGGGCTTGCAGCAAAAAACAATGCCTGCGCTACACTCCTGGCAGAGATATTGCGCAGCGGTATTGCCTCGGGGTATCGGGTTGCGTAATCTATCAAGACCAACACAAATCGATATCCCTGTGTACACCGATCAAATGGCCCGATAATATCCATGGCTATGCGGTCGAAGGGGTTCTCGACCAATGGTGAGTGCCGCAAGGGGGCCCGTGGAATGGCTGGGGGATTTACCAACTGACATTCGCGACAAGAAGCGCACCACCTACGCACCTCTGCCCGAATTCCCGGCCAATAAAATCGAGCCATTATACGGTGTAGTGTCTTATCATACCCTAAATGGCCCGCCATGGGGTTGAAATGAGCCACCTGGAAGACCATTTCCCGGCGGCTACGGGGAACCAACAACTGGGTTACTTCCTCCTGACTATGTGAGTCACGACTTACTCTGTATAACCTGTCGCTGATAATCGCAAAATAGGGGTGGGCGCGCACTGTGTCTGGCCGTACCAAAGTACCATCAATTGGTCATAGGCCGATCTTAGGGTCTCGTCACGAAACTGCTCGAGGGGGAAGTCGCCTAGCAGCGGATAGTTCGGCGGGGAAATCTCGGGTTGAGACCCCCCCGCCGGCTCCGGCTCCCCGGCAGTGTCGCGAGGCGCCGCCTCAGCACAGAGCACATTACACGCCTCACACCTCCCTCTCTGTCGTGCACGCACCCCGGTAGCCCTCTTTACCGCTTGATGAAACCCCTCCCAATCTACACCTAGAATCAGGGGATGCGTGAGGCGTGGGCTAACTGCCGCCTGTACACTATGTTTTTTTCCCTCATAATGAATTTCGATAGCGACCACAGGATATTCGTGAATGTCCCCATGCACACACTTCACCAACACCCTCGACGCCTTTAACAATGCCCCCGGTCGAACCAGGCGCTCCTGGATCATGGACTGCATGCAGCCCGAATCCAAGAACGCCTGGTGCGTATCATGCTGTATCCTTACCGGAACACGATACGCCGTTCCTGGTCCGGGGGGAGGGCCCGGTATGTCGCCAATGCGGACGACCTGCCCCACCTCCATCACCGGGCACTCGGCCTGCACATGGCCCGGCCGTCCGCATCGCCAACACACCCCACCTGTCGCTCGGGGTGCTGCCTGTGGGGCCAGGGCTGGCTCTGGATGTGTGCGCCCCTGCCATCTTGTCCTCGGGGCGGGCGCCGGCCTTTCCCCTTCCGGTCCCTCGGCTCCTCCCGGGCGCCGTTGGTCGTCGTAGATCCCGCGGTGGGAGGGAGAGATGGTCCTCTGCTAGTCCTACGGCGGCCGCGAGATCCTGGGGTCGGTGGTACTGGACCCAGGCGGCGGTTCGGGCCGGGAGCCCCGTGAGAAATTGTTCCAATACTACCCGGTCCCCGACCTCCTCCGCCGAGCTGTGGCAGCCGCTGGGCGTAGGCGAAGGGCTGGCTCCCCTCCTCCATCGTCAGGGCCCGGAATCCGCGACGGTGTTCCTCTGGTGTGAGGCCCAGGCGGTCTCGAATTGCCCGGGCCAGGGACGGGTAGTCTTGCTGGGCGGCCGCTGGTAGGCTGTGGGCCGCGAGCTGCGCCTCCCCTGACAGGAGGGGCAGCAGATGGTATGCCCACTCGCCGTCCGGCCACCCCGAGATCCTCGCCGTCCCCTCAAACACCGCCAGGAACGCCTCCAGGTTGTCCAGGTCCCCCATTTTCTGGAGATGGATCTTGGGGGGACCTCGCGCCGCCCCGATGGCCCCGGCGAGGTCCCGGTCCTCAGCCCTCGCCGCTGTCATCTCTCCCACCGCGGTCTGCTGGTTCTGCTGTAGGATGGCCTGCTGTTCCAGTATCAGCGCCATCCTTGAAATCGCCGTAGCTAGCGTCTCCATGCCTCCGGTCCCACGTTGGGCGCCAATGTAACAAGGTCCGTTGTACACAGAGGCAGACGCAGTGTTCGCTGAAGGGAATACTCCCGTTTATTTATAAATTCAATCACGTTTCAAAGTTCGTGTTCAGGCTTTCCAGCCTCTCCCAAAACCTTTCGGCAACTTTCCAGTTTCCGTCTCTCTCTCGACGTTCCCAGCCCACCTACTGAAAAAGCAGAGGCACACACATCTTAAGCATCTCGTCAACGAGGCTTCATTTGCAACAGGTGTGCAACGGAGCCTCGCCGACATGACCCTGGCCACGGTCCTGTAGCTCCCTCTACAGGCCGAACGCTGCATGTCCCCCCACAAGATGTGAGGCACAGGTTTCGGTTCTGCCACTCAATTGCTAAAAAATATGCACACCCTACCTAAGTGGGCACGTGCCATCTGTTCAACTCGATCATTAATATCGATCTCTTAAATTCCCCCAAATAACGTGCTCCAGGCAGGAATCAAACCCTGACTTCATGCGTGAAGGAGCAGGGACATGTCCATCGGGCCACACAGACTACAGTCATGAGAAAAAATTAGGACACCCTATGAAAACCTTTGTCTTCTTCAACATATTCAAACATATGGACATTTGATATTCATTTGAACAATATTGAAAAATTGAGGTAATATAACTAAACAAATACAACTGAAACAAATTATTTAAAAAATGATTGGTAAAATGTAATTAATAGAAATGCAATCTTCTTGTGAGGAAAAAGTTAGGACACCCCCACATTTAGTTCCACTTAAAATGCCTAAAATTATAATAAAGAGCACCACATCAGGTGCAAATGATTAGAACAGCGTTACAGAGGATTTTGGAGGAGCCTGTCCTATTTAAACCTCAGATATTTAGTTTGGTTTGCTCTTGATTGTTGAAGTGAGTTGCATCACCATGGCGAGATCAAAAGAGCTCTCTGAGGCCTTCAGAAGAAAAATTGTAGATGCATATGAGTCTGGGAAGGGATATAAAAAGATCTCCAAACTATTCGAAATTGGCCATTCCACTGTCCGGAAAATAATTTACAAGTGGAGAACATTTAAAACCACCACCAACATGGCCAGGTCAGGCCGCCCAAGCAAGTTCAGCCTAAGAGCTGACCGAAAGATGCTTAAAGAAGTCTCCAACAATCCCAGAATGTCATCACGAGACCTACAGGTATCTCTTGCCACAATTGATGTCAAAGTACATGCATCCACCATAAGAAAGAGACTGAACAAGTTTGCATGACATGGGAGGTGTGCAAGGAGGAAACCCCTGCTGTCAAAAAAAAACATCAGGGCAAGACTAAAGTTTGCCAGAGAACACCTAGAGAAAGACCAGAACTTCTGGAACAATGTGCTTTGGACAGATGAATCCAAAGTTGAACTATTTGGGCACAGTAAGAGTAGACATGTTTGGCGCAAAACCAAGACAGCATTTGAGAACAAGAACCTCATACCAACTGTGAAGCATGGGGGTGGAAATGTCATGGTTTGGGGCTGCTTTTCTGCAGCAGGGCCTGGTCAGCTCACCATCATAGAATCCACTATGAATTTTGTATTGTATCAGAGGGTGCTTGAGGAAAATGTGAGACCATCTGTTCGAAAGTTGAAGCTGAAGCAGATGTGGACCATGCAACATGACAATGACCCAAAACATTCCAGTAAATCTACCAAGGAATGGCTCAAGAAAAATAAATTGAGAGTTCTGGAATGGTCAAGTCAAAGCCCGGATCTTAATCTTATTGAGATGCTGTGGATTGATTTGAAACTGGCTGTGCATGCAAGACACCCCTCGAACATCACACAGCTGAAAGAATTCTGCAAGGAGGAGTGGGAAAAACCTTCTCCCAATTGATGTCAGAGACCTGTAGACAGTTATAAGAAACGTCTAATTGAGGTTATTTCAGCCAAGGGGGGCAATACTAGCTATTAGGGCATAGGGTGTCCTAACTTTTTCCTCAGTAGGAATTGGCATTATTGTTAATTTTTCGTTAAATAAATGATTACAAAGTTACATTTTCATAGTTTTTTGTTCAATTACATCCCCTTTATCTATAGACATTGTTAGAAAGAAGATAACATATTGATATGTCCATATTTTTAAGAGAATAACTTAATATTTTGGGGGGTGTCCTAACTTTTTCTCATGACTGTATATGCCACCACACTTTAATTTTGACACCTCAATCCAACTTTTAAATGTGTAGATTGACCCCACTTAAAGCATTTCATGCACATTTGTACTCAGACTTTTTAAACTGTAAGCCTTTTTAAGTCCCATTAATCAACATGGTTTTCTATAAGGACCATTGTTTTCCTATGATACATTTTGAAATGCATTCATCTTTCATCTTTTAAACTTGAACTTAATCCATCTTTAAACTGTGTAGACTGACTTAAATAACTTCTATATATACTTTTGATACTATTTTGACATTTGAGGTTGCATGAATTGGTTCCAGTGAAGAGCATACTTTCTCTACTATGGTCATACTCAAAACACTACTCCTCTTTCATCTTTTAAACTTGACAGTCCAATTCAACTTTAAACTGTATCCACTGCCATATTAAGACTTCACAAGCCCATTAAGTTTCTTCAGGAACTTCCTTTTCTAGTTACAGTCTTGTATTTTTCAACCCCCAAAAATGAATGGCTCTTCAGATATGCAATGTCACGAACATACAGTGATTGAATGAAAGCCTCAAGACCTGAATACACAGACACAGTTGTATCTTTGATTTAAAGGGATAGTTCACCCAAATTACAAAATCACATATTAACCCTGAAAGGAGTCTATGGACAAGGACTTCAGTGCACACTTTGGTTCTCTTTATCTGGGCACAGCTAATTGTTTGCATTTTTAACCAAAACCCTGAGTCTCTTTAGAGAATTGACTTGCATTGGGTTTTGGTTACAAATGCTAACAGTTAGCTGTTAGTTACAGTGCCCAGATAAACAGAACCAAAGTCTTGATTGAAGTCTGTCCATGTCTATAGACTCATTTCAGGGTAAGGAACCAAATATGTGATTTTGTAATTTGGGTGAACCATTCCTTTAACAACTTACGTGAGTGCATTTCATTTGACTAAAGGCTTTTCATGAATTTAATTGTGGTTATATGATTCAACTGGTATTTATTTGATTTGAAAGCTGAGCATTTGTTAATTCAAGAGTATAGACTTCAGTTTGTAGTTTGATTTAAAGCTTGATTGTTTCATTCAAATTTTTTAGAGTTTCACCCCCCATTGAGTACACGCTGCGTCCAGACATTAGAGGATACGTCAAGCTCATTCCAAGGTTTTAACGTGTGCTCGGATAGACCTGCACTGATTGGTTTACGGGGCAAATCCACCAGATCCGATTTCAGATGACGATATATCACTCATTTTCTATGGAAGGCATGCAAGCCGATGTGCAGCGCATGACAGGATCGTGTGCAAGCGAAGTGAATTATTTTTCAAAGATTTAAATTCATCCCTGGTACCATTCTACCCGGCAACACTTCTAGAATATGGATCAGATGAGCTTATGTCTAAAGCCTTGTCTTAGCAAATGTTGTTTGCTATTTACTGCGGCCATACACCTCAAAGTGCCCTATTTGCACTGCGTAGGACACACAACATGGACTGTACACAAAATATTTTCCAAGGCTAAACATTTTCCAAGGCTAAACAACACTTCTAGTATACACATCAACTGAGTTTCAACCATGAGCGATGTCATAGGAACACAATTGACCCATCTTCTAATGGCTACTTCCAGCATGATAATGCACCATGTCAGAAAGCAAAAGTCGTCTCAAACTGGTTTCATGAACATGGCAATGAGTTCAGTGTTCTTCAGTGGCCTTCCCAGTCACCGGATCTGAACCCAACTTTGGGATGTGGTAGAATGGGAGATTCACAGCTTGAAAGTGCACCTGAAAAATATGCAGGAATTGCGTGATGCAATCATGTCATCATGGACCAGAATCTCAAAGGAATGTTTCCAACATCTTGTGGAATCAATGCCACGAAGAATTGAGGCTGTTTTGAGAACAATGGGAAGCCCTAACCAGTATAAGTATAGTGTTCTAAAAAAGGGAGGTCATATCCAGTATTTGTATAGTGTTCTAATAAAGGGAGACCCTACCCAGCATTAGTATAGTGTTCCTAATAAAGGGAGGCCCTACCCAATATTAGTATAGTGTTCCTAATAAAGGGAGTATCATGGTTTCGGCTGTACCTCCCCCATTCCCAGTGTTTCCTCTGTTATCCCTTCCCTGTGTCTCTCGTTTGTCCCTTGTTTGTTTTCCTGGCTGTGAGGACGTGGGTCTGGGCGTGGCACCTCCGGGCACACCTGCTGCCTATCCACCTGCATAGCTATGTTCCATCCACTCATCAAGCTCCAACAGCTTTTATACCCCGGCTCTTGTTATGGAAAATACATTCATAGAACTATTTTCAGGTCATATGACTGATACAACTTGTGTAACTACTGTGATTACATTTTCTCTTGCCACACATCTAAGGTTCTAAAGCCATTGTTCTGAGAAGCACTGTATGATTTACCATATGAACAGCGGTGGTTTCGAGGGGAGTGGTGGGAGAGAGCGATAATGGGGGGACAGGCGCATCCTGCCGATAGGTGTGAAATGTTGAATGCCGATTAATCAGTAAGAAAGCACTGACTGATCAGGGAGAGAGTCTCCCTATTGTTCATTCTCTCCCGCCCTTTCTCACGTAAGCACAAGCCCATCAGCCGATAGATTTGGCGGCGACTCCCATTATGTTCAAACTGTATAAAAGACTAACCTGATCATTGCCTCTTTAGACTTGCGCTGAACGGACCCCCGGATCTACGCTGGGCCGCTGTTACGCTCTTGTCTCTTGTTTGCAAGCAATAAATACCGGACTCAGATATTGTGGCTACTCAGTATTTGTTTCTTGATTCTTACCTCCGAAGAGCTAAAGTACAGAGTGGTAAATCCTAGACTTCCACCACACTCTTCATTCCAGTCTTCGCCGGATTATTCAGTCACCTACGTGGTACTAATACTATCGCCTTGCAACGTAGTACGCTACCTATGATATCCAAGTGTTTATGCTCATTGCTAACTATATGTTCCCTGTGCCTCAGGATCAACACTTCCCGGGAATCCTGGTCCGCCTCGCCCGACTCCTCGCCCGTCTGCCTTCCCGCCGACGCACGGACCTCCACACAGCACCTCGCCCGTCTGTCCTTCCACCAACGGCTCCATTCACCAAGCCCCGCTCCCCCTGGTTACCCACAATAAATCATCCTTTAACATTGCCGATCCTTGTTCTGCATTTTGGGTCCAACTAACTACCACACCTAACAGGGAGGCCCTACCCAGTATTAGTATAGTGTTCTAATAAAGGGAAGTCCTACCCAGTATTAGTATAGTGTTCCTAATAAAGGGAGGCCCTACCCAGTGTTAGTATAGTGTTCCAAATAAAGTGAAGTCCTACCCAGTATTAGTCAAGTATTCCTAATAAACCATACGGACAATGAGGAGCTTACAGACACCGTCCTCTCTTACATCCGTAAGTGCTCTGATGATGTGACCCACAAAAAGACCATCATCACTCGGGCTAACCAGAAGCCATGGCTGACAGGGGCTGTCCATCGGCTGCTGAGGGCCAGAGACAAAGCCTTCAGAGCCGGGGATGAAAATGGCCTGAGAACAGCGAGAGCCAGCCTGTCCCGTGGCATCAGGAAAGCAAAACTGGACTACACAAACAAGGTTACCTGCCACTTCAAGGACAGCAGAGACACGCGGAGCCTGTGGCAGGGCATTCAGACCATAACGGACTACAAGCCCGCGCCACAGACCTGCGACAACAACATATCTCTGCTCAACAACCTCAACAGCTTCTTTGCACGGTTTGAAGCAACAAACAACACAAGCCCACAGAAAACTCCACCCCCCCCCCACGATCAGGTCCTGTGCCTGTCTGCTGCCAGTGTGAAGAGGACACTCTCTACCATCAACCCCCGCAAAGCAACAGGCCCAGACAACATTCCAGGCCGTGTGCTGAGGGACTGCGCAGAGGAGCTTAAGGATGTCTTCACAGACATCTTTAACACTTCTTTGAGTCAAGCTGCTGTCCCATCACATTTCAAGAAATCCGTTCCATCCTGCTTCAATGACTATCGCCCTGTAGCACTGACCCCCATCATCATGAAGTGCTTTGAACGGCTAGTCATGTCTCACATTAAGTCCATCCTCCCCCCCACCCTGGACCCCTTTCAGTTTGCATACCGAGCAAAACGTTCCACAGAGGACGCAATCTGCTCTGCTCTCCACCCAGCCCTCACCCACCTGGAAAAAGCAGACTCATATGTGAGAATGCTTTTCATAGACTTTAGCTCAGCATTTAACACCATAATCCCACAACAACTGATCTGTAAACTGGACCAGCTGGGGCTCAACACCTCCCTCTGCAACTGGCTGCTGGACTTCCTCAGTGAGAGACCACAAGCAGTACGAGTCGGCAACAACACCTCGAGCAGCATCACACTCAGCACAGGGGCCCCCCAAGGCTGTGTGCTCAGTCCCCTGCTCTTCACCCTGCTGACTCACGACTGCACACCAACCTACAGCACCAATCACATGGTGAAGTTTGCGGACGACACAACTCTGGTGGGTCTCATCTCCAAGAACGACGAGACCCACTACAGGAAGGAGGTCAACCTTCTGACCACGTGGTGCAGAGACAACAACCTCCTGCTGAATGTCAGCAAAACGAAGGAGATTGTGGTCGACTTCCGGAGAGGCCACACCGAACACCCACCACTGACCATCGATGGTGCTGCTGTGGAGAGAGTGAGCAGCACCAAATTCCTGGGGGTGCACATCAACGAGGACCTCTCCTGGACCACCAACACTGCATCACTGGCGAAGACAGCCCAGCGGCGCCTCTACTTCCTCCGCAAGCTGAAGCGAGCGAAAGCTCCCACACCAATCCTGACAACATTTTACCGAGGCACCATTGAAAGCATCCTGTCCAGCTGCATCACTGTGTGGGGCAGTAGCTGCACCGAACACAGCAGGAAAGCACTGCAACGCATAGTGAACACAGCTGGTAAGATCATTGGTGCCCCACTCCCTTCCTTGCAAGAGACTTACTCCACCCGCCTCACCCGAAAAGCTATCTCGATTGTGAGCGACGCAAGCCACCCCGCACACAGTCTGTTCAGCCTCCTGCCTTCTGGAAGAAGGTATAGGAGCCTCCGTGCCCACACCACCAGACTCACGAAAAGCTTCATACCCCAAGCTGTCAGGAAGCTAAATTCTCTCCCCTCAATTCCCCCAGCCACATCCTCCAAGCTGTCAGGAAGCTGAAACCACCCCCCCCCTCCCAACCCTTCAGCCCTCCCCCCCTAAAAACACTACGGACTCTGGACAATCCACTATTCTATTGTTATAATCTACTATTGCACTATTATTTGTACACAGAATACACAGTATTTGGCTGCTACTTACTGTCTTTACTGACTGTTCTTTTTGCACTGTTTAAATTATTTTTATTGAATGTTTTACTTTTAGTATGTCTTGTCTTATCTGTTGTGCCTGGGCACTTTATCTGTCTCACCGTGGGAGAGTGAGAAACGTCCTCTTGATTCCTTTGTATGTCTTGACATGTGAAGAATTGACAATAAAGCCACTTTGACTTTTACTTTGATAAAGGGAGGCCCTACCCAGTATTAGTATAGTGTTCTAATAAAGGGAAGTCCTACCCAGTATTAGTATAGTGTTCTAATAAAGGGAAGTCCTACCCAGTATTAGTATAGTGTTCCTAATAAAGGGAGGCCCTACCCAGTATTAGTATAGTGTTCTGTGGTGGAAGTCTAGGATTTACCACTCTGTACTTTAGCTCTTCAGAGATGAGATTCAAGAAATAAAGTCCTGAGTAGCCACAATATCTGAGTCCGGTATTTATTATTGCTTGCAAACAAGAGACAGGAGCCTAACAGCAGCCCAGTGTAAATCCGAGGGACTGTTTAGTGCAAGTCTGAAGAGGCGATTCTCACGGTTGTCTTTATACAGATGAAACAACAAATGGTAGGTGCCACAAAGTCTATCACCTGGCTGACTTCTGCTTACACGAGAGGTCGCGGGAGAGAAAGAACAATGGGAAGACTTCCTATCATATCCTATTGATCAATCGGCGTTCAACATTTCACACCTATCCACCTTCCTGTCGGCAAGATATGTTTGTCCCCTTTGTTCTCTCTCTCTCCTACCCCTCACCCCAGAACCACAGCTATCCATATGGTAATCATATGTGTTTCTCAGAACAATGGCTATAGAACTTTAGAGGTGTGGTAATAAAGGAGAAAATGTAATCACAGTATTTACACAAGTCGTATCAGTCATATGGAAGTGTATGTGTTACAGTCCCTCCCCCTAACCAACCCTCTGGCACCACCTTGATACTCGATCATCGCTGGAGCGCCCAGCCCCTGTTCACTATCACCCATCATCACACCTGCAAACCATCGGCAATCACCTCCCTATAAGAACCCTGCCTGAACTCCACTACGGCGCCAGAACATACTGTGTCGAATGGTAATCTTCCACGAGACCCGCAGAAGCTTCAACTCTCCCAAGTATCCCTACGCAATCCTAGTGTTTTTGTTTTTCCTTGTGATTCACCTTGTCTTCCTGTGCCGCTCCAGAACCCCCCGGACTCCCTCGTTACCCCTTCCACGGACCCAGCCCTACCCTGCACTTCGACCTTACCCCCACCCCTCTCTGCTACTGGATTCCCCGTTAACATACCCTGGACTGGACCCTGACGAGCCCCTTGGATTATCCTTCTCTCCCCGACCCCTCTCTGCTACTGGATTCCCCGTTAACGTACCCTGGACCAGACCCCGACGACCCCCTTGGATTATCCTTCTCTCCCCTACCCCTCTCCCTATTTATTATTATTAAAATACACCTTCGGGCTACACATCTCTCTGTGTGCCATCATTTGGTTCCTCAGACGTTCCTTGTAATAGTATGTTCTTCAAACAGTTCAATCAATGTATTTTCCATAACAGTTCCTAATAAAGGGAGTATTACCCAGTATTAGTATAGTGTTCCTAATAAAGGGAGTATTACTGTTACGGTTCCCCCTCTTAACCAACCCTCTGGCACCACCTCGAGGCCGCGGCGGTCATCACTGGAGCGTCTTCCTCCCAGTTGACAGCGCACCTGGACTCGATCCTCAATCAGCACACCTGCGACCCATCCCCAATCAGCACCCTATAAGAACCCTGCCCGATCTTCACTCCAGTGCCAGATCGTACTGTGACTTACGGTAAACCTTTCCACGAGACCTGCAGACGCTTCTAGCCCTCCCGAGTTTTCCTAGCTGTTCCTTGTGTTTTGTCTTTTCCCTTGCGACTCACCTTGTTCTTCTGTGCCCCTCCAGAACCCTCGTTTTCCTCTGACCCCCTCGTCAACCCTTCCACGGACCTACCCCTCTCTACTACTGGATTCCCCCGTTAATGAACCCTGGACCGGACCCCAACGACTACCCTTACGGATTACCCACGGCTCTCTCCCCCTCCCCCGAACACTGGACCTCCCGCTATCGACCCCCGGACCGGACCCCGACGACCCCTTGGATTATCCTTCTCTCCCCTACCCCTCTCCTTATTATTATTATTATTATTATTTACCATTAACTACGCCTTCGGGCTAAACCCTACCCTCTCTGTGTGCCGTCATTTGGTTCCTCAGACATTCCGTTGTAACAATTACCCAGTATTAGTATAGTGTTGTAATAAAGGGAGTATTACCCAGTATTAGCATGATGTTTTAATAAAGGGAGTATTACCCAGTATTAGTATAGTGTTCCTAATAAAGGGAGTATTACCCAGTATTAGTATAGTGTTGTAATAAAGGGAGTATTACCCAGTATTAGTATAGTGTTGTAATAAAGGGAGGTCCTACCCAGTATTAGTATAGTGTTGTAATAAAGGGAGTATTACCCAGTATTAGTGTAATGTTTTAATAAAGGGAGGCCCGACCCAGTATTAGTATAGTGTTCCTAATAAAGTGAATATAATCAATAGGTACTGTTCTAACAAGTCCAGATAAGAGATGACAAAACAGATGACTTAATAGGGAATTGATTTTATTTAGACCGACCAACACATTGTACATCCTAGTTAAATGGGAAACAAAAGCAAACATCTTCAATTAAATTGCAGATCAAATCATAACATGCTCATCCACTTGATACTTAAATGGATAAAACAAATATATTAATGCAAAGATTTGCAAGGCCATCTCAAAATCACTTTATAGTCATACTCATAAAGTTTTTCTAAGAATAGAAATTTACAAATAATTGTTGGGTCTGCTCCAGCAACAAGTAGGTTCACTCGTTTCCAGCAGTCCATCGATGAGGGTCATTAACCACCACAGCCCCTGGAAAGACAAAATAATCTGAGATCCACTGCATGCATGTGTTCATTTGTTTATGTTAATTTATAAATGAATTATTTTTTCTCCAAATACTGCTTTGTTTCCTGGGGCCAAAATGCAGACAGCATCGGGAATCACAGGAAGCTCTGCAGCCTTGACATCCAACCCAACACAGATGCTCTTGCTCCTGGTGAGGACATAAAACCGAAGGCCAAGCATCCAGTGGGCATGTCCACAAAGCCATCAACAATAGCACGGAGATGGGAGTCTCCTAAAACCAGGACAAACTGTGAGAAGAGAAGTTGTATTACTGTCAGGGCAAGACAATGTACACAGAAAACTGCAGTAAAAAAAAACTGTTTATAGAGAAACATGACAAAGGAAGTGTGCTAACAATACCAAGGTCATTACTGGGTAATTATCACCTTTTTATCCAGGGTCTTGTTTGGCAGAGCTTGTGGCAATGGCCCGGAACACAAGGCCACTTCAGAACTTTATGGCGGAGACCAAAAGTTGACATGACTGTAACATTAAATAAATAGAGAAAAAAAACATTTAGTATCATAACATTTTGACCAGAACTTCATTACTCATATGACACTCCTCATGTTTTATACTCAGTTGATATGTATACTAGAAGTGTTGTGGAGTACAATGGTAGTGAAAATCATGTTTAGCTTTGGAAAATATTTTGTGTACAGTCCATTATGTGTCCGCTATGCAGTGCAGCAAGGGTAATTTGAATATTAGAAGAATTACAAACCCTTAAGAACAGAAATAATACATTAAGGGCCGGTTTCACAGACAAGGCTTTAGCCTAGTCCTGGACTAATTCACACTTTCAATGGCAAATTGCCACTGAGGATGCTTTTTAGTCTAGGACTAGGCTTGTCTGTGAAACCGGCCCTAAAAGGATTAAATGTTTATTTCCAGATATAGTTACATATAATTAGTGGTTCCTTTATCCATATTTAGTATTTCTAAATGCTTAAACAAGTTTCACGTGGGCTGTTTGAACAGGGTTTGAATGTATTTAGATACATTTACATTAACCGGCAGTAGGTGGGCGGAGTTCCCTATTGGAGCTCAGAGAACACAGACAGTGATATGTTAAGTAATTTCCAAAAATGAAATATACTCTTTAATTGTGATTAATATGCCTCCTAAAGACATTTCAAAGAGTAGAACAACTGTACCTCTTCATAACCAAATAAATAAGGAATGACTGTATTGTTTATGTTTACATAGATGTAATGTAAACAAATTGTGTATATGTTCAAATCATATTTTGAAAAAGTAATGCTGCTCTTAGGGAATGTACAGGTGTCACACCTTCAAATTCGCATGACATCAGTCAGATAACATGACTGAGTTCTAACTGGGGCCACTGGATAAACTGTATTATCTTTATGGGGGCATCTCTTTCTACTCAACCAACTTTTTTTCGTGGAGGTTTGTCAAACTCCTCCCTTGAAGGCAAAAAACATCGACGATTCAGATCCCACCCATTCGAGTTGTCGGATGTTGCAGCAGTACAGGGACACATTTGCGACAGTGGTCGGCGCGCAAACTTCGTTCTATCACACTGATTGCTACGAGCTTCTTGTCCCCTCTCTGCTGTGCACGAGATCTGAAGACGAACGAGGAGAAGGAAAGAACTCATTCCGCCACAGTCATCCATGGCTCTGTGCAACGGGGATACCAAGGTCAGTATGCAGCCCACAATGGCCTAGTTAACGTTCGCAAAGTTAGTAACATATTCCGAATCTTGTAGTTGTGTGTCGATTGGAAATTAGTGTCGAGGCTCCCGCTCGATGTCGGGCGCTGACAATCCTTGGTTAGCTACGGCCTGTGGTTAGCTAGTAGCTATGTGTGTTTAGCATGGCGTGCTCCGCCGCCGGTGATGCATGTTGCAATGTCTAGTATCTGCCAAACATCCACCGACAATGTCATTGGCTAGGTTTGCTACCGAAGTACACTGGTACTGTTCTTGGCTAGCAAGCTACATATTTTGCTCGGCGCACATCCCAAGCTGGGATAGCTGGCTCGTAGCTGATCCAACCGCGTTGATTTCTAGCATTTCAATCTGCATTGTGGCTCGTAGCTGCCGCGTCGTCGCCACAGCTGGATAGGGTAGCATACCATTTTAACCTTATTTGCAAGAACAGTGTGCGTGAATTTGTTTTGAGAATCCACGTAATTCAGTGTTGGTCATTGTGCAAAGAGCTCGCTAATCAGTCTATCTATGCAGATGTGTTGACAGATATCCCAGTTGTATAGCCTAGGCTAATGATCATTTCCATATGAAGTAGCAGCTCGACCAGACCACTCAAATGTACCTTTCCAGAATCTGCCCGACAGACTGAAGATCGTCACGCCGAACAAGCAAGGCGTGTTCATAAATTTCCAGCTCAAGATATCTGCAGTTTTGTGCTTAACAATCGGCTAATCAGTGAGAAAATGCTTGTTTTTAATTGACGGAAGTACCAAGTTTCAGTAACCACGTGGGGGCATGCTGCTCCCTATACTACTGCATAAGTGTACTATTTCTATTGAAAATTACATGCATGTCAAAGTAACATCTCGCTTAGAGTCCTGCATCCAGACAAGGTCCATTACGGATACATTTTGTATGGATCCAGGGTAATCGATGTGGAAATATTCCACATACTCTAGGTCCTTTATTTTGGAACGATAGGGACTTATTGGACCGCACTCAAAACGGACAGATGCTGTCTCTTTCATTGCGTACTGTTCCAGACAGACAGTTTGGCAGGGGTCACAGGCACTTTGGATTTAAGCCTATGAAACTGTCCCATTTAACTTTCTTTATGAACAATAAAAAGCCTGATTTGGCTTCCATTTCTTTTAATAATACAATTCAAGAACATACTGTAATTAGGTGTGGTACCACCAATGTTTTTTCCCCCCTTGCCATTGCAGAGAATATAGTATACACTTTGTGACAAAGTGAAGACGTCACATAAATTTAATCATCGAAAATAATACTTGAAAATTATAAGTCCCCGCCCCTTTGGGGGCGGATGTGGTGGGCTGTTGATGCTTGTCCAATGAGACGTGGGGGAGAGGCTAAGGTGTTCTGGTGTTTGTCGGAATTTGACATTTTTATGAGGATGTGGTCACCCACGTAGGCTATAGAATCGTGAGAATGGAATGTATGGATTAGGGGGGGCCCCAGGGGGCCCTGAACTGTCTGAAGAACCACCGTGGGTTCAGCTAAAGTTTGTCACTGATAAGGGCTGTGGGATGGGTGGTGATGACTTTATGCTGCATACAGGCATCTGTCAAAATTGCATATGAGGCTTAAAATAAAAGTTCAATACTGTGGGTTAAAATGTGCAATTAAAAAAAGGCAATTAAAAAATGGTTAGGCTGCTACTCTAGTGCTAGTATTGTGTTCAATAATGAAGGGTTAGGGTTAATAAAAGGGGGGCTTAAAAAAAAGGTTCAATTTTTAAAAATGTTTAGTTTCAAACGAGGGTCTGACCCAGTGTCACGGTCGTGTCACTGATAAGATCACGTGTTTCCCGGGCAAAAAGGTGTATATATATATATGATCCTGTGTGAGATCTGTAGTAGTAGTTGTGGCTATATGACAGTGTCTAAAATGGCGTCTACAAGGATGGAGGGGGAATTGGAAGGGTGTTTATTGCACCCTGAGACGTGGATGAGAGGCTAAGGTGTTCTGGTGTTTGTGAAATTAGTTGTAGCATCTTGACATTTTTATGGGGATGTGGGCACCCCCATAGGCTATAGAACCGTGAGAATGGATTGGATGGTTTAGGGGAATCCCAGGGCCCTGAACTGTCTGAAGACCAGCCGAGGGCCAGCTAAAGTTTGCCCCTGATAAGATCATGTGTTTCCTAGGCAAAAAGGTGTATATATATATATATATATATGACCCTGAGAGCTTTTTTCAACGTTTGCCATGTGGGACAGTGAACCTGCATTCTGTAATCCTAGTTTTTGTAAGATATCCTGAAGCATGTTCTAAATGTTTTTTCAAGAAAAAAGTGGCTTGAAAGTCTTGGGATCTTTAGCATTGAGCTGTAAGACCAAATTGTTAGGAATGTATTTGTTGGTCGAACAAAGCTTTTGGCTTTTTCCTTTTTTTTCTACATGCCAATGGAACAGCATTTTTAGCACCTTTTTTTTAAATTTGAGATGGATATGGGAAGTTTAGAAACCAATGCTGGATAACAATACAATCTGACTTAAAGAAGCGTATTGCATATCTTTGAATATAGACATGTTGCATATGTAGGTATGTTTGCAAGTAACATGTCTGTAAAGAAAAGGGTAATGAAAGTCATAGCAGCTCACCACCAAAAATCTGAATTTGACTATGGGTATTGTCTCTTATTTTAACCCTTGGCTTGACATTTTTAAATGTACAACATGTACCGCTATATTCCCATAGACACATATAGAGTTCATGAAAAGTATCACTAATTTGGATCGTTATCTCACAATTTGTTATTTAGGTCGATTTTTAGGATAGAACTTGAGTTGATGGTATTATTGTGGGAACTCAAATCAGTCACTCAGCTTTTTCTATTGGCTACCCTCATCAATACAGAATATGTGCTTGTCCATTGAAATGTGAATGTTCTCGTTTCAGTACGCTGAACGCTTCATCTTTCACTCCACCGTTTCCTAAATCATTTTACCTCATATCCTTTGTTCATCCTAAATTTGTTTCTAATACTGCTTATTCATGTTTTAAGTTACCTATTTATACCAGCACCTTAGATTACCAGACCTGTACAACATTTGATAACAATGTTATTTTTGCACTAAAATAAAATGACTTTTGGAGCTATTGCTTGAGTTGAGTCTAGTGTGTTTCAGATGGTTGGACGTTCAGATTGTTCTGTTTTAGAGAGGAGAGATGATGAGGGCAGGTGGATGTTCATCATGAAGCTTACTTTGTTTAATACCAGGCTAGTTTGTCGGGTGAGACCACACCAACTCATTGCATAGCTTGTTAACCAACTGGTCACGGATACACGTAATGTACGTGCACTACTAATTCAGAAATTCATTTTTACACCCATTGGTCGAGAGGGATACTAACTAGCCAACTAGCATGCAGTGGGTGATATTACAGAGAATAATGCCTTTAATGTTTTATTACAGAAATAACTGCCAATAGGTTGTCATTGAATCTCCCCCCATAAAATGTTGCTGTTCATTAGTTATGATCTCAGTTTTGAGCTATGGTGAAGCGTAACAGTGCATATGCAAAACATTGTGAAACTGACATTTATTTTGACTTTTGTTGGACATTCAATATGTAGGCTAGGCTATATCTTACTGGTTGTTTGTAGTCTGTCTGTCTGTCTATCTCTAGTGTGTGGAAAGTATCCAGCAAATTGGTTCTTCGATGAATGTGTGTAGGCCTAGTACTTGTTTCTGTGGTCACCAAAACTACAGCATTTATAGAGAAGTCAAGCTGCAAAAATGCATCATGGAATGATGCCACTGGCCATGCAGGTAGAACTAGTTACATATCAGGATGTAGTTGAATTATCTGTCAACCTGTACATTTTTCATCGTTAGGGGACACAGTTTATCTGAAGCTAATCTATTTCCAGTGAATGGATATGTTCATGGGTGTGTGTGTTGTCATTCCAATGAGGGATAAGTGCTTAATTTGAGAGTGACCTGAACAATAGCAAGCACAGGATGTAAATAATGAAATCACATTTAAATCATACATGCACCTTTTCTAGTCTAGTACTTGCATAAAAACTAGGCTTACGGGTGCCCTCTGATCAGATCTTGACAGTTTTTAGGGAAAAGGCACATTTAATTGCGAAAGAGTATGGTTATGAGGGGTCTGTTTTGTTTAACTAAATGGCATATCATCATGGATATCATAGACCAATTCAGCTCACCAGTAGGCACATTTCACGTGCCTCTGTTGCTTGAATGCAACAATTGAATTGGATTCAATTGGATTGTCTGTTGATCTTTTTTCATCATGCTTAATCGAGTTGTTGGGAGTGTTTTAGAGATTGTTTAACGTCGTCATTGCTCGGCTTTACCCTTTGTTGGTTTGTATGACTTCTTCAACTGGTCCCTACATGGATGTCTCAGTTCAGTTGTCAATCTCCATTCAAAATGGGCTAAGAATAGTATAGATGGATGCCTTTTCCATATGACCCATATTTCTCTGTGTTGCAGAAGGACATTCAAGCAAACAATGTTAATAACAAAATGAAACGTGAATCTGGGTTTGCACTATTGTAGGCCTATAGCCCAGTGTTTTTCAACCTTTTTTGAGCCACGGCACATTTTTTACATTGGAAGAATCTTGCGGCACACCACCAACCAAAAATGTTACAAAATGACACTCTGTAGCCTGATACAGTATATATAATTACAATATTAGTCTCTAATGGCATCTCCATCCACAAAACGCACATTGGCCAAGAGCTGAGAATGTCCACTAATATCCGTAGACTCATCAAGTTGCAACGCAAATTTCCTACTGATGCGTATCTTTCCCAAAACATGACTTTCGATGTCTGTAGACATGTCATCAATACGCCTGGCAATTGCGTTAACTGAGAGCTGGACTTTAGCTATGTCTTTAACCGCGTCAGGGCCGAGCATCTCGTTGACAATGGCTTTGCAGGCAGGTAGTATTAATGTCTCTGCCACAGAGTGGGACTTTTTTGATTTAGCTACGAGTTCAGCAACTAGGTAACTAGCTTTGAGGGCTTTCTCATTTACCTTTGTGGTTTTTCTCATAAAAGTTGCCTGTTTCTCTGTGATTTCACGCAGGCGAACAAAATAGTCCATCGGCTTGTTTTGAAGCGACGGGTGTTTCGTTTGGAGATGGCGTTTAAGCTTGCTTGGCACCATGGCGCTGTTGGACAGCTTCTCGCCACACACCAAGCATAATGGAGTCGGGGTCGTCTCATCCCCGGTGAAAGTAAATCCGAACGAAAGATAGCTTTCGCTGTATTGCCTCGAGCTCACCGTCTTTGCTTTCTTTTTACCACCACTCATACTAGGGCCTTCACCTGGGTCAGAATCTTGTCCAGGGCCCAGTTCGGAGTTTGCATTTTTCCATTTGAAAAACTTCTCCATCACTGTCAACCACGACCTGTCGCATGCGTCACTAATTCTCTTGTCTCTATGCAGGAAAGAGGCAATTAGCTACCTGCTGCCACCCGGACGAATATTACATTACTCTGCCAGTCACTATATTACAGCACAGACACTCGACAATGGCATATTATTTGCAGATAATAATTAATAAATGTTAATTAAAAAAAAGTGAAATTGGATAATTTCTCACGGCACACCCAACGATCTCTCACGGCACACTAGTGTGCCGCGGCACAGCGGTTGGGAAACGCTGCTATAGCCTACTGCTGACCATCTAAACATCTCCTAAAAGTATAATGTCAGATATATAGGCACAGTAATGCCTCTCTTTGCCTTTCTCCTATCTTCCCCTGAAGAGCTAACCGCCCCTTATAGTAGAGTATAACTTATTTTCTTAATTCAAAGGTAACAATAGGTAACACTGAATGTACTGAAAGCCAGAGTGTTGATATACTTTAAGAAATGACATATCCACCTGTAATATGCGTATTATGCATGTTCATTAACTTGAACTTATTGACCCCTCAAATTGGGATAGTAAGAAGTCGAAGTTGTCTTTGTTTTCTGATGTCTGTTCTCTGGCAAAAATTGACCCTAAGAATGAGACTGATGGAACATTAGTCATGTTAGTCGTTGAATAGGCATCTACTAGAAAGATTGAAGTTGACTTCTCTTGTATTTTCTGCAGGCCCTGCTACAGTATGATGGTCTCATATCTCTCTCTGTTTTGAGTAGTCAACATTTTAGTTTATTTTTACTCAAAACAGAGTGATATATGAGACCATCATACTGTAGCAGGGCCTGCAGAAGCCATCATACATATTTTTGGGGAATAAAAGAGCAACATCTAGACATAAGCTAAACAAACAAAAATACAAGAGAAGTCAACTCATAAACCATAACGGACAACGGTACGAGAAGCATCATTGTTATGGAGCCATTACGCGTATTAAAGGTTGTAGAGGGGGTTTAACGATAACCATAACATTTTCAGGCATTCCGCAAAAGGTGCCAAACATTAATTGTTTCTGTTGGTTACTTGAGGAAAAAACTGTCGTCTGATGGGAATATGAATAGTAAAAGCTGAAGCCAAAATTAAACATACAATAAGATCACACGACACCGCAACTATGGTAACAGCTCCTCTATTACAGCACCTCAACAGGCAATACAAAGTAGGACCAATCTTCGCACCAGCTCAAATTCAATCTTTCTAGTAGATGCCTATTCAACGACTAACATGACTAATGTTCCATCAGTCTCATTCTTAGGGTCAATTTTTGCCAGAGAACAGACATCAGAAATCAAAGACAACTTCGACTTCTTACTATCCCAATTTGAGGGGTCAATAAGTTCAAGTTAATGAACATGCATAATACGCATATTACAGGTGGATACGTCATTTCTTAAAGTATATCAACACTCTGGCTTTCAGTACATTCAGTGTTACCTATTGTTACCTTTGAATTAAGAAAATAAGTTATACTCTACTATAAGGGGGCGGTTAGCTCTTCAGGGGAAGATAGGAGAAAGGCAAAGAGAGGCATTACTGTGCCTATATATCTGACATTATACTTTTAGGAGATGTTTAGATGGTCAGCAGTAGGCTATAGGCCTACAATAGTGCAAACCCAGATTCACGTTTCATTTTGTTATTAACATTGTTTGCTTGAATGTCCTTCTGCAACACAGAGAAATATGGGTCATATGGAAAAGGCATCCATCTATACTATTCTTAGCCCATTTTGAATGGAGATTGACAACTGAACTGAGACATCCATGTAGGGACCAGTTGAAGAAGTCATACAAACCAACAAAGGGTAAAGCCGAGCAATGACGACGTTAAACAATCTCTAAAACACTCCCAACAACTCGATTAAGCATGATGAAAAAAGATCAACAGACAATCCAATTGAATCCAATTCAATTGTTGCATTCAAGCAACAGAGGCACGTGAAATGTGCCTACTGGTGAGCTGAATTGGTCTATGATATCCATGATGATATGCCATTTAGTTAAACAAAACAGACCCCTCATAACCATACTCTTTCGCAATTAAATGTGCCTTTTCCCTAAAAACTGTCAAGATCTGATCAGAGGGCACCCGTAAGCCTAGTTTTTATGCAAGTACTAGACTAGAAAAGGTGCATGTATGATTTAAATGTGATTTCATTATTTACATCCTGTGCTTGCTATTGTTCAGGTCACTCTCAAATTAAGCACTTATCCCTCATTGGAATGACAACACACACACCCATGAACATATCCATTCACTGGAAATAGATTAGCTTCAGATAAACTGTGTCCCCTAACGATGAAAAATGTACAGGTTGACAGATAATTCAACTACATCCTGATATGTAACTAGTTCTACCTGCATGGCCAGTGGCATCATTCCATGATGCATTTTTGCAGCTTGACTTCTCTATAAATGCTGTAGTTTTGGTGACCACAGAAACAAGTACTAGGCCTACACACATTCATCGAAGAACCAATTTGCTGGATACTTTCCACACACTAGAGATAGACAGACAGACAGACTACAAACAACCAGTAAGATATAGCCTAGCCTACATATTGAATGTCCAACAAAAGTCAAAATAAATGTCAGTTTCACAATGTTTTGCATATGCACTGTTACGCTTCACCATAGCTCAAAACTGAGATCATAACTAATGAACAGCAACATTTTATGGGGGGAGATTCAATGACAACCTATTGGCAGTTATTTCTGTAATAAAACATTAAAGGCATTATTCTCTGTAATATCACCCACTGCATGCTAGTTGGCTAGTTAGTATCCCTCTCGACCAATGGGTGTAAAAATGAATTTCTGAATTAGTAGTGCACGTACATTACGTGTATCCGTGACCAGTTGGTTAACAAGCTATGCAATGAGTTGGTGTGGTCTCACCCGACAAACTAGCCTGGTATTAAACAAAGTAAGCTTCATGATGAACATCCACCTGCCCTCATCATCTCTCCTCTCTAAAACAGAACAATCTGAACGTCCAACCATCTGAAACACACTAGACTCAACTCAAGCAATAGCTCCAAAAGTCATTTTATTTTAGTGCAAAAATAACATTGTTATCAAATGTTGTACAGGTCTGGTAATCTAAGGTGCTGGTATAAATAGGTAACTTAAAACATGAATAAGCAGTATTAGAAACAAATTTAGGATGAACAAAGGATATGAGGTAAAATGATTTAGGAAACGGTGGAGTGAAAGATGAAGCGTTCAGCGTACTGAAACGAGAACATTCACATTTCAATGGACAAGCACATATTCTGTATTGATGAGGGTAGCCAATAGAAAAAGCTGAGTGACTGATTTGAGTTCCCACAATAATACCATCAACTCAAGTTCTATCCTAAAAATCGACCTAAATAACAAATTGTGAGATAACGATCCAAATTAGTGATACTTTTCATGAACTCTATATGTGTCTATGGGAATATAGCGGTACATGTTGTACATTTAAAAATGTCAAGCCAAGGGTTAAAATAAGAGACAATACCCATAGTCAAATTCAGATTTTTGGTGGTGAGCTGCTATGACTTTCATTACCCTTTTCTTTACAGACATGTTACTTGCAAACATACCTACATATGCAACATGTCTATATTCAAAGATATGCAATACGCTTCTTTAAGTCAGATTGTATTGTTATCCAGCATTGGTTTCTAAACTTCCCATATCCATCTCAAATTTAAAAAAAAGGTGCTAAAAATGCTGTTCCATTGGCATGTAGAAAAAAAAGGAAAAAGCCAAAAGCTTTGTTCGACCAACAAATACATTCCTAACAATTTGGTCTTACAGCTCAATGCTAAAGATCCCAAGACTTTCAAGCCACTTTTTTCTTGAAAAAACATTTAGAACATGCTTCAGGATATCTTACAAAAACTAGGATTACAGAATGCAGGTTCACTGTCCCACATGGCAAACGTTGAAAAAAGCTCTCAGGGTCATATATATATATATATATATACACCTTTTTGCCTAGGAAACACATGATCTTATCAGGGGCAAACTTTAGCTGGCCCTCGGCTGGTCTTCAGACAGTTCAGGGCCCTGGGATTCCCCTAAACCATCCAATCCATTCTCACGGTTCTATAGCCTATGGGGGTGCCCACATCCCCATAAAAATGTCAAGATGCTACAACTAATTTCACAAACACCAGAACACCTTAGCCTCTCATCCACGTCTCAGGGTGCAATAAACACCCTTCCAATTCCCCCTCCATCCTTGTAGACGCCATTTTAGACACTGTCATATAGCCACAACTACTACTACAGATCTCACACAGGATCATATATATATATACACCTTTTTGCCCGGGAAACACGTGATCTTATCAGTGACACGACCGTGACACTGGGTCAGACCCTCGTTTGAAACTAAACATTTTTAAAAATTGAACCTTTTTTTTAAGCCCCCCTTTTATTAACCCTAACCCTTCATTATTGAACACAATACTAGCACTAGAGTAGCAGCCTAACCATTTTTTAATTGCCTTTTTTTAATTGCACATTTTAACCCACAGTATTGAACTTTTATTTTAAGCCTCATATGCAATTTTGACAGATGCCTGTATGCAGCATAAAGTCATCACCACCCATCCCACAGCCCTTATCAGTGACAAACTTTAGCTGAACCCACGGTGGTTCTTCAGACAGTTCAGGGCCCCCTGGGGCCCCCCCTAATCCATACATTCCATTCTCACGATTCTATAGCCTACGTGGGTGACCACATCCTCATAAAAATGTCAAATTCCGACAAACACCAGAACACCTTAGCCTCTCCCCCACGTCTCATTGGACAAGCATCAACAGCCCACCACATCCGCCCCCAAAGGGGCGGGGACTTATAATTTTCAAGTATTATTTTCGATGATTAAATTTATGTGACGTCATCACTTTTTGTCACAAAGTGTATACTATATTCTCTCATTGCTTTCCTTGCTCCCAACTAAAGTTCTTGGATAAGACTATCTTTCTCAAAAACATAACCTTATTTTTATGAAACCATCTGACCCTGTGTCAGGTGGGTCCCAAACATTTTAGAACCACTGGCTTATGTTTTTTTAATGTATTTTTGTCATTATTATTTTTTTTATTTTTTTTGGGGGGGGGGGGGGGGTACAAAGAATGGTTCGTGTGAGGGAGCAGTGGTGATTCTGGATGCTGGAGCTCAATACGGCAAGGTGATTGACAGACAAATCAGAGAGCTCTTTGTCCGCTCAGAGATCCTCCCGCTAGAGACGCCAGCCTTCGCCATTAGAGAACAGGGATTCAGGTGAGTCGATACAACATGATGCTATAACACACTAACAGTTGTGGCCATGGGGCAGTGGTTTTGGACAGGACCAACAGTGTGTGGGTGGGAGAGAGAGGCTTTTTGGAGACAGTTTTTTTCCATTACAGTTTGCAGTTTGAGAAATCATCACCCCCACCCTTACAAATACCTACATTCCCCCTCTTATGGATTATATACTTATGCGTTATTATATGCGTTATATACTTTTTTCATGATGCCGTGTTCTCTCCAGCCCCGCAGGGTTGTCTTGGCTCATACACACTTTGTCTCTTTAACACACACACACCTTAAGGACTCGCAATGGGAATAACCATGAGTTTGTGTGAACAGAGATAATGGGCCTGTCTGAACTATGCAAAGACTAGCCTGTTTTTCTCTTGTGTACATTTGATTTTAAATGCCCCCCCCCCCCCCCCCTTCCTGTACCCCCAGGGCGATCATCATCTCGGGTGGGCCTAACTCTGTATATGCCGAGGATGCCCCCTGGTTTGACCCTGCCATATTCACCATTGGAAAGCCTGTCCTAGGGATCTGCTATGGCATGCAGGTAAAATACATACACATACGCACTCAGTCTCAGTAACACTCCCAGGCTGCTATGTTTTACCATGATGGCACATACTGTTTGTCCTGTCTGCAGATGATGAATAAAGTTTTTGGTGGAACAGTACACAGGAAGAGCGTGAGGGAGGATGGGGTGTTCAACATTGGACTGGACAACTCCTGTTCCCTCTTCAGGTGGGTTTGTCTTTTGAACATGTCACCCAAAGAGCTCTCTTTACCCAGTCCCAAACCAATCCCTGGCCCCTAGGTATGTCTCTTTAGATATAAATTGGTTTTATTTATATTGGTCATGGTTTGCCAGTATTTATTGTCTTTGAGCTAATCTCTTGTCGCTGATTTTGTTGCAGTCCGGTTATAGGTGTTTTTGATTGAGGGGGCAAGCTCAACTGAAAACAGTTACACCCTAACCAGAGAGGGGGAGCAATGGCAAGAACAAGTTTCTCATTGGTTTGTCCCAAAGCCATGTTTTATATGTGAGCTGGAGAAAACTCCACCAGTTGCATACTTTCCCTCGTTGTCACCCAACCAATTCAGAAAATAAGATATCTGCAGTTTTCCACCTCTCAGACACATATATATATACAGTGGCTTTGGATTTTTTTTTTTTTTTTTTTTACATTTATGGCATTTAGCAGACGCCTTTATCCAAAGCGACTTACTTAACCAATTTGTGCCGGATGCTGCGCGACGCAACATTGCATCTACCGCCGGTTGCTGCGTGGCGCAGCATTTTTGATTTGTCGTAATTTTCATGAGTGCAGCATATCAATCAGACATACACGTGCGTTTAAAAAATCTACAATAAACGCACGTGTATGTCTGATTGATTTACGTGATTTTCGGCGAACCACACGACATTTGGGTGCTCACGTGGTTTTAAAAAATCAACAAGACCCACCTCGTGTATTTGAACCAATGACAGTGCATTATATGCTGCACTCATGAAAATTACGACAAATCAAAAATGCTGCGCCACGCAGCAAACAGCGGTAAATTCAAAGTTGCGCAATGCAGCAACCGGCGGTAGGCATCGCGCGGCATTCGGCACAAATGGGTTAAACAAATGTATTTGTTGTAAGTGAATCATCTATCCATCAGTCATCATAAGATAAAGCAATCGATGCTCGGACCAGGGGCCATAGGCAGTCACAATGCTAGAAGAAGGAAAAATTATTATTATTATAATTTTTTTCAATAATGACTTCTAACCGTCATGAACATGAATTAAACTCAGCACAAGTGGTCACATGACCAACTAATACAAGTTAACATTACGTTATATCTGACTCCAAAAGATATTGTATGATTGATAATGAGTTGCTCATCCCTGTGTGTCAGACACTATCATATCGGATCCTAGATTCCATTAAGAATACCCAATATGCGATGACCATGCTTATGTCACAAGACATGGTGAGGAGTTACACATGGTCAAATACCTGATGTGATGACTGGAGTCTACGTGTTAACTATGCATGTGAACTTTAGACATTAATGGTGAACTCTGTGATAACCTGGTCACGATTATGTTTTGCTGTTTTAACAGAGCCTTTATTTAGCACACATCACATTAATGCACATAGGAAGAATGAGTGTAGAGTGTCAACAAAATAACCAATTTAACAATTTCAAAGAAACATAAAAAATAAACAAACTGTAATAAACTAATGGAAGTCTAACGCTGTGTGTCAAAGACAACACAGGAGACCGGTGTACATAGGCCTAACCTGAGAAACTCAAATGAGATCGCTGTCCCTCTCCTTAAGTATCATTCCCAACAAAGGACAAGGTGTAAGATGCAGTGCATTGGAAAGTATTCAGACCCCTTAACGTTTTCCACATTTTGTTATGTTACAGCCTGATTCTAAAATGGATTAAATTAATTTTTTCCCTCATCAGTCTACACACAACACCCCATAATGACAAAGTGAAAACAGGTTATTAATAAAAAAACTGATATCACATTTACCTAAGTATTCAGACCCTTTGCTATGACACTTGAAATTGAGCTCAGGTGCATCCTGTTTCCATTGATCATCCTTGAGATGTTTCTACGACTTGATTGGAGTCCACCTGTGGTAAATTCAATTGATTGGACATCATTTGGAACCGCACACACCTATCTATATAAGGTCCCACTGTTGACAGTGCAGGTTAGAGCAAAAACCAGGCCATGAGGTCGAAGGAATTGTCCGTAGACCTCCAAGACAGGATTGTGTCGAGGCACAGATCTGGGGAAGGGTACAAAAAATGTTCTGCAGTATTGAAGGTCCCCAAGAACACAGTAGCCTCCATCATTCTTAATTGGAAGAAGTTTGGAACCACCAAGACTCTTCCTAGAGCTGGCCGCCCGGCCAAACTGAGCAATAGGGGGAGAAGGGCCATCGTCAGGGAGGTGACCAAGAACCCAATGGTCACTCTGACAGAGCTCCAGAGTTCCTCTGTGGAGATGGGAGAACCTTCCAGAAGGACAACCATCTCTGCAGCACTCCACCAATCAGGCCTTTATGGTAGAGTGGCCAGACGGAAGCCACTCCTCAGTAAAAAGCACATGACAGCCCGCTTGGAATTTGCCAAAAGGCACCTAAAGGACGGAAGGAGAAACAAGATTCTCTGGTCTGCTGAAACCAAGATTGACCTCTTTGGCCTGAATGCCAAGCGTCACGTCTGGAGGAAACCAGGCACTACTCATCACCTGGCCAATACCATCCCTGAAGCATGGTGGTGGCAGCATCAAGCTGTGGGGATGTTTTTCAGCGGCAGGGACTGGGAGACTAGTCAGGATCAAGGGAAAGATGAACGGAGCAAAGTACAGAGAGATCCTTGATGAAAATCTGCTCCAGAGCACTCAGGACCTCAGTCTGGGGCGAAGGTTCACCTTCCAACAGGACAACAACCCTAAGCACACAGCCAAGACAACGCAGGAGTGGCTTCGGGACAAGTCTCTGAATGTCCTTGAGTGGCCCAGCCAGAGCCCGGACTTGAACCCGATCGAGCATCTCTGGAGAGACCTGAAAATAGCTGTGCACCGACGCTCCCCATCCGACCTGACAGAGCTTGAGAGGATCTACAGAGAAGAATGGGAGAAACTCCCCAAATACAGGTGTGCCAAGCTTGTAGCGTCATACCCAAGAAGACTTGAGGCTGTAATCGCTACCAAAGGTGCTTCAACGAAGTACTGAGTAAAGGGTCTGAATGCTTATGTAAATGTGATATTTCCGTTTTTTATTTTTAATAAATTAGCAAACATTTCTAAACCTGTTTTGGCTTTATGATTATGGGGTATTGTGTAGATTGATGAGGGGAAAAACAAATGCAATCCATTTTAGAATAAGGCTGTAACATAACAAAATGTGGAAAAAGTGAAGGCGTCTGAATACTTTCTGAATGCGCTGTACATTACAATCGCAAAGGAATTGACATGGTGAAGGTGCGATTTCTTCAGGATGTCCACCAAGCTCATTCCACTGTAAATAGGTATACACATTTAAATCAAAGCTGACGCCACCAAAATCCATCTTCACTCCCAAAGTTTGGATTTTAAATCAAACAATTGCTATGATGTTAAAGTAGAGATGATCAGCTTCTATTTGATGGTATTTATGTCCATATTGATTTCACCTTTCAGAAATTACAACCCTTTTTCTTTTACCCTATTTTAGGGTACCCAAATGTAATGGGACAATTGGCTTGACAGGTGTTTCTGGTAAGTCAGGTGTGTTCTGTCTCATTTGTGCAGCCATAAGAGAGCTGGCAATGTCTAGTATTGATTCTAGGCTTTACATTTGCCTTTGGAGTTCGCTATTGGTGTCTGTCAACATGAGGACCAAAGCGGTGTCAATGAAAGTCAAGGAAGCCATTATTAGGCTGAAAAATCTGAAAAGAAACATTGCCAAATCCTTAGGCTTGCTGAAATGAAAAACATGCCCTGGTGAGTTCAGCAATCACAAACGGTCTGGTAGGCCAAGGAAGACTTCTACAGAGGATGACTGAAGAATGGTAGGTGTGAATGGGTCAGAGACCTACCATCTGCAGAGTACATCACCAGCCAAACTACAGATGCTTCACTGCAAGGTGCAAGCCACTAGTTATCCTCAAAAAGGATGGTCAGGTTAATTTGCTAAAAAGTACCTAAAAAGGTCTTGTGGACAGATAAGTTTTAAATGACAATATTAATGAGTGATTGCAGAGGAAGGTTTGGAGAAAAAAGGATCTGCCCAAGATTTACAGCATACCACCCCATCTGTGAACCATGGTTTGGAGGGTGTTAGGTTTGGGCATGTATAGCTGCCACTAGAACGTACTAACTTGTCTTAATTGATCATTGTTACTGCTGATGGCAGCAGCAGAATGTATTCTGAAGTGTACAGAAACATCTTGTCTGCTCGAGTATAAGCAAATGCCTCCAAATGTATTGGATGGCGCTTCATCTTACAGTAAAACAATGACACAGCAACTAGGGATTTTTTCTGGGCCAAAAAAAGTGTACATGCATTTCATTTCCTGATAAGACTTTAGGTACTTTCCTACTACTGAAGATTGCTGCAGAGCATCACCAGAGAAGATACCCAGCGTCTGGTGGGTCAATGGGTCTCAGACTTCTGGCAGTTATTGCATGCAAAGGATTGTTGACCAAATACTAAACATGAGTGCTTAATTTGGACATTTGATGAATCTGTCCCATCCCTTTTTGGGTACCCTGAAAAGGGGGGACCAAGCATAAGTGTGCAGACACCAATAGCAGACAAGAAATAGGGGGCGTGTTATAGAGTTGTAATTTCTGAATGGTTAAACCAATATCTACACAAATACCATCAAATAAAATAATCTCTACTTTAACCTCACAGTACTTGTTTGATTTAAAATCCAAACTTTTGGAGTCCAGAGCCAAAAGAAGAAAAAATGCTTCACTATCCCATTATTTACGCAGGGCACTGAAAATACACACACCCACCCTTTAACCCCTGTGTATATTCCTGCTCTCAGAGGTCTTCAGAAGGAGGAGCTGGTGTTGTTGACTCATGGGGACAGCGTGGACAAAGTGGCCGATGGCTTCAAGGTGGTGGCCCAGTCAGGAAGCATTATTGCAGGTAAGTTGGGGCAGAGGGACCCTGGGCCGGGGATGAATATATAGTAAGATAACTTGACCCCTAAACATCTTAATGAGTAGTGTTATGAAAACTTCTCTGACCCTGTATAAGTGTTTAGAGCTCTGAGCTCTCATCCCTCACTGCTGTCCCCCTAGGTATTGCTAACGAGCAGAAGAAGCTTTACGGCACTCAGTTTCACCCGGAAGTGGATCTGACCGAGCGTGGCATGGAGATGTTACATAATTTCCTGTTTGAAATCGCTGGGTGCACAAGTAACTTCACGGTGCAGAACCGCCAACAGGACTGTATTACTGAGATTCAACAGAAGGTGGCCAAGTCCAAAGTGCTGGTGAGCAAGCCGTATGTGTGTGAGCCAAACGCTTAGATCCAGAACATACAGAGCCAGAGAGGTGTAGCGGGCAGGGAGTTAAACTGAGCAATTAAAACACTCAATTTAAACCATGCTCGCTAGTGAAAAAAGGTGACTGTCTCCCTCTGCTCTCATAAAGTGGATTCCTTCTCAAGGGAGAAACTGAGATTCAAACACAGTGAGAACTAGGTTTTATCATCAGACATGCTTTGCCGAACACTCTACCCTAGTTCATGCATGCACACATTTTGATTTTGCAGTACATTGTGTGGATACTTAGCTTTGTAGTAATTCTAACTGTGAGTACTGTACAGTAGGCCAGTGTTTTTAAAAGGTTCATACTGCCATCGCAACGATGGTCAACCTCAACGCCGCCGCTGCTGCTACAAGTTGTGAAGATGTGTGATGTGCTGCCGAAAGTTTGCCTTATCAGCTTACCTTATCAGAGATTGGCAAAATCAAGTTCATTATAGCAGCTCATGAATTACAGAGATGAAGAGTGGAAATGGTTTCAATATCAGTTCATCTTTACGAGGACCAAGCAATGGGACCAACACTTTTCTCAGCGCGGGGGAAATGTTATAGCACAATCTGACATGAATAAGCGTGAGTCGGCTTTGATAATGCAATCTATTGATTACAGAATAAAGTTAGGAATTGTCAAGTGAGATAGGAGTAAGGATGTTGGGTTGAGACTGGATAGAAAAGTAGCCTGCAGTTATCATTAAAAAAACTTCATCATCGTTGTCATAATAGAATGTTCGAATTTTCAGCAGGGGGGCCTTCTCTCATCCACTCAATGTAAAACCCTGCTGCGTCAAACATCTTTATCAGAATTGGTGACATGATTTAATATTTGGGTGATATTAAATAGAAGTGTACCAGCCAGTGATTTACTGACAAATCCACTATTGACAGTTGAAGTTAATTTTGTCTGTCAAACAGCAGAGAGATGCACTACTGCTAGCTGCCTAAACCAACTAACAGTAAGGGTTTGCAGTAAACGTGAGGTAAAGTTGATCAGTATCTGCAACTATCTATCTATTGTAGCCTACCTACCAACGTGACATGGAAAGAAACATGTGAGCTGGCCGAGCGGCTGGCTCTCTCAACTAGCAGAGATTTGGCTTGTTGTGAACGTATGGCGACTGTATGAATTTCCTGACAGATTCACTGCATAAACTTCCATCTGATTTAGCCTAATTTGTTATTGATTAGATAAGGTAATGTCACTGTAGATAGTCGGTGGTCAGCCTTCCATAAAGTATCCATGGATTTTACTGTGTAGGCTATAGCCTATGTGGAACTAACTAGCATCTTTTGATTGGCTACAGAAGCCACTACATGCCGTAAAGCATTTAGTTTGCTTAACGTGAGGGTAAATTGGCCACAACATCGATGTAGCATGTCAAAAAAAAAAAAAAAGAATAATCAAATGTCATAATTAGGGGCATGCCTTTTTTCATATTGAATGTATGCATAGAGAGGTGAATGCCACTTTTATCAACCTATGTGGGAAATCTGTTCTGACTGCCCTAGACCATATTACATCAGATAATAGTGGTTTTATTTGATATAAACCAGAAAATAACCACAGTGTTTTCAATGCGTTTCTATCAGTTAGAGGGCAACGTTCGCAGAGCCTATTGTGACGCTTAATGATAGCCTAGTGAGGCTATATTAACAAGTGTTATGTTACGTATGTTGCCATGTTACTCTGCAGTTGTCAGAAAGAACATAAGTACCAATTTCTTTACAATTCCCTCTATCTTAGCTCACACCTTAATATACCGATAGCAACATGCGCTCTGGTAGATATCACACTGGTTAGGCTACTCCTAAAGCCTGCACTTCCTCGTGGTGTAGCCAAAAAGTAATTTGAAATGCATAAATGAACACAAGCATTTTCTTATTTTCGTGATGTAAAATGGAATTTCTAAAATATGCAACATTTTGGCTACAGTAAAATGAATGTTTGTATGTCAATCTTCTTCAGATTGATCTGAACTCCGGTTTTACAGAGCAGGTTTCGGACAGGTGATCCGGGCCCCTCCTGCCAGTGCTGGTGAATTCTGGGGGGACGTATGTAGCGGACACTACTTAGAGACACTGATATAATTCACCAGCGTGTTTGTATTGTGTTATATGGGCTAGGGCCTTTTAAGACTTGGTCGCAGTTGTGATGTAGGGGGTTACGCATTTTGTTTTTATGCTCCAGTTGTTTTCACTGTGGTGATGCTAGTTGTGAGCGGAAAATTCATCTCAACGCATTTGGGCTTTTCACTGCAAACAAGTCTCCGGTTCCATTGTTCCCTTTGACTCCTACATGCCCACAGCATACTACCTCATCTGTGAAACATGGTGGAGGGGGTGTTATGGTTTGGGCATGTGTAGCTTCCGCTTGAACTCGCTAACTTGTCTTCATTGATGATGTTACTGCTGACAGCAGCAGCAGAATGTATTCTGAAGTGTACAGAAACGTCTTGTCTGCTCAAGTACAAGCAAATGCCTCTAAATTCTTTGGATGGCGCTTCATCATACAGTAAGACCCAAAACATACTGCCATAGCAACTTGGGAGTTTTTCAGGGTAAAAAAAGTGTGATGTTCTTGACTGGCCATGTCTTCAGATTTAAATCCTATTGAACATGCCTTTCATTTGCTGAAGAGGAGACTTAAGGCAAAACGTCCTCAAAACAAACAACAACTGAAGATGGCTGCAGTACAGGCCTGGCAGAGCATCACCAGAGAAGATACCCAGCGTGTGGTGGGGTCAATGGGTCACAGACTTCAGGCAGTTATTGCATGCAAAGGATTGTTGACCAAATACTAAACATGAGTGCTTAATTTAGACATTTGATAAATCTGTCCCATCCCTTTTTTGGTACCCTGAAAAGGGGGGACCGAGCATAAAAAGTGTGCAGACACCAATAGCAGACTCCAAAGGCAAACGCAAAGCCTGGAATAAATACTAGACATTGACAGCTCTCTTATGTCTGCACAAATGATGTGAGGGAACCCACCTGACTTACCAGAAACACCTGTCAAGCCAATTGTACATTTGTACCATCAAATAACAGCTGAGAATCTCTACTTTAACCTAATAGTAATTGTTTGATTTTTAAATAAAAAATGTTGGTGGTAAGGCACCAGGGTATATTCCATGTCTGACATAATTTTATAAAGTGTTCATGAAGACACAAGTTTATCCAAGGACCTCATTTTAGAATTTCTCCGACAATAATTTGTACTTTTCCAAATTGAAAAAACAACTGTTAGGCTACTCCTCACGTAATTCATCCAGCTTGCCATTATTGTTAATTAAGTTAAAATAAATGCATGTTTTCACAGTGAATTAAATTAAAATATACAATTAATATCAGCTCACCAATTGGGAAAGTGAAGATGCTCATTAGCTACGGTTTCACAACAAGCCCATCCATTAGAATTGCTCAACAATGCAGTGGTTGTATTGCCGAGGTGAAATGGCTAAAATAAAATGTGTGGAGAAGGCCAGTTGATTGTCACGGTACCTCGGCAATGCCGCCACACCTACTGTGTATGTAAATACTCAGGGTGGGTTATTTCAACAATTCACTCAGAGATATGTAAATTATACTGCCTGTAAAGAGACTGCTGACCAATGTCACCCTGATCGCAATGACCGACAGCACCGTTCACCAAAAAAAAAAAACTGATTGCTGTTGATTGACATGCGTGTCCAATGGTGTTTGCTAGGTGCTGCTGAGTGGTGGGGTGGACTCCACAGTGTGCACTGCCCTGCTGAACAAAGCCTTGAACCAGGATCAGGTGATTGCAGTGCACATTGACAACGGCTTCATGAGGAAGAGGGAGAGCCAGAGTGTAGAGGAGGCCCTCACCAAACTGGGCATCAACCTCAAAGGTCAGGTGTCAAGACTCAGATAGCCATATGTTGACTCAGGAAAACTACAGTGTGAGAAGCAATGGGATGTATTGGGTATCTTTTTAAGTCCTTCCCTCTTTTCTTCAACCCACTTCCTAATGAGATAATGGTGGGTTTGTCTTTCTTTTTGCCCCACCCCTCCCTATCTTTCTTGTCCTTCCATCTCTTAATTTCCCTCTTCCCATCTCTTTCCTTCCAGTGGTGAACGCAGCACACACCTTCTACAATGGCACGACAACCCTTCCCATCTCAGATGAGGACCAGACACCACGGAAACGCATCAGCAAGACCCTCAACATGACCACCAACCCTGAGGAGAAGAGGAAGATCATTGGGGACACCTTCGTAAAGGTGCGTCGGTCTATCTGTTTATCTAGACAGGTCTACCTGTCTATAGCTGTTCTGGCTGCACCTCTCCCAGGGCTCCAGGCGGAGCTTTTTCATTTGATGGCACCAGCACATGATTTGGTTGCACTAAATTGTATTTCCGCAATTGAAAAGTGAGGAGGCTAATTATCTCTCGTCATTACAATGGTCTTACTATTTACAAACGCATACAGAATCATCGCCTATTCTTCGATGATACAAAAATAACAAAACATTGTTTGATCATGACATTGCAATCGCATGCGGGAGAAGGCACTTCCAGGCAGCTGCATAACACTGACATTATAGGCCAAGAAAAAAATCGTAGGATATCAATTTATTTTTTTTATTTTTTTTAATAATAATAATTTTTTTATTTTTTATTTTAAACAGCTGTCCACGAACAGAGTTAAAGAGTATATACAAATGATAAGGGGATGAGATCATGAGATCTCCTGAGAGAAAACCTAAATATGTTTTCTTACTGGACATTTTGTGCTGCTTTTGTGAAAGCCTCCGCTCTGTATACATAATGTGCATGCAAAATACAATATCCTTGTGTTGCCACAACTTGAAGGGTCAGAAATTAACACCTGACAGACACACAATGCGGGTAGGCCTACATTTCCCTTGTGGCGGGTAAATCTCAGTGATCACGTGCCACTCTGGCGGATGCTTGTAAATGGCAGCACTTTATTCAGTATCATCAGAGTTTTTAAATATCTATCTGGTATTATAATTCAGGTCTAATCATTTTAGTTCCTCGGCTTTCAAAGATTGGACAGATGCGTTTCGCTTTGACACTGTGCACAGTTTGAGGTGGATAGACCAACTTGCAGTGCGAGAGTGGTCGTCCTGTAGTTTTCCTTTCCCAACATCAATGTAGCAAATAATTTATCGGTTGATCATTGTTGTTTTTATGTAGGCCCATGGCTTTCCCTTCAGCCGGAAAACTACCAGAGAATAGTTTTGCAATCGCAGCGATTGTAAACATGTCTTGTCAAGGGAAATGCGCAAAACAATGTTTTTCCTGATGCAAAGCATCAGTCATGGGCCATAAGGTTGCCATTGGAACAAAATGACAGAGAGGGCTGAATGAATATCAAACATTATCAACACAACATTGTGTTATAAAAATATTATGTAGGCTAATGAGAACTCTAAGAGAGTTTTTGCAGCTCGTGTCTGGGGCGACCAACACATTATTTTACTCATGGTCGCCTTGTCTCCTTTGTCCAACCCTCTTGGACTGTACAAACATCATTACTGTTGTGGTTGACTTCCTGCTGTGTGATTGGCATCTACAGGTGGCCAATGAGGTGATAGGAGAGATGAACCTGAAGCCTGAGGAGGTGTTTCTAGCCCAGGGTACCCTGAGGCCAGACCTCATAGAAAGCGCCTCTTCTATTGCCAGCGGCAAGGCAGAGCTCATCAAAACACACCACAATGACACCGAACTTATACGCAAGCTCCGAGACGAGGTATGTCAGGCCTGCGGGATCATTGTCAATACACACCTGAAACGGCTCTAAACATGCCCTCAAAACTCCTGATAAAACACAAGCATTTTTTTTTATTTTTTTTATCTCAACTGAAAACAGCCACTGTGTAGAAACATTGTATAAGCCTTCTCTGTCTCAACTGACATCTCCACCAGGGAAAAGTAATCGAGCCACTGAAAGACTTTCATAAGGATGAGGTCAGAGCACTGGGGCGAGAGCTGGGCCTGCCAGAGGAGATCGTCTCTCGACACCCTTTCCCTGGTCAGTACCACCGCACGCACGCACGCTTTAGCAACACTGAAATACACAGACAACTTACGAGCGTGCCCCAGCATAAAGTTTCCCCCTCTCCCTCCCTCTCTTCTGCAGGTCCTGGTCTGGCTATCAGGGTGATATGCGCAGATGAGCCCTACATCTGTAAGGACTTTGCTGAAACCAACAACATACTCAAGATCATCACAGACTTCTCTGCCAGTGTCAAAAAGGTCAGAGGTCAATAGAGCTGTGCACCCTCCATTAATAATATATAAACAACTGGATGAAGTGTGTTATGTCTTAAACTTCCAGACTAACAATATATACACTTATGAACGGAAACGGAGGCAGAGAAGTGCGTTTCTAACGAATAAGAAGTTTACTGAAAGACTTCACATGTTTACATTCGGGAGTCCAGTGTTCCAGGAATAGGGACTGTATTACCCAGTGATAGTGTTATAACTACAGCTACGGAAACCCGCATAGCTCAAAATATCAACGAATACATAACAAAGTGAACTTTCAAGTTTCAGGTAATGTTCTCGCAGTTCGGGTTGAGTTGTGCCAGCTCCCTGTCCTGATGGCGGGTTATGGCAGAATTGTTGCGGGTTGGCTGCAGGTTGTGAAAAATTGACCGCGCAGGACGCTACTGCCCAGACATGAATTGGAGTTGACTATAACACAGAGACGACACACAACCCTCATAGCCAGTCTCCATCCACAAGTGGATTATAACACACTCTTTCTCCCTAGCCCCATACGTTGCTGCAGAGAGTGAAGTCATGTATATCAGATGAGGAGGAGGAGAAACTCTTGCAGATCACCAGCCTTCATTCACTTAATGCCTTCCTGCTGCCAATCAAAACTGTTGGCGTCCAGGTAAACACAGCCTTAATGTTAGCCTTTATTCAGGGGAGGTGGGCCACATAAGGGCTGGACAGTTCTGTTTCTCTTTTTATGAATAAAGGAAAGGGGCCTGTTATGAGGCTAATATAACCGTGGTTGATGTGAGTGCGTTGTGGCTTTAGATGTTTATTTGTTTGTAGAGTGCTGTACTAGCAGTGCAGCTTATTCTAGCAACTGGAATAATGACACTCATGGCTCCGCCTATTCAGCCAAACCCACCCACTAAAATCAGCAAGTGATGTGGTTGTAGGTGTGACTCTCTCAAACTTCCTGCCTAAAGCCACAGAGTGCTAAATTAACCCTAAAGCCCAGACCAGGGGGCTGGAGGAACATCAGACAGGAGGAGGGTAGACACACAAGACATTTTGGGTGGGAGTGAAGGGAAATCACAGAGTACGATGACTAACAGGCAACAGCTCTAACGTGTTCTGTCTCTCTCTCTGCAGGGTGACTGCCGGTCATATAGTTATGTGTGCGGCATTACCAGTAAAGAGGCACCACACTGGGAATCCCTCATGTTCCTGGCCAGACTCATCCCTCGCATGTGCCACACCATCAACAGGTACCCCCCACACATACGTGCATATGCCACAACATCAACACACACTAACTGTTGTCCCTCTCCTTCCTCCAGAGTTGTGTATGTATTCGGACCCCATGTGAAGGAGCCTCCAACAGACATCACCCCCACCTTCCTGACCACAGGTGTATTGGGCACCCTCCGACAGGCCGACTTCGTTGCCCACTTGATCCTCAGAGAATCTGGTAAGGGTGTGTTTGCGTCTGTGTATATTAGAAGCAATCTTTCAACAGGCAATAATGATTTACTCGATCAACACCATGTTGCCCTATGAACCCTGTATGGTATTCTTTCCCCCTCTCCCTCCAGGCTACTCTGGTAAGATCAGTCAGATGCCAGTCATCCTGACCCCTCTGCACTTTGACCGCGACCCCCAGCAGAAGCAGCCGTCCTGCCGACGCTCCGTGGTCATCAGGACCTTCATCACCAGCGACTTTATGACCGGGATACCTGCCACACCCGGCAACCACATCCCAGAGGAGGTAAGGCGTAGTGTAGCTGCTTCCCAGGATGAGATTAAGAGGATTTGATGGACATTATATCAGCAAATTAAAAGACAATACACTACCACAGTATGTTTTAGGTCATTGTCTTACTGTATGATGAAGTGCCGTCCAATGAGTTGGGAGGCATTTGCTTGTACTTGGGCTGACGAGATGTTTCTGTACACTTCAGAATTCATCCTGCTGCTGCCATCAGCAGTTACATCAACAATTAAGACAAGTGAGCCAGTTCCAGTGGAAGCCATACATGCCCAAAGCCATAACACCATATTTCACAGATGAGGTGGTATGCTGTGGATATTGGGCAGTTCCTTTTTTGTCTACACACTTTGCTCTTGCCATCACTCTGGTACATGTTGATCTTTGTCTCATCTGCCCACAAGACCTTTTTCCAGAACTTTGCAGGCCCTTTTAGTTACTTTTTAGCAAACCGTAACCTGGCCATCCTGTTTTTGGGGCACCTTGCAGTGTAACCTCTGTAGTTCTGCTGGTGAAGTCTCTGCGGATGGTAGGTCTCTGACACATTCACACCTACCTCCTGGAGAGTGTGTTTTGGGGGTTTTCTTAATTATGGTGAGCATTCTTCGGTCATCCACTGTAGAAGTCTTCCTTGGCCTACCAGGCTGTTTGAGATTTCTGAACTCACCAGTGCTTTCTTTCTTTTTAACCCATTTGTGCCGAATGCCGCGCGACTTCTACCGCCGGTTGCTGCATTGCGCAACTTTGAATCTACCGCCAGTTGCTGCGTGGCGCAGCATTTTTGATTTGTCGTAATTTTCAAGAGTGCAGCATATAATGCACTGTCATTGGTTCAAATACACGAGGTGGGTCTTGTTGATTTTTTAAAACCACGTGAGCACCCAAATGTCGTGTGGTTCGCCGAAAATCACGTAAATCAATCAGACATACACGTGCGTTTATTGTAGATTTTTTAAACGCACGTGTATGTCTGATTGATTTTCGGCGAACCACACGACATTTGGGTGCTCACGTGGTTTAAAAAATCAACAAGACCCACCTCGTGTATTTGAACCAATGACAGTGCATTATATGCAGCATCCGGCACAAATGGGTTAATGATGTTCAAACTGTTGAGGGTTTGTTGTAGGTTTAAGTTTTTGGCTATGTTTCTCATTCAGATATTTCAGCCCAATAATGGCTTCCCTGACTTTTGTTGATGCCTCTTTAGTCCTCATGTTGACAGACACCAATAGCAGACTCCAAAGGTGAACACAAAGCCTAGAATCAATCAGAAACTCCTGTCAAGCCAAGTGTCCCATCACTTTTGGGTACCCTGAAATAGGGGGGACTATGCATAAAAAGTGTTGTAATTTCTAAATGGTGAAACCAATATGTACACAAATACCATCACATTAAAGCTGAGAATCTTTACTTTAACCTCACAGTAATTTAAGTAAATCCAAACTTTTAGAGTGTAGAGCCAAAAGAAGAAAAAATGCTTCACTCTGTCCCATTACTTACACAGGGCACTGTATACGTACAGTGGGGGAAATAATTATTTGATCCCCTGCTGATTTTGTTAGTTTGCCTGATTACAAAGAAATGAGCGGTCTATAATTTTTATGGTACTTTTATTTTAACAAATAGACACAGAATATCAAAAAAAAAAGTCCAGAAAAACATATTATATAAAGTTATAAATTAATTTGCATTTGATCGAAGGAAATAAGTATTTGATCCCCAAGCAAAACATGACTTAGTACTTGGTGGAGAAACCCTTGTTGGCAAGCACAGAAGTCAGACGTTTCTTGTAGTTGGTCACCAGGTTGGCACACATCTCAGGAGGGATTTTGGTCCACTCCTCTTTACAGATCCTCTCCAAATCCTGAAGGTTTCAAGGCTTTTGCTTGGCAACTCGAAGCTTCAGCTCCCTCCACAAATTTTCGATAGGATTAAGGTCTGGAGACTAGCTAGGCCACTCCATGACCTTAGTGTGCTTCTTCTTGAGCCACTCCTTTGTTGCCTTGGCCGTATGTTTTGGGTCATTGTCATGCTGGAAGACCCATCCACGACTCATCCTCAGTGCTCTGGCTGAGGGAAGGAGGTTCTCGTCCAAGATCTTACGGTACATGGCCCCGTCCATTGGCCCCTCAATGCAGTGAAGTCGTCCTGTACCCTTAGCAGAGAAACAACCCCAAAGCATAATGTTTCCACCTCCGTGTTTGACGGTGGGGATGGTGTTCTTGGGATTGTAGCATTCAGCATCGTCGAATTTATGCCAAAGAGTTCAATTTTGGTCTCATCTGACCACATCACCTTCTCCCAAGCCTTCTCTGAATTATTTAAGTGTTCATTGGCAAACTTCAGATGGGCCTGTACATGTGCCTTCTTGAGCAGGGGGACCTTGCGGGCACTGCAGGATTTCAATCCGTTACGGTGTAGTGTGTTACCAATGGTTTTCTTGGTGACTGTGGTCCCAGCTGCCTTGAGATCATTACCAAGCTCCTCCTGTGTAGTTCTGGGCTGATCCCTCACCGTTCTCATGATCATCCTTACCCCACGAGGCGAGATCTTGCATGGAGCTCCAGGCAGAGGGCGATTGATGGTTATTTTGTATTTCTTCCATTTTCTAATAATTGCACCAACAGTTGTCTCCTTCTCACCAAGCTTCTTGCTGATGGTCTTGTAGCCCATTCCAGCCTTGTGCAGGTCTACAACTCTTACCCTGATGTCCTTTGAATGTTCTTTGGTCTTGCACATGATGGTGGAGAGGTTGGAATGGAAGAGATTGATTCTATTGACAGGTGTCTTTTATACCCATAACAAGCAGAGATTAGGAGTACTTTTCCTAAAGTGACAGGACTAATCTGTGTGCCTCATGGGCATATAACCGGTCTGTATGAGCCAGAATTCTTGCTGGTTTGTAGGGGATCAAACACTTATTTCCTTCCATCAAATGCAAATGAATTTATAACTTTATGTAATGTGTTTTTTCTGGACTTCTTTGTTGATATTCTGTCTCTATTTGTTAAAATAAAAGTACCATAAAAATAATAGACCGCTCATTTCTTTGTAATCGGGCAAACTAACAAAATCAGCAGGGGATCAAATAATTATTTCCCCAACTGTATGTGCCAATCATCTATATCTCTCCCTCCTCTTCCTTTCTCTCCCTCTTTCCTCAGGTGGTGCTGAAGATGGTGAATGAGATTAAGAAGATCCCAGGTATCTCCAGAGTGATGTTTGATCTGACCTCCAAACCACCAGGCACCACGGAGTGGGAGTAGAGCGAGTGGGAGGAGAGCGAGAGACCTCATCTCTTTCCCTCTCCTATACCTCCACACTCCATGGCCTGCCCCCCCTCCCTAATCCCCCAACCCCACCCCACCCCTCTTTAGAACATTCCCATGAAAGGCAAGCAGTACTTTGACCAGCACACACTTGAAGCCAAGTGTGTGCTGGTGGTTGTATTATTGATAATATGATGAACATTCATCTTTTTTTTCTGGATACATGCGTGACTGCATTTTCTTAATATGTTTTGAGTGCAAGTGCTTCTTCCTGTTATGAAGCCAGCTGTTAAAGGTCAAATGTTAGAAGGTTCAGGAAGTGGATTGAGTACACAGTATGCCTCCGATTGCAGCATGAGACGAGCAAAGCAAGAAAGCTAACATACATAGGACATGGTGGAAAAGGAAGAACCAAAAACAAGCCAGTGGATTAATGCGTCACCCATTGCTTTTTGCGTTTTCTGTCGCACCTTTTTTTTTAAAAATGTTTATACTGCAGTAGTTCAGACTTTTCTTTGTCCCAGGACAATTTTTACCCGTTTCTGTTCCAGCAGTATACTGTGCAAAGAGGCAGGGGTTGCCTATCCAAAGTAATTTAGCAGAGAAATGTGACCAATTTACTATTTCTAAACTTTTTCTGTTTGCCAAATGTAGATAAACTGTGGTAAAATCATTATTTGGGGTTTCTGTTACACAGAAGGTCTGAGGAACCAAACGACGGCACACAGAGAGGGTAGAAAAGGCCCGAAGGCGTATTTAATAATGGGAATAATGAACGGGGACATGTGGATAATCCAAAGAGAGTAGTCGAAGTTCGGTCCGGGGGTCGGCAGGCAGACGGGTAGTCGGACAGGCAGATGGTCGGGCGGCAGGGAGGTCCAGTAGTTGGTAAGGGGGCTAGGTACATGGAAGGGTCGACGAGGGGAAAACCAGGGAGGACGAGGTATCTGGATGGGCACAAGGGAACGCGGTGAAACACAAACACAAGGAACACGAGAGGATATCAAGGGCTTGAAGCGTAATGCGGGTTACTGGGAAGGTTACCATGGACACAGTACGTTCTGGCAGGGTTCTTATAGGGCGGAGATTGCAGATGGTTTGCAGGTGTGCTGAGGGGAGACAGGGAACAGGTGCACTGTCGACTGGGAGCTGGATGCTCCAGCGATGATTGCCGGGGCCTCAAGGTGGCGCCAGAGGGATGGTTAGGAGGGGGAACCGTAACAGTTTCAGCCCTTTTGACGATCCACTCGAAGCAAAACGTGATGGTCAATACCTACAGCGGTCAACAGAAAATGTAGTTGGCTAGTAAGCTGTAGTAAGCTAGTTTATTATCACAAATGTGTAACTGTGCAGGAGGCCCCCAAAATGTGGGGTGTCCTTTTTTTGTGCCTGTTCTTTTTGTTTTGTTTTTTTATTTGAGCTGATCTAGACTATCACCTAGGAATATACTGGGGGAGTTCCTACATTGTGTAGGAACAATTATTGTCTGCTAAATGCCATAAATGTAAAAATGTATTGCACAGACCTCTGACCTTTGTTTATGCATAAGCCTTGGTGCTTTCCTGACATGTAGGGATAGCAATTCTCTATAGTTCAAATGTTGAGTGATATGGGTTTTAAAATCCATCACAAAGAATCCCCTGCTCGTGGGAATTTGAAGCCTTTCATTGGTGGCCAACGTTTAGACCACTTTAGAACATGCCTCTGTGTTTATTGTCTTTGTACCCCTCATCTTCACATCCTCCATCTTATTTACTCTAATGGCAAAAAATAGTGGCAAAATTAATCTGTTCCTTAAATGCAATTACTGTTGTTAGTGTCTCCCTCTGTGTTGCCTTTTACCTGTGTATTTTATGATGCATATGTCTCTACTTGGAAAACAACGTCTTAAAATTAACGGACATTTAATTTGTGGATTTTGCTGTAATATTGAAATAACATTAATTTATGCAATTCTGTCATGTTCTTTTTTGTTTTTCATGTCAAATGATTAATGCTCATTATCCTTAGTAATGTGCCTCAAACCAAGCCACTGCATGCAGTTTGAACTTTGTATAATGAAATGAGCTTTAATAAAGAAATCCATGTTGAAATGCTCCTTCCTCTCTTCTCTGTACATGTATTTAAAGTATGTAGGCCTAGATTATTTGTGCCCCTCACACAATTATGTTTATTATTCAACTTCTATCTATATTTTGATAACTTAATGGTGCATCACAGAACTCAACATTTGATGTGAAGAATTAGCGACTAAAGTGTTGACTGTTCATTAAGCAGTCTGTTTCACTATAATTGTTTCCAAGTATTCAGCCTGCCACTGGCCATCCTGGAATGCATGACAGACTTCATCCAGTCACAAGAATGACATTTCATGTGCATCTGGGAAAGATCACGAGTTAAGTGACCTTCATACACGCTATATTTTTCAAACATTAGAAAGCACATGAAGAGGAGTCAACTCAGTCACAACCATAAAAACCACATACAGTGGGGGAAATAATTATTTGATCCCCTGCTGATTTTGTTAGTTTGCCCGATTACAAAGAAATGAGCGGTCTATAATTTTTATGGTACTTTTATTTTAACAAATAGAGACAGAATATCAACAAAGAAGTCCAGAAAAAACACATTATATAAAGTTATAAAGTAATTTGCATTTGATCGAATGAAATAAGTATTTGATCCCCAAGCAAAACATGACTTAGTACTTGGTGGAGAAACCCTTGTTGGCAAGCACAGAAGTCAGACGTTTCTTGTAGTTGGTCACCAGGTTGGCACACATCTCAGGAGGGATTTTGGTCCACTCCTCTTTACAGATCCTCTCCAAATCCTGAAGGTTTCAAGGCTTTTGCTTGGCAACTCGAAGCTTCAGCTCCCTCCACAAATTTTCGATAGGATTAAGGTCTGGAGACTAGCTAGGCCACTCCATGACCTTAGTGTGCTTCTTCTTGAGCCACTCCTTTGTTGCCTTGGCCGTATGTTTTGGGTCATTGTCATGCTGGAAGACCCATCCACGACTCATCCTCAGTGCTCTGGCTGAGGGAAGGAGGTTCTCGTCCAAGATCTTACGGTACATGGCCCCGTCCATTGGCCCCTCAATGCAGTGAAGTCGTCCTGTACCCTTAGCAGAGAAACAACCCCAAAGCATAATGTTTCCACCTCCGTGTTTGACGGTGGGGATGGTGTTCTTGGGATTGTAGCATTCAGCATTTCTCTCCCTCCAAACACGAAGAGTCGAATTTATGCCAAAGAGTTAAATTTTGGTCTCATCTGACCATATCACCTTCTCCCAAGCCTTCTCTGAATCATTTAAGTGTTCATTGGCAAACTTCAGATGGGCCTGTACATGTGCCTTCTTGAGCAGGGGGACCTTGCGGGCACTGCAGGATTTCAATCCGTTACGGTGTAGTGTGTTACCAATGGTTTTCTTGGTGACTGTGGTCCCAGCTGCCTTAATATCATTATCAAGCTCCTCCCGTGTAGTTCTGGGCTGATCCCTCACCCTTCTCATGATCATCCTTACCCCACGAGGCGAGATCTTGCATGGAGCTCCAGGCCGAGGGCGATTGATGGTTATTTTGTATTTCTTCCATTTTCTAATAATTGCACCAACAGTTGTCTCCTTCTCACCAAGCTTCTTGCTGATGGTCTTGTAGCCCATTCCAGCCTTGTGCAGGTCTACAACTCTTACCCTGATGTCCTTTGAATGTTCTTTGGTCTTGCCCATGGTGGTGGAGAGGTTGGAATGGAAGAGATTGATTCTATTGACAGGTGTCTTTTATACCCATAACAAGCAGAGATTAGGAGTACTTTCTTAAAGTGACAGGAGTAATCTGTGTGCCTCATGGGCATATAACCGGTCTGTATGAGCCAGAATTCTTGCTGGTTTGTAGGGGATCAAATACTTATTTCCTTCGATCAAATGCAAATCAATTTATAACTTTATATAATGTGTTTTTTCTGGACTTCTTTGTTGATATTCTGTCTCTATTTGTTAAAATAAAAGTACCATAAAAATTATAGACCGCTCATTTCTTTGTAATCAGGCAAACTAACAAAATCAGCAGGGGATCAAATAATTATTTCCCCCACTGTAAGTCTTGCATGTGAATTTATTGGCCTACGCAAGTAAATGGTCATTGATCTTTAGATTTTTTATTAAGAAACATTGCATATGCAAAAAAAACATGACTCCATCAACCGTTGTAGTGTGAACAGTGGGTTAATTCGAGTAAGCACCTGTTACGAACTCTTCGCGAGTGATCGTGTCCCATGGGTGCCTCTCCAGGCCCGGGGTTCTCCACTGATCACTGATGCATAATGCCAGTGCAAGTCGCCACACGCAACTGCTAATTAACTCGAGGCCTGTGGCGCTTTGTGTTATGTCGTTAACCTGAATAATGCTAATTAGAATATACTGACCGGTATTCGGAGTGATGTGTATTTGTTATGTTGCCAGAGAGCTTTAATTATCTACATTTCAGTTCATTGGGGGGTTGTGTCATAAAATCATATATAATCGTTCTATAATCGAAATGTGAAATGCTTGGCCTCAGCTTGGCCACTTTTTAGATGAGATGGATGTCCTTCTCAGCTTCTTCCCTGAGGACGGCACACCGCTCACACTACTGGGTGACTTCAACATCCAGTTGGAGAAGCTTCATTCTTCTGGAGCACTTGACCTTCTCTCCTCCTTCAGTCTTACCCTGTCCCACTCATAAGGCTTGACCTTGTCTTCACAAGATCCTCCCATACTTCAAACCTCACTGTTACCCCTCTTCCGGTTTCTGACCATCATTTCGTATCCTTCTCCCTCCCTCTCAAATGCTCACCCTCCCAACCAGTCTCTACCCACACTGTGTCCTCTCGCCGCGGCCTGCGCACCCTCTCCCTCACCACTTACTCACCACTCTATCTTCCTCTGTCTTATCCGCCCTACCCTCTGTTGAATCCTTCTCTCTTCTATCCACTGATGCAGCTTCCTCCACGCTCCTGTCCTCTCTTTCCTCATCCTTCGACTCTCTCTGTCCACAGATCTCAAGGCCGGCACCATCCACTCCACGCGCTCCCTGGCTGTCTGAAACCCTGCAAGCTTGTAGAATAGGGCTCCGGGCAGCTGAGAGGATATGGAGAAAATCTGGCCTTCCTAATGATCTAGACCCTTATCTCTCTCTCCTCCTCAACTACACCTCATCTGCATCAGCTGCTAAAGCCTTATACTACCATTCCAAAATTCAATCCTCTGTCTCTGACACAAGGAAACTGTTCTCCACATTTTCCTCACTCCTCAACCCTCCTCCTCCCCCTCCTCCCTCCTCTCTGTCTGCCGATGACTTTGTCACCTATTTTGAAAAGAAGGTTGATGACATTAGCAGCTCCTTCCCTCTACCTCTCACCAACAATGCTACCTCTCCTCCCAAACCCACTGCGCAACACCCAGTCTCTGGTTTGTCAGATTTCTCCCCCCTTTCCCCTGATGATGTTCTAAAGCTGGTCACATCCAAGCGGGCAACCACCTGCCCCCTCGATCCTATCCCCTCCCCCTTTCTCCAATCCATCTCCTTCCGTTCCTTACCACCTTAATCAATTCCTCTCTATCCACAGGATCTGTCCCAGCTGCCTTCAAGACAGCCAGAGTTAAGCCTCTTCTCAAGAAACCAACTCTTGACCCGTCTGCTGTCCATAACTACAGACCGGTATCCCTTCTCTCCTTCTTATCTAAAATCCTTGAACGTGCTGTCTCTAACCAACTGTCTAACTACCTCCTTCAAAACAACTTCCTTGACCCTCACCAATCCGGCTTTAAAGCTGGGCACTCTACTGAAACTGCTCTCCTCGCTGTCACTGTTCTCATTCTTCTGGACCTGTCTGCTGCAAACCACCCAATCCTTCTCTCCACCCTCTCAGAATTGGGCATCTCTGGCTCTGCACTCTCCTGGTTTGCATCCTACCTGGCCGGTCGCTCCTACCAGGTGACGTGGAGAGGACAGCGACCCCTCACCACTGGTGTCCCCCAGGGCTCTGTCCTTGGGCCTTTACTGTTCTCTCTCTATACCAAATCTCTCGGCTCTGTAATTTCTTCATATGGCTTCTCCTACCACACCTACGCAGATGACACTCAACTTTTTCTCTCTTTCCCCCCTTCTCACAGGTGGCAACACGTGTCTCGGCATGTCTTGCAGACATTTCTGCTTGGATGTCAGGCCACCACCTCAAGCTCAACCTTGACAAGACTGAGCTGCTCTTCCTCCCAGGGAAAGCCTGCCCTCCATCACAGTAGAAACCTCTACTGTGACCTCCTCCCATACAGTCAAGAACCTTGGGGTGATCCTTGACAACCACTTATCCTGTGTGGCGAACATCACAGCGACAGCACGCTCCTGTAGATTCTTCCTCTACAACATCAGAAGGATACGTCCATTCCTCACCAGAGAAGCAGCACAACCTTTGGTCCAAACACTTGTAATCTCTCACCTTGACTACTGCAATGCACTCTTGGCCGGACTCTCCACCTCCTCCATCAGGCCTCTGAAGCTCATCCAGAACGCTGCCGCTCGTCTGGTGTTCAATCTCCCCAAATTCTCCCATGTCACGCCCCTCCTCCGCACCCTCCACTGGCTCCCGGTAGCAGCTCGCATCAAATTCAAGACCCTGGTGCTTGCCTACCGGGCATAAAAGGGAACAGCCCCTGCCTACTTGCAAGCAATGGTTAGCCCCCAAACCCCTGCAAGATCACTCCGCTCGTCAACCTCGGCTGCCCGCCTGGCACCGCCGCCTCTACGTGGATGCAGTGGCCGCGCTACTCGGTCACGGCTTTTCACTGTCCTGGCGCCCCGCTGGTGGAATGAGCTTCCCACTACTGTCAGGACTGCAGAGTCACTTCCGATCTTCCGCCGTAGATTGAAAACCCATCTCTTCAGGCTACATCTTAACAGTCCCTCCGAAAGACCGCTTCACCCTCACTACCCCCCCTATACTAACCCTAACCCCAACCCCAACCCCAGAGACCTCTTCATCCCCGCTACCCCCCTGTACAAGTTCTCTCCTGCTAATAAAAAAATAAAAAAATAGCCTACTGGCATTACGACTGCCAATGGCCCCTGGTGTGAGCATTGATTACTTTGTCTAATGATGACTGTTGGATAGATGATTCACTTACAAATGTATTGTTGTAAGTCGCTTTGGATAAAGGCGTCTGCTAAATGCCATAAATGTAAATGTAAAAAATGCAGTTTGACAGCATAAGTTACCCCCTTTATTTCCTACACAGGCCAGACCAACAGGCCGTCCTCAAAACAGGGCCTAGTTTTGGTAGCCTATACACTAAAGTGAGAGACGAGGCTGCTGGGGAAATGTGACCACTCTCAATTGTATAGACAGGACTCTGGATGCAAGGACTAACAGTCCATGTTATGGATGGTTAAGTAGTTTGAAACATATTTTATAGCAACAAGCAATTATTACAACATTATATCTTGGATTATGATACGGTAAAACAGTTAGGCTACTAAGATCATTCGGCATTTATAAGTCATACAGCATTCTTTTAGAATCAATTGCTATATGCATGAATTTAAATAACAATTAAACAGCAGAACAAATCCCAGATTGTGTTTTAAACCACCTACATTCAAAAAAATTGCTCTCATTTTCTCTGTGTGGAGACTGTTTTGCCAGGTTTTTTTATGCAACGTTCCCCCGGGAATTGATGGAGGCACCTGTTACCTGTTCCTTCAGTTTCTGTCATCATGAGCTCCACTACTTTTGCTCCACATTTAGGCTACAACATGTATATTACCGGATTATATCATACAAATCTCTTGTTTTGGGTCTTATGCGCGTTACTACACTTTCTAGCTGCAAACTGAAGGCCAAATTTAACCTGAGCGGGTACAAAAACGTGGAGAAGAAAAAGGTGATCGTAGGAGGGAGGCTTCCCGTTCACCGGCACATCGCCTCCTCCAACACTAACACCTCGTAGGTGCCCATATCCTCGGGATGTGCTGGGTGAGTTTGGGGCTTGCCGGTGATGTACGCGTAGCCTATTTGGAATCCCCAAATGATATATATTTTTCAGATTGAGATTTGTGTCATTGTGACAATTACCTTTCTGAAGATTGCAACTTTGAATATGAAGCCACATGTTTACAATGTTATACATGGTAAACTCTGCTGGTAGAAATGTTTGATTGCAATCTATTGGATGTGTGATTGTTCCTCTCCGAGAAATCAGTAATCCTCTTATTTTAGCCAAGTTCAATGATAAGGATATTTGGGAATGATGTTGAAGGACTCAAGTGATCAATAATGAAGGATCAGACGGTGGATATTCTAGGCCTTTATTTACTTTCAATGGCTGCAGGAGCACCAAACTCTTAAGTTGACCTATGACCACTTTTCCCCGACCCTTCAGTCCCCCCTTCTCGATAGCGACAGCGTCATCGAGACAGAGGTCGGGTTCCCTGTTGCCCAAGTAAGTGTATGGGAGTCTTTACCGGCTAGGACACGTAGGTCGCTCGGTCTAATTGGGCTTGGGCTCAAATCCACGACATTGGGGCTCGAGCTTCGGTCTTCACGCGTGCCAGTCTTGTTTGGTACCCCTGTAGCCTCTTTATCAATCTCTTTATCCTGTGGAGCACATAGAAGAACAGCATCAGGCAAAATATGCACATTCCCCATATGAAGAAATCTCTCCACGTGCCAAAGTATATGTCAAATGATTCTGGGGTCAAATTAAGAATGGCTGCAGCGTTTGTTTTAGCTTAGGTCACTTCATGGCATGGTGTAATTGGCCGTTACTCTCCTCTATGGTTGCTTGGAAGACTTCCATCCCCTCCGACAGGTCCGTGTTGTCCTCTGTGGCCAAGTCTGCAGTCCCACCACAAAGGTCTTGGTCTTCCACACCTCTGCCAGGTTACCATCCCTGAGTTTCAATTGACTACCTCTGGGTTACTGGTTACTGGCTCCCTAAACTTTAACCTTTAATCCCTTAACATTATAACCTCTGACCCCTCATAATTTGCCAACATCTCCAGAGTCAGGGGATGTCAATTGTTTGACGTTAGTGTTTTCAGTGTAATCATTGAAAAAATAATGCACTGGTTGTGTTTAGTCAGGACTTAAGCATCATTAGAATATCACATTTTGTATTTTAAAGAGCTGCATATTGAATATAACATAATGACAGACACAATTGTACACCGAATAAGGTACAATAAGAAACTAGTAAGTACTAAGTATATGCAACTAGGTGCATTAAGTGTTTTTCTTTTCATGAATAAAACCGTGAATAAGTATTTCAACCAGTGGTCAAATGTGAAGCGCTTGACAAAAGGTAAAAAACAAAACACATGTGAATCAATAATGACATTGTAATTTAATATAAGTGTACATGTATGCAAGAAGGTCTATACACCAGTCATTTGTTAAAGTAAAAGAATTTAAAGTGGATACAAAATTACTTCTTCTTTCAGAGCCTTTACGCAAATGTGTCAGTAAAGTCCACGGCCAAATCCGTCGGTCTTATGCTCCCAAATTCAGCATTCAGCACTCTGCCCCTCATCAGCTCCACATTCGAGCCCCTCAGTCACGCAGCCATCTTCACCAAACTGGACCTACGGAGCGCCTACCACCTTGTCCGCATCAAGGAGGGAGATGAATGGAAGACGGCTTTCAACACACACCTGGGCCACTTTGAATACCTGGTCATGCCCTTCGGACTCACAAATGCCTCGGCCGTCTTCCAGGCGCTCGTGAATGATGTGCTGCGTGACATGATAAACGTGTTCGTGGTGGTCTACTTGGACGACATCCTGGTCTTCTCCAGGACCGAGGAGGAGCACCACCAACATGTCCGCCTGGTCCTCCTCTTGGAGAACAGGCTCTTCGTCAAGGCCAAGAAGTGCCTCTTCCATGCCGCCTCCGTGGAGTATCTCGAACACATCGTCGAGAGGGGTCACCTTCAGGCGGAAGGGAGGAAAATCGAGGCGGTGGTGGAGTGGCCCCAACCCACGAACCGTCAGCAGCTATGGCGTTTCCTGGGCTTCGCGGGGTTCTACCCACGGTTCATCAAGGGATTCAGCCAGGTGGCCGCCCCACTTACCGCCCTCACCTCCACGCTCTGCCCATTCTCCTGGACCAGGGAGGCGGAGGCTGCCTTCTCGACCCTGAAGGGTCTGCGGAGGACCAGAAACTCCACCCCTGTGCCTTTTTCTCCCAGCGTCTGGGTCCAGCGGAACGGAACTACAACGTAGGGAACCGGGAGCTGCTGGCAGTATACGAGGTGGAGTGGAGACACTGGGTCGACCACAAGAATCTCACCTACATCCGGTCGGCTAAGAGACTCAACTCCCGCCAGGCACGCTGGGCCCTCTTCTTCACACGCTTTAATTTCACCATCACCTACCGACCTGGGTCTAGCAAAACTAAAGCCGACGCTCTCCCAACTGGCACCGGAGGAGGTGACCCCGTCGACGCCTGACACCATCCTTCCTCCCACCCGGGTGGTTGGCGTCGTCACCTGGGCCATTGACTCGGTGGTCAGAGCAGCCCAGCGCACCCACCCTGGACCAGGACGCGGGCCCCCTGGTCGCCCCTTCATTCCCCCGTCTGCACGATCCTCGAGTGGGGTCATGCCAGCAGGTTCGACAGCCATCCGGGAGTCGGTCGGACACTATCTTTTATCCGTTGGCGATTCTGGTGGCCCGCCATGGAGGCGGACACCAGGGAATTCGTCGCTGCATGCACCACCTGCGCCCGGAGTTAGGCCTTTCACGCCTCCATGTCCATAAACCCTGTTTTCCATGTGTCCCAGCTCAAGCCCACGGTCTCCAGTTCCCTGTCTCCCCCTGTTGAAGCCCCTCCACCGCCCCGAGTGCTAGAGGATGGTGACCCTGTTTGGACAGTGAGAGAGGTCCTGGCTGTCTGCCGTAGGGGCCGAGGATTCCAGTACCTCGTCGACTGGGAGGGTTACGGACCTGAGGACCGGAGCTGGGTCCCGGCCTCCTACTTCGCTGACCCCACCCTGCTGTCCGACTTCTACCAGTCCCACCCAGACGCCCCTGGTCGGTCGCCCGGTGTCTCCCGTAGGGAGGGGGGTACTGTTACGGTTCCCTTTTCTGACCGACCCTCTGGCACCACCTCGAGGCCACGGCGGTCATCACTAGAGCGCTCACTCCCCAGTCGACAGAGCGCCTGGGTCAGATCTCCAACCAACACACCTGCGACCCATCCCCAATCAGCACCCTATATAAACCCTGCCTAAACTCCGCTATCTAGTATCACTTATGCTAAAGCCTTCTCAAATTCCTAGATCTCCTTGTGTTTTGCCCCCTCATCGTTTGTCTCACCCTTGTTTCCTGTGTTTCCCCTGCAGTCTCGACCCCCTTGGATTCCGCCCCAACCCTTTCATGGACCTAGCCCCCTTCGTCTCCGCGACCCCTACCCTGTTCCACGAACCTATCCCCTTGTCTCCACGGATCCTCTCCCTCCCTGTATACTGGACCCCCCCCCTCTATCGATCCTGGACCGGCCCTCGACTACTCTCCCTGGACTACAGATTACTTTCCCCCTTTCCCCTAGCTGTTTATTCCCATCCCTTACCCCTCTTATTAAATACGCTCGTTGGGCTAACGGTCACCTTCTGTCTCTTGTGTCGTCATTGGTTCCACCAGTCGTCTCTGCGTAACAGGAAACGCTCCGTGAGTTTCACCACTACATTCTCAGACACTCCCGCTGGCCGAGATGCATCTTTCCCCACGGCTTGTTAGCCATGTACTGCTTAAAACAGCACCGAGCTTTTGTTAGAAACAATTGCTCATCAACAGTGATGTTGTCTCCTGGCTTATAACAAGCAATTGAGTTACACACAAAAGGGTTTCAAATGTCTGTAATCGGGGCGAATTTGTCCGTCTCTTTGCGCATGGGTCTCGTGTCCTTATCGTCAAATCGGATGAATCGCATAATTTTACGAAAGTGGTTCCGTGGCATAGTGTTATGGAAAATACATTCATAGAACTATTTTCAGGTTATACACTTTCCTATGACGGATACAACTTGTGTAACTACTGTGATTACATTTTCTCTTGCCACACCTCTAAAGTTCTATAGCCATTGTTCTGAGAAGCACTGTATGATTTACCATATGAACAGCGGCGATGTCGGAGGGAGTGGGGAGAGAGCGCAGTAATGGGGGAACAGACATATCTTGCCGCTAGGTGTGAAATGTTGAACGCCGATTAATCAGTAAGAAAGCGCTGATTGATCGGTGAGAGAGTCTCCCCATTGTTCGTTCTCTCCCGCCCTTTCTCACGTAAGCACAAGCCCATCAGCCAATAGCCTTTGCGGCGCCTGCTATTATGTTCAAACTGTATAAAAGACAAACCTGATCATTGTCTCTTCAGACTTGCGCTGAACGGACCCCCAGATCTATGCTGGGCTGCTGTTACGCTCTTGTCTCTTGTTTGCAAGCAATAAATACCGGACTCAGATATTGTGGCTACTCAGGATTTGTTTCTTGATTCTTACCTCCGAAGAGCTAACGTACAGAGTGGTAAATCCTAGACTTCCACCACAATAGTCTCTGGGAAGATAGGCATTCGCCCGTGGTCAGCTCTCCAAAAGCTCTCCAATTCCATAGACTTTGGGCCATAGGCTGCGCGGATGTATAGGAGACAAATTAATGCTTGCAGTTAATCAACAGACATTTCCCATGTATTGTCTCCTTCTACCGGGTGTGTTGGTTCCTTTCTGGGGTTTTTGCGTGGAGCCCGAAGTGTTGGAGGCCGAGGTGACACCGTTTGAGTCGGTTCTGTTCTGGGGTTTTTGTTTTTTTTGATTTTTGGTTTTGGCTTTGTTAGAATCGGTATCACTGTAATCATCACTATCATCAGTGATGGTAGCAGGCATGTCATCAGGGTCTGAATCACCGTCAACATTCTGTAGCCACTCCAACGCTGCCTTCGGATCAAATCTCTTTCCAGCCATTGCGAATTACACACGCTGATTAGATCTCACTTGAGATGACTTATATCACGTAAATGAAAAGAATAAGCCCACCCCTAAATATTCTACCCATGTCTTTATCAGGCTGGGTGCGCGCTTCTATTCACATGTAATCACGCATTGATCATGCAATTCGACAAAAAACACCTGCTATTGTCTTTCTGCAAATGTTGCTGATAGTAATTATGGTTGAAATAGGTAAGCCATTCATAACTGTAAGGTCAGTTTCGATTTACTATTATGAGGGTAAATCTAGGGTGAAGCGCAAGTGGAAAACAACAGGTGCTAATCGCACCTCACAATGTGACTTGGAGGCGTTGGCTATCAATATGGTATGGGAGGTGCTTCCAGATTTGTCTCTACGCGTGAATTTGAAATTGTAACAACGCTAACATGTTAAAAACAGACTTTTAGGAAAAGTCAGGGAAGGAGGGGGCCATTGGTTTCACAACAACACAATTATTTTCATTATAAAGTGTCACAGCGAGAGTGTTAATCCAACCCGGCCAATCACTATTGGTACCCTCGATCTCCACCCGCCCAGCCAGTCCTGTTATGCCTGTGGGCCCACAGGTCCAACCACTGGTGCACTGGCACGTGATCAATCAAAGGAAAGACGTACTCACTTCGCCGAGGAAGAGCTCTGTGCATCCCAATGCTAACACCAATGGTGTATCTTCAGAGTACAAGATGATGTTTTTATTGACAAGACAGGCGCAAACAAAACAGGCACAAACAAAACAGGCACAAAAGCAGCAGACAAGACAGGTGCCTGGGAGAAATTTCTCAAAGGATAATTCTCCTGTGCATTCACAGTTACCTGGTTCTACGTTAGATTTAGCATTGCACTGATTGGTCTTTTCTTATGGGAGGAATCAAAATTAGCGTATCATATTAGAACACCGTAACAGGTTTTGGGTTTCAAATCAACAGTGAGCTGTTAAATAAATGTCTTGCAGGGTATGAAATCACATGCAGAGGTGACACCTTGACCAAATAATGAGCTACTTCTTCACCCCGTCTTATCTTGCCCTGTGCCACGCTCTGCGGACCACAAACTCTCCGGGTCCCACGAGATAACATTAAGGAGTAAAACACTTCTCTAATTAATACTGGACACCTGCATACAACTTCACACTCAAAGAGACTGTGTTCTGTTAACTAGATTGTTGAAGCAAAATATGTCAAACAGAGCAATAGTACACCAAAACCATTTGAAATCAGATAATTACTATGAGATTAAAGTAGTGATTATCAGCTTTTATTTGATGGTATTTGTATACATTGTGGCTTCACCATTTAGAAATGACAACACTTTTTATACATAGTCCCCTATTTCAGGGCACCAAAAGTAATGGAACAATTGGCTTGACATTTATTTCTGGTAAGTCAGGTGTCATTTGTGCAGGCATAAGAGAGTTGTCAATGTCTACTATTGATTCTAGGCTCTGCGTTTGCCTTTGGAGTCTGCTATTGGTGTCTGTCAACATGAGGACCAAAGAGACGTCAATGAAAGTAAGGGAAGCCATTATTGGGCTGAAATCAGAAACAAAGTATTAGAAACATAGGCTTCCAAAATCAACAGTTTGGAACAACATTAAAAAGAAATAGCTCAGCAATCACAAACGGGCTGGTAGGCCAAGGAAGACTTCTACAGTGGATGACCGAAGAATGCTCACCATAATTAAGAAAACCCCCAAAACACACTCTCCAGGAGGTAGGTGTGAATGTGTCAGAGACCTACCATCCGCAGAGACTTCACCAGCAGAACTACAGAGGTTACACTACAATGTGCCCCAAAAACAGGATGGCCAGGTTACGGTTTGCTAAAAAGTAACTAAAAGGGCCTGCAAAGTTCTGGAAAAAGGTCTTGTGGGCAGATGAGACAAAGATCAACATGTACCAGAGTGATGGCAAGAGCAAAGTGTGTAGACAAAAAAGGAACTGCCCAATATCCACAGCATACCACCTCATCTGTGAAATATGGTGTTATGGCTTTGGGCATGTATGGCTTCCACTGGAACTGGCTCACTTGTCTTAATTGTTGATGTAACTGCTGATGGCAGCAGCAGGATGAATTCTGAAGTGTACAGAAACATCTCGTCAGCCCAAGTACAAGCAAATGCCTCCCAACTCATTGGACGGCACTTCATCATACAGTAAGACAATGACCTAAAACATACTGTGGTAGTGTATTGTCTTTTAATTTGCTGATATAATGTCCATCAAATCCTCTTAATCTCATCCTGGGAAGCAGCTACACTACGCCTTACCTCCTCTTAGAAACATAGGCTTCCAAAATCAACAGTTTGGAACAACATTAAAAAGAAATAGCTCAGCAATCACAAACCGGCTGGTAGGCCAAGGAAGACTTCTACAGTGGATGACCGAAGAATGCTCACCATAATTAAGAAAACCCCCAAAACAACTGTCCCACAGATCAGGAACACTCTCCAGGAGGTAGGCGTGAATGCGTCAGAGGCTACCATCCGCAGAATACATCACCAGCGGAACTTTGCAAGGTACAAATCACTAGTTATCCTCAAAAAGGATGCTCAGGTTACAGTTAACTAAAAAGCATGCAGAGGTCTAGAAAAAGGTTTGTGGACAGATAAGATTAATATTGTCATGTACTATATGGTACTCTATGGTAGAGTAGCGTGACTGACTGTTGTTAAACTTCTTTGAGAAGTAACAGACTGGATGGCCCAGATCGTCGGAATCCATCTGACTCAGAACCGCATCTGACTCAGAACCTGCATTTACTTTGATGGTAAATGGCTTTTGAAAATCCGGCGCACTAAGGACAGGGGTACTGCATAAAAGTGCTTTAACCCTTTGGGGACCTCAAACGCGCGGCCGCGTTTTCAGGGGTTTCCAAAATGTTTTGATCAATATTTCCGTGATAATATGGCGTAGAAACATGGTTTAAATATGCTTCTATGTGGATGAATTGTTTTGGTGCTTGAAATTCATTTATGAAGTCCTGACCTACACAGAAATGGTATACAATATGAATAAAATACTAGACAGAATATAAAAAAGGACTTATAATGGATCCTTGTAAACACATCTTCTCTGCTATCTGCTATCTGAAATGTTTGTCAATACCGACAATGCCGACAACACGTGTAGTGAATCGGTAGACTCTCAGCTTTCGATTCCGCCCTCCTCCTCACTCACAGACAGAGCTATGAGCCTCGGAACAGCTTGGTACATGCCCTCCCTGCGTAATTGGTGAATTTGGTAGCAGACTAGCTTGAGTCGCTCAGACACTGCCTTTTACCGTCGATGATTGGTCGATTCACACGTCCATCTTCTTCACTACACGTGTTGTCGGCATTGTCGGTATTGACAAACATTTCAGATAGCAGATAGCAGAGAAGATGTGTTTACAAGGATCCATTATAAGTCCTTTTTTATATTCTGTCTAGTATTTTATTCATATTGTATACCATTTCTGTGTAGGTCAGGACTTCATAAATGAATTTCAAGCACCAAAACAATTCATCCACATGGGTAAAGGTATGTTTTCACATGGGATTTGAAACATTTCTGAAAAACGGATTCGAAATGTTCAAGTTTAGGCTTACTTACCTCTTCACACAGTGCTCTTGGGGTAAACATCCATCACAATCAAGAAAGCTGAGTTTGTACTGAAACTATTGACATGAAACACTTGGGTATTATTTTGTATGGAAGTGCCTTCAAATTGAGAAAGAAAAAAAGTATGTAAAAATCGAGAAAATACCCCTGGTCCCCAAAGGGTTAATGCATTCAAACGCTGTTTGGCAGTAAGCAGACCACACAAACGGTACTGAGGGACTGAGTAAGTCAGTTAGTGGGGCTACAACTGAGGAAATATTGCGGCAAAACCCCCTGTAATAACCAGCCATACCTAGGTATCGACGCAATTCCCGCCGTGTGGTGGGCACTGGAAATGTTGTTATGGCAACAACTTTGGGATTTATGGCAACCTTCAACGGGATGCACTCGTCCTCCGCCCACCTGCTTACCTTGATAGGTAACAGTGGCTTTGCCAAATTCGCACTTGGCTAGGTTCAGTGTCAGGGAAGCGGCTGCCAACCGCTGAAACACTGTTCTTAATGAACTCACAAGCGCAGACCAATCAGTAGAGTGTACTACCACATCATCAAGATACACTGTACAGTTAGGCACATCTGCAAGCACAATGTTCACTAGGCGTCGGAGCGTTTCGCATTCCGAATGCCATTACTGAATATTGTCGAAACCCATCAGGTGTAACAAATGCAGATATCTCTGATGCCTGAGGTGAAAGGGGCACCTGCCAATAACCTTTCAACAGATCTAGCTTGGTGACATAACGGGCCGAACCAATTGTATGTACACAATCATCCAAGCGTGGCATGTGATACGAATCAGGAATTGTGATGCTGTTCACTTTCTGGCAAAAGCGAATCTCAGAGTTGGTTAATCGAGGAGTTTGTTGTGCAGCATTATGCAGACTTAAACCATCCTCATCACTCACGGTGACAATAGAAGGGCTGGGAATCACAGCAACCGGCACAGCAGATGCAAAAGGCCGCACCTTGAGGGTCGGACTGGGTTTCGCTTCTAGCATGGTCTAGCTTTAACATATTTATATGACACGCACGAGACTGCTGTCTCCGATCAGGAGTTCTGACAACATAGTCAGTATCACTTAACTTCCTAACAATAGAGTAAGGACCTGAAAAACTAGCATACAGAGAGGAGCCAGGGACTGGCAGCAAAACCAAAACCATGTCACTTGCCTGCAAAGAACGCGTAATTGTTTTCCGATCGAACTGACGCTTCATCTTCGTTTGGGAGACTTTCTTTAGTGATGCTGCAAGCCTCATGCAGCCGCTCGCGGAATTGGCTCACATAAGCCAACACATTTTTTTCCGAGGCCAAACTTTTACACATAAGCTGACCCTTTAAAACTTTCAAAGGCCCTCTTACTGTGTGCCCAAATACAAGCTCAGCTGGGCTGAAATCTAGGGACTCCTGCACTGTTTCTGGGGTTATCACACTCAAGCATAGGTTTGTCAACCTCCTCGGCAGGAAGCTGAGAAGACACAGGGGCGGAAACAACAGTCTCATCAGACAACACAGTAGCGAACACCCTATCTGACAGGTCGACTACTTCACCCAACCTACGTGCCTGAGCTTGTGTGACCGCACAAACAAGAAACACACCAGGGCAATTCTGAGCCAATACATCTGACTGCAGAATTACTGGGCGGTCTAACACTTCCAAAACTGGTAATACCTTGCCACCAGCAATGTCATTTCCCAGATTAAATGTGACACCTTTTATAGGTAGAGTCGGGCGCACACCCACCTTATAGACTCCACTGACCAAGCTACAATGTAAGTATACCTGGTGAAGAGACACAGACACAGACACAAAACTCATCTCAATACCCTGTACCAAAACACTAGACCCACATGATGAGTCATCAGACAAAGGTAATACATAACACAGAATAAAATACTGTACAGCTCCAGTATCCCTTATGATACGGACTGGACACTGGTCCAACAACTCTCCACTTAGGGAAACCATTCCATCAAGCATAAATGGCTTGTAACTGGGATCCAGAGAGTCATTCACACTAGCCACTTCAGGCATCAATGTCACTGGATTCAACAACGTCTGCACTAAACCAACCTCCTTTGGTCGCTCAATGGGCTGGGTCTGCCTGCGCATATAACAGTCAGCAATGACATGTCCGGTTTGATGACAATAAAAAACCTCTTTGGAGCGTGGAGACAACGGTCGCGGCTGACTAGACTGTGTCCTAGCAGTGGCAGAGGGCGTAAAAGTCCTATACTCACGGGGATATACAAATGTCTGCTTGTGTGTCAGTACGAACTCGTCGGCAAGCACAGCTGCTTGCGCCAATGACACAACCTTTTGCTCGTTTATATACGTCACTAAACGTTCAAGCTATTAGCCAACTTTTTGTGATTGCGAAACTTGCCTATACGCCTCGGGCACTAGCTCATACGCACGAAAAACAGTACTCTTAACCACCTTGTAATGCAAACCATCCTTCAAAGATAAAGCAGACAAAATGTCTTGAGCTTTACCAGTCAACTTGCACTGCAGCAAAAGAGGCCAAACATCTTCAGGCCACTTCAGAGAGGATGCGCCAAAGTATGAATCAACCTCAGTTTCACGAAACTGGGGTACTAATGCTATGTGCTTACTCCCATCAAAACTGTCAGAAACTCTCAGAGTGTCTGAGTGAGCCGGTATAGAACACTCCATATTGGCAGCTTCTAATTCTACTCTACGTAGATTTACCTCTTTCTCTGCCTCAATCTCCATCTTGCGTATCTCTAGCCGGTGACTGTACTCAGCCTGGCGGTGTCTCTCCTGCGCCTCAATCTGTAAACGGGCCAGACGTATTTTAAGGCGAGAATCACTACTTGGACCGGAAAACGTCTGGGAAAGAGGGTCATATCAAGGCAAGGTAGCAGGGGGCTTATCATCACCCGGAGAAACAACCTCAACATCCTGTCTCATCTCTAATGAGAGGGGAACAGCAGTAGCACACTCACCTCCACCAAGCACCTGCCTGTCTACCACGACAAGCTCAACAAGCTTACTCTTTACAATAGTCTTTGGCACAACTAAATCAAAGTGTGTCGCTGTGACGAATAAGTCAGCCTTTCGACAGGCTTTAAGCCGATCCAGAGATGAACCTTCCAAAAAACTCTCCAAATCAAAAGAAGCCATTTCTACAACAGCGGAAATGGAACCTAATGGAAACTACGCACCAAACAAAACCAACCAGCAGTCACCCTGCACACCACCATAGAAAATGTGCGTAACACAATACCACCACACAACGCCTAAACAATAAATCTATCAAGGCGGGCGAGCCCCCATTTATGTTACGGCCCTTTTGTCGAGGGTAAATGAAGGGCCTAACACGATACAGGGAGACTGCTGAATGTAGGTGCGCTGCAACAGAAACACTATGAACCGGGACTAAAATAAAATAATATTTATTGTTTTAACAAATGATCGCCACAAGAGAACAAGGGAACTGTGAACGGTGCCAAAGGAATGAACTCATTCAAAGAAAGTCCTGGCTACCTAACCAAAAAGATCTACTAAAAAAAACACATGAGGGGCTCCCCTTCCTAGCCTAGTGTTTATAACAGAGATTATAAACAAGAAACACTATGCCATGTATCGTTTAACCAAAACAAGAAACAGCTGAATATGCACGTGGCTTGGCTACTTCGCTTTCAACAATGGATAACCACAAAACACGACAGACGATGACTCCCGAACAGAGGGCAGGAGGGCTTTAAATAGACGGACGGATGGTTGATTGGTCCGGAACAGGTGCGCAACTGATGATGGATGGGACTGACAGGCCAATCGTGGACGGACACCTGTATGAGAGTGAGAGTGAGAAGAGGAGACATAGACGGGAACACAACACAGCACAATAGGAGAACCCACCCACATACAGGACGAGGGATGTAGCAGCATGTGTAGCTGCCACTAGAACTAGCTAACTTGTCTTAATTGATGATTGTTACTGCTGACCGCAGCAGCAGAATGTATTCTGAAATGTACAGAAACATCTTGTCTGCTCAAGTACAAGCAAATGCCTCTACATTCATTGAATGGTGCATACTGCCATAGCAACTAGGAGGTCTTTCAGGGCCAAAAAGTGTAAAGTTCTTGACTGGCCAAGTCTATCTTCAGATTTAAATCCAATTGAACATGCATTTTGCATTGCATGCAAAGGATTGTCGACCAAATACTAAACATGAGTGCTTAATTTGGACATTATATGAATTACTGTTGGTGCCTTGAAATAGGGAGACTATGTTTAAAGTCATTTTTAAATGAAGAAACCAATATGTACACAAATACCATCAACTAAAAGCTGATAATGTACACTTTAACCTCATAGTAATTGTTTGATTTCAAATCCAAACTTTTGGAGGAGAGCCAAAAGAAGAAAAAATGCTTCACTGTCCCATTACTTACAGTATGCAGGGCAATGTAAGTGTAGGAAATTTTCAAATTTCTCTGCCCCATGAGGAGCGAGGATAATGACAGTTAACAGATGTAAGAAGTATAGGTAGACCTACCAAATACTTGTAGTGTTTTTACTGATATCGATTTAGTTTATGAATTAATAAGTGATTAAAACTGATCATTCTGTTACCAAAACGGTAACAGAATTACTGAAATTGAATTGGCTACATTCACTTATTGTATAGGCTGTACAGAACCTACAAGGGTTCTTCGGGTGTCCCTGTGTGAGAACCCTTTAAGGAACCCTTTTCAAAGAGGGTTCTACATGGAACCCAAAAGGGTTCTACATGGAACTTAAAGGGGTTCCAAAAGGGTTTATAGTAAATTTCTATGGCAAATAAAGAGAGAACATTCCACATCGGACAGGACAAGGAGGCCAATTGTGGATGTTCCATGGGAGGACAGGTTGATGTAGAGAGGGAGTAGGACCGGGAGATGGCCAGAGGTTGATTTGTGAGGGGAGTGATGTGGAGAGGTTCTTGGAGGTTGCATGGGGGGATCGGAGCTTGGAGGAGGCAGATGACCAGAGCATGGAGGGCAGGAGGTGATGTAATGTTAACCAATTGTGGACATTCCATGTGGGACAGGACAAAGAAGCCAAAAGTGAGTTATGGAAACCAAATACACATATTCCATGAGAAAACAGGATAAGGGATAGAGGGAGTGACGATTTATGGAGACACTGATAACAGTGCGATCGGTAGGTGAAGGGAGGTTCATCGGTACCAAGCACTAGAACCACAGTACTAATATTCTTGTGATAAGCAGGTTCAGAGGCAGCTTCTTCCCTACGGCTGTCACCCTACTGAACTCGAACTCTGCACCTAGGTGACAGCCTACCAACCACTGCACCCCCCCCCCCCCCCCCGGACAATTGCACTACCCTTACAGTACTCCTATAAACTGTACATACTGCATCCACACTTGTACAAACTGCTCCCACTCCATACCACTGCTCTTCTGTACATATCTGTCTATACTGTACATAATCTGTCTATACTGTTCATATTGCACATATCCCTATATTTTCTTTAATACTACTGTTAATACACTGCACATATCTGTACATACCTGTTTATACTGTATTCCATATTTATTCTGCTATTACCCTAATGTTACTGTTAATACATACATACTGCTAGACTGTATTGCCTATACAGCTCATACGCTGCTACACTGTTCATACTGCATCCTATTTATTTATTCTGCTTATAATGCTACTGCTAATTCATATACTGCACTACTTATACTATACTGCACTACTAGACTGCTCATATACTGCACTACCTGTATATACTGCTCACACTGCACTTTCTGCTTTTTTGCACTTCTGGTTAGACGCTAACTGCATTTCGTTGTCTCTGTACTTGTACTCTGCACAATGACAATAAAGTTGAATCTAATCTAATCTAATCTAATCTAATCTAATCTAATCTAATAATTACGATGAGCTCACCACCAATATTGTAGCAACCCGAGAACTATCTTTAGAAATGGGAGGGGAAACCAGGCCGTGACGAGGTATAGGAACCGGGTGAATGATGTTGGTGGCGAACAGCCAGGAAGTGTAAATGATTTGCATATGGGGGATGGAACCTAAATTTGAAATGTATAAACATGGTGTATTTGGGAGAAAGAAGGGAGATGCTTCGCGAACCACCTCGCCTTTTGTTACTCGTAATAAAAGTCTCTGAATAAACCATCAGCTCTAGTCTTTGACATTTTATTTCAAAGTATTTTAACTTAGAATTCCACCACATATTCTTGGCGTCACAAACAGGATTTGAAAAGGGCCCGGGCCGGTGGACGTTCGTCTAGTCCGTCCTCGACGGTAGGACACTAGCATGAGTCTTACCAATTAAAGGAACCAAATTTAGGATTTGAACTAGAGCTGTTGGGGATTTCAGAAACTGTAAATAAGTAAAGTTAAAGCCCTAGGTAGGGTCACATGTGCAAGACCTGTGGGTACCGCCATATTTTGATCAAGTGATCAATATGAGGCTGAACGGACAGGCAAAAATGAATAATCGCTCTGTTGTGTTGGGGAAGTAAATCAACAGAAGCTGATTATATAGACCGAAGTTCAGCGAATAAACTCTATATTGTGTTGAGGAAGTGAATCAATATAGTGCTGAATTGCTGGGCAGAAGTGTGTAATATTACTATGTTGTGTTGTGTAATTGTATGTTAATACTGTGTACGTATGCGGAAGTGGATGAGCAGGTAGACCGAAGTGTTTACGATCGCTGTGTTGTTGTGCTGTGTTGTGCTGTAAAAATGTGTAAAATCGCTGTGTTGTGTTGTAAAAATGTAATATAGTTGTGTTATGTGCGGAAGTGTAGCAACAGAAGGCTGAATAGGGAGACAGAAATCCTGTATAAAACTGCGTGTCTGGTGTTGAGGAAGATAATCAGAACCTAGGATAAGTAATGGGGACAAACGTCTAATTTAACCGAAAGACTGCAGACATTACATACAGAAGAACAAAGGGTAAACAATTTTTAGATGAAGTGTCAACGTGCACAATTTATGACAAGTGTCTCCCAGAGTACAAAATAACAAGAATATACTGTAGATTCAGGAGTATAAGATGTTGGTAGGAAGCCATCGTTTGATACATGTGTTAAAAGATCCATCAAAATAAGAACACCAGATAGAAGAGACAACCATTGGGGAATTGGGATAAAAGCTGTAAGAGACACAGTGGAAATTGACTTTAGGAGACAAAGATAAAATAGATAAATAAGATAGCATAGACCATCTGAAGGGAGAGAAGGGCTGCGCACCGTCTTGGACCGTCACTCAAGTGTGACGGCCTCAACCTCAAAGGGGGATAGATAACAAAAAAAAAAAACAGTTCAAGAGGTTTGTTAGTTCATAAAGAGAACTATACAATACCCAGTGTGCTGAGCTGTTTCTGCAGTCTAGGATTTAAACCAGTTAGTTTTAGGTGGAAAACTATATGTCCATGCAATGGCCGTAAATATTTATTTTTTTGACATTTTTTTTATTGTGCAGTATATGCTGTGAAAGTAACTTTTTGACTTGTAGAATCCCATGTCTAAGCTCAGATTGATTTATTTCACATTCTAAGGTACCATACATACACACACACACACTCACACACACTCATATCACACACACACACACATTCTCACACTCTCATACACACACACATAGACACATACCACACACACGCTCTCCCACTCTCATACACACACACTCATTTCACACACACACACACACACACACACACATCACCCTTTTACCAATTTTACCATCACCCTAAAAACAATTACTGCAAGTGTACAATACCAATAAATAAGATCTCCAGAAATACCAGACTAATAGACGGAGTGAGATTCACTCACTGGGTAGAGATAAAGTTGGGGCAAGAGTTAATTTGGCAAGAAAGCAAAATAAAGGGAAGGATATTTAAAGAATATGAGAAGGGGATAAGACGGCAAGTAGTATTACTGCGCCCCGCAATAAAGCAACACAGTTGAGAGAAGTACACTCCCTACATTTTTTAGATCAAATAATAAACTGGTTACTAAAGAGTACGTGGGAAATAGACTTTGAGGAAAAAATTGTTGTTGTTGTCCTATTCAATAAAAACAGAAACTGAGTGCCGAATTCAATTGTGGGGAATATTAATTGAAGTAAAGATAAAGAAAATTAAGAGTGAGTTGGTGACAGCGGAAGAATATCCACAGCCGTCTTCCCCATATGTGTATGTCCCTCACTTTAATATAAAACCACAGCCCAAATTAACGATAGTCACAAGCAAAGGGATAAAAAGAAGAAGAGCACACCTTGCCCTATCATAGTGGTAACCACAAACACTCAGAGGTGGGTGAGGTAAATGTTCCAAGTTCCAAGAACAGGAACTAATAGAGCAAAAACTGTGGGGAATAACAAGGTGGATAAACCTAGCCGAAATACAAGAAAGGTTCCCAGAAATACCCTGGATAAGAATACTTAAAGCGGTGTGGAAAGTGAAACAATAAATTATATAATATAATAAAAACCAAAGACACCTAGACCCGATCCCCAATCAACGCACCTGCAACCCATCCCCAATCAACGCCCTACAAAAACCCTGCCTGAACTCCACTACAGTGCCAGAACATACTGTGTCTATGGTAACCTCCCCACGAGACTGCAGATGCTTCAGCCCTATCGAAATATCCCTACCCGTGTTCCTAGTGTTTGTTTTACCTTGTGACTCACCTTGTTCTCCTGTGCCCCTCCAGAACCCTTGTCTCCCTTGGACTCCCTTGTTTATCCCTTCCACGGACCTAGCCCTACCCTGCACGTCGACCCTACCCCTACCCCTCTCTGCTACTGGATTCCCTGTTACTGAACCCTGGACCGGACCCCGACGACTCCTTGGATTATCCTTCTCTCCCCGACCCCTCTCAGCTACTGGATCTCCTGCGAACGAACCCTGGACCCGACCCCGACGACCCCTTGGATTATCCTTCTCTCCCCTACCCCTCTCCCTATTTTTATTATTAAATACGCCTTCGGGCTACACATTCACTCTCTCTGTGTGCCGTCATTTGGTTCCTCAGACGTTCCTGTGTAACAAACTTCCCACTAAATGGCCTAAGGAAGAAACATTTGACATTGCACTGTGTAGGGAAATGGGGACGCTGATAAAAAACCATAAACCTCGAAGTACAGGATTGGCCAGCAGAAGTACCAAATCCTCACACACTGTTCACAAATGTCCCTCCAACGGCCAAATACTATACAGTGATAGATTTATGCTCAGCCTTTTTCAGTGTACCATTGGCAGAAGAAAGTCGGTACCTGTTTGCATTTACCTACAAAGGAAAACAATACACTTATACTAGAATGCCTCATGTATTCAACCAGGTGTTAAAAGCTGATCTAGAAGACCTGGAGCTAAACAGCACTGTAATCCAATATATGGATGATTTGCTAATCTGTTCACCCACGTTGGAACAGTGTCATGAGGACTCCATAAGAGTTCTCCAAAAATTGGCAGTAGGGGGACACAAGGTGTCTAAAACAAAACTGCTGTATTGCTTACCCCTGGTTGAATATCTGGGAAGAACAATAGCACATGGGTTAAAAGCAATCTTGCCTTGTACTCGTCGGAAGCAAAAGGCCAAATGATGACATTTCCGGGAATGACAGGATTCAGTGGAGATTGGATAGAGGACTATGCGATAAAAACAGCAGCCCTGAGGGAGCTGATGAAAACAGCCGGTCAGCAGAACTTAAAAGCCCCTTTGACATGGACAAAAGATGCAACAATAGCATTCGAGACGTTGAATGAGAAATGCAACGGGCGGTGGCATTGGCTGTGCCCGACTACAACAAACCATTCCTGTTATATGATTCAAGATTCAAGATTCAAGATTCAAGATTCTTTATTTGTCACGTGCATACAAGTATACAGTGAAATGCAAAAGTGACAGTGCCACAGAGTAGTGCAACAATACAATAGTTTTAAAATACAATAAAATAAAAATAGAAGTACTAAAAAATATACAGTATGGACAGTATAAACAATATGAACAGTATAACCAGTAAGCATATAAGTAAGCAATATAAATAGCAGATGGATGATTATCTCTGTTCTTGCTGCATGACAGCGGAGGCGTTTTCCTGACCGCAGCGGCTGGAACAGTCCATGTTTCGGGTGGTGAGGGTCCTTCATAATCCTGTAGGCTCTGGTCCTACACCTCCTGGTGTACAGGACATGGAGAGGGGGGGTTGGAGCTCCCATGGTTTTTTCTGCCAGGCATACCACCCTTTGCAGAGCTCGCCTGTCCTGGGCCGTGCTGTTACCGTACCAGACGGTGATGTTGCCAGCCAGGATGCTCTCCACAGCTCCAGAGTAGAAGGACTGAAGGATCCTCCGGGAGACTCTGAATTTCCTCAGCTGCCTGAGATGGAACAGACGCTGCCTTGCCTTTCCCACCAGAGAACTGATGTGGGTAGTCCAGGTCAGGTCTTCTGAGATGTGGACTCCCAGGTATTTAAAACTGCTCACCCTGTCCACAGCAGTTCCTCCGATATGTGGCAAATAGAAGAAATGGGTATGCCTCAGCAGTGCTAGCACAGGACACATGCAGTTGTAGGAAAAAAACAAGCCCTAGCCTACCATAGCACCAAATTAGACAGTGTGGCTCAAGGGTACCCGCCATGTTTTCAGGGAGTGGCGGCTATGCACTATGCCTATGAGAAGGCCTCGTCAGTCACAATGGGCTACCCATTAACAATATACACACATCACAAGACAGTGGAACTGTTAGAGCAGGGAAGGTTTGTTCTGACGCAGGCTAAGAACCTGTCATATTTATCGTTATGAACATACCCAGACATCACAATCAAGAGATGTAGCACAGTCAGTCCAGCTGAACTAATACCATTGGCAGATGAACGGGAAGAACATGATTGTATAGCACACTCGCTAAAATTCACCAGGTTAAGACCAGACTTAGAATCAACACGCTTACAAGACGCAGAAGAGACATATTTTGTAGATGGTTCAAGTTATAAAGATCACCTCGGGAATCATGCAGGGTATGGCATAGTTAGACAAATAGGGCAGTCATTCCAAGAAGAAAAGATAGACAGTTTTCAACAACCATGCTCTGCTCAATTGGCAGAACTAAAAGCACTGACAGAAGTCTGTAGATTGGGAAAAGGCAAATCAGTGAATATTTTTACTGACTCAGCGTATGTGCATGGAGTCTGTCATCTGTTTGGAGCAGTATGGAAACAGAGAGGGTTTTTGAAAAGTGATGGATCGCCCATACAACATTTTGAACAAATCACAGAATTAATGTTGACCATGATGAAACCAAAGCGATTAGCCATCATTAAATGTCAGGCACACCGGAAAGGCAATGATTACATTATCCAGGGAAACAATGCTGCTGATGAAGCGGCAAAACGAGCATCAAAATGTGCGGTGGCTGTATTGGCCCTAATGGTATTGGTAGAACCAATACCATAGAACCACCGCAACCAGAGGACATCATACGCATGCAACAGAATGTGGGGCCATATGAGCAATCCATGTGGCTCCAAAGGGGGGCAAAGGCCGACTCTACAGGACTTTGGAGATCTCATGAGGGAACAATAGTAGCACCTACGGTGCTGCTGGAGATTTTGATCACTGATAGAGAATATAGTATTCACCTTCTGTCAAAAGGTGATGACGTCACATGAATTTAATCATCAAAAATAATACTTGGAAATTATAAGTCCCGCCCCTTTGGGGCGGATGTGGTGGGTGTTGATGCTTGCACAATGAGGCGTTGGTGAGAGGCCAAGGTGTTCTGCTGATTGTGAAAATAGATTTAGGAACTTGACAGTTTTATGGGGTGGGTGTTGATGTTTGCGCAATGAGACGTGGGTGAGAGGCCAAGGTGTTCTGCTGTTTGTGAAATTAGATTTAGGAACTTGACAGCTTTTTGAGGATGTGGTCACCCCCATAGGATATAGAACCATTAGAATGGATTAGGGGACCTTTTCTCTTTCTAGGAACCCAGGGGCCCTGAACTGTCTGAAGACCAACCGAGGTCCAGCTAAAGTTTGTCAGTGATAAGGGCTGTGTGATGTGTTGTGATGACTTTATGCCGCATACATACATCTATGTCAAAATTGCATATGAGGCTTAAAATAAAAGTTCAATACTGAGGGTTAAAATGTGCAATTAAAAAAAAGGCAATTAAAAAATGGTGGTAGTAATGTAGTAATCTAGTGGTAGTAATGTGTTCAATAATGAAGGGTTAGGGTTAATAAAAATAAGTGTTCAATAATGAAGGGTTAGGGTTAATAAAATGGGGGATTAAAAAATGGTTACATTTTTAAAAATGTTTAGTTTCAAACAAGGGTATGACCCATGTCGCGGGGGTGTCACTGACAAGATCACGTGTTTCCCGGGCAAAAGGTGTATATATATGAGCCTGTGTGAGATCTGTAGTAGTTGTCACTATATGACAGTGTCTAAAATGGCGTCTACAAGTATGATGTGGGAATTGGAGGACGGTCGTGTAGTGCGTGTAGAGTTTGCATCTGGAGGTGCATGCCCCTATGTGGACATATACACTTTCGAAAAAGAATCTGAGAATCTTCTGAGAATCTATTCATCAGAATTCGAAAGATTGAAGGGTCACATCCTGGAATTCATCCGCTACATGCATTCTGTGCACGACAAGCAAAATGTGACCCTGGTGGGTATGAAACCCTCTATCCAGATGAACGTGGATCCCAGAGTACCAAGCCGTTCCCTGCAGGAAGCTTTTCTTGTTGACTGTTCAAGATCTCACATATGGCTGTTGGTGCGATTCCAGACAGAGGCAGAGTCTTCTGAAAGACCAAAGACGGTGATGGAGAAAGAGCGCTACTGGCCTATTAAACTGGCATTCAAAGTGGTAGATTTCTCAAGGTTGACAAATCTCCTGAAAGCTATCACCGAGTTTTTCAATCAGGAAAGTCAGAGACTGAGACTCATCCTGCTGGCAAAACGTCTGAACACGTGCTCTGGTAAACGGATCTCAGGCCCTTCCAGGCGTTTAACCCCTAGATCTCTGTCTGGCTCTGAGCCATACAGCCGTAATCTTTTTCCTGAAGACAGGCTTGAAACAGACGGTGTTGAATCATAGTAAATCATGCTAGACACCTCTACTACCAATGGCTACTAGACATGTCTACTAGACACGCCTACTAGACACGCCTACTAGACACAAGCCCTTCCCCTCCCCTCACCTTCAATCTATATAAGAAGTTTGGAAAAACGAGTTTGTGCGACATTACTTATTACTTCAACATGGCTGATTTTTTCACAGTCAACGATTTCATCATTGTGTGCTCAGTCCCCTGCTCTTCACCCTGCTGACTCACGACTGCACATCAACCCACAGCACCAATCACATGGTGAAGTTTGCGGACGACACAACTCTGGTGGGTCTCATCTCCAAGAACGACGAGACCCACTATAGAAAGGAGGTCAACCTTCTGACCACGTGGTGCAGAGACAACAACCTCCTGCTGAATGTCAGCAAAACGAAGGAGATTGTGGTCGACTTCCGGAGAGGGCACACCGAACACCCACCACTGACCATCGATGGTGCTGCTGTGGAGAGAGTGAGCAGCACCAAATTCCTGGGGGTGCACATCAGTGAGGACCTCTCCTGGACCACCAACACCGCATCACTGGCGAAGACAGCCCAGCGGCGCCTCTACTTCCTCCGCAAACTGAAGCGAGCGAAAGCTCCCACACCGATCCTGACAACATTCTACCGAGGCACCATTGAAAGCATCCTGTCCAGCTGCATCACTGTGTGGGGCGGTAGCTGCACCGAACACAGTAGGAAAGCACTGCAACGCATTGTGAACACAGCTGCTAAGATCATTGGTGCCCCACTCCCTTCCCTGCAAGACACTTACTCCACCCGCCTCACCCGCAAAGCTACCTCGATTGTGAGCGACGCAAGCCACCCCGCACACAGTCTGTTCAGCCTCCTGCCTTCTGGAAGAAGGTATAGGAGCCTCCGTGCCCACACCACCAGACTCACGAAAAGCTTCATACCCCAAGCTGTCAGGAAGCTAAATTCTCTCCCCTCACTTCCCCCAGCCACATCCTCCAAGCTGTCAGGAAGCTGAAACCACCACCCCCCCCCTCCCAACCCTTCAGCCCCCCCCCCCCCCCCCCCCCACAAAAACACTACGGACTCTGGACAATCCACTATTCCATTGCTACAATGCACTTTTGCACTATTATTTTTTTATACAGAATACACAGTATTTGGCTGCTAATTACTGTCTTTACTGACTGCTCTTTTTGCACTGTTTAAATTATTTTTATTGAATGTTTTACTTTTAGTATGTGTTATCTGTTGTGCCTGGGCACTTTATCTGTCTCACCGTGGGAGAGTGAGAAACGTCCTCTCGATTCCTTTGTATGTCTTGACATGTGAAGAATTGACAATAAAGCCACTTTGACTTTGACTTTGAATTTGGGGAATGTAAACCCCTAGAATCTCAGGATGAAGAGTCTAAGCTTCTCAGCTATCTTCCGAGCCTTTCTCAGGAATCTGGCGGCTGCGATGATTTGTATAAACCGGTTCTTGAAGACTACCGGAATGCCCAGACGGCCGACCTCACAAGGTAGAAAGCCCTAGAGCATCAGAGTGATTCCGAGGCGCCTATTAGCCTTGTCACCTACTCTCCCGACTCGCCCGACAGCGACGTGTCAAATACTCTGTACGGGCCTCTTGAATTCCCCGTCAGAAGATATAAGCCATATACCGACAAGCCAACATCGGACAAAGCACCCTGTCTGTACACCCCTGGGTGTCAGGCTTCAGATTTTGCTGCCCCCGTGGCTGAAGATCATTCTGTCCTCAACGCCTATCCTACACCTCCGAATTCGCCTCGTCTGCAAGTAGCGGGATCCCCTGTGGTTCAGAACGAACCCTACCGGCTTCAATCTCAGCATCTGGGTGGTGATGTTTTTCTGGACACGGTGAAGGCCAGCGTTGCCCTTGTGTTAACATTGGTGATAGATGATCAGATAAAAAACAAATGTTATGGGTGTAAAACCGGTCATCCAAGCCAACGTCAGCATGCTTGTCTGTACCCTCTAGAGAGTGATTACTTTTACAGCAACTTTGAGGCGCTGATGACAGCCCTGTGGACATGGAAATTCCTCCCGACTCTTAGGGTTGCTCTGGAGGCGGTTGGATTAGGTGAGATAGCAACCGGCCGTGTTCAAGGAGCAGCCGAGGCCTTTCTATACGGTCTGAAGTATGAAGAAAACATCCGGGGGAAGCTTAAAGAGATTGTTGATGCGTATGTGGGGGTTAACAAGGACCGGGATCATATGACAGATGAACTCGTATCCTACTGGAAGAGTGTTGAAATAGTTCACACCCTCTTTTGAACTAGTCTAAACTGATCAAAAATGGGGAATGCTTTCAGACTATTCTTTAACTTTTTAAATTCCGCTTCAGGTCATCCTGGGGTCAGCTCTCTTGTAAAACGTGCTATTGCTAATCGTGTTAATGTTGAATCTTTATTTCAAACATGTAGCGATGTTGACATTGAACAAGTTGTCCGTTTTGAGAGGTCATTGGAAATTGTGAGAGGTTGTGTGTCTTTTAACCGTTGGAAGGAATTGGTGTATATTGGTTCAAATGCATCTTGTGTGGGGAAATTTGAAAAAACAGTAGGTGGAATTATTAGAGAAGTGTCTATGCATAGCTTCAAATTTGGTCATCTCATGGTGTTGTATACCTATATAATTGATGTAGCAACATATCGCTTTAAGAAGGGTCTACCATTTGATGTTGATAGGGCCCTAAAGGCCTTACACGCTTCTGGGGGGTTGTATTAAAAACATGTATTAATCATTCAAATGTAATGACATGTAATCAATAAATAATTATGCAAAATCGTCATTGTACTCAGATCTTGCATGCTTACTAGTCGTCATGACCTCAAAAAAGTCTGAGCGTGTAATGAAGAGAATATATTATGACCCTGCACACCCGGGATCATTTGGAGGGGTAGAAAAACTTCAAAAAGCCGTCGAAGAGCAGACGGATGAAAAAGTTAGCCCTGATCAAGTACGAGAGTGGCTGTCTGGTCAGGAGGCGTATACCTTACACAAAACGGCTAGAAAAACCTATGCTAGAAATCGTGTTTTTGCGCCACGTCCTATGTATCAATTTCAAGCGGATCTTTGCGATATGGGTGCACTGTCTAAAGACAATGATAACTTTACATTTCTGCTTACAGTAATAGATGTATTTTCAAAAAAAGCTTATGCACGCTCTTTAAAAAACAAGACGGCCGTCGTAGTTGCAGAGGCCTTTGCTGCAGTGTTAGAGGAGAGCGGTATACCTGTTCAAATTCAAATGGATGCAGGAAAATAATTTTTTAACCGTATCTTTGAAAAACTAATGAAGAAACATAATATTCAACACTTTGCAACGGGTAGTGATTTGAAGGCGTCAGTCGTGGAACGTTTTAACCGTACGCTGAAGACGAAGATGTGGAGGTTTTTCACAGCTAAGAACACCCGCAGATATATTGATGTGATTCGGGATTTGCTTGATAGCTATAATAATAGTTATCATAGCAGTATCAAAATGAAACCTGTTGAGGTAACACCCTCCAATAGCATGCAAGTCTTTGAGAATTTATACGGGACTTTACCTCTGAACAGTAAGCCCCCAGTGTTTAAATTCAAAGAGGGTGACATTGTGCGGATTTCCAAATACAGGGGGATATTCGATAAAATGTACGAACAATCATTCACTGATGAATACTTTATAGTTAACGAATGTATCCCTAGACTCCCGACCGTTTATAAATTAAGGGATATAAAAGGTGAAATTCTTACTGGCACGTTCTATGAGGCAGAACTGCAGAAAGTGAGAATCACCCCTGACACAGTCTTTCGGGTAGAAAGGATTTTAGACAAGAAAATTCAAAATGGACGGAAGATGGTTTTAGTCCACTGGCAAGGTTGGCCTAGTCAGTTTGACTCATGGCTGCCTGCTAAAGAGGTCATAGAGCTCAGGAAGAAGAAAAACAAGAAGAAGCCAAACTAGAAGAAGCAAGGATGGAGGAGCGAGAATCTTTCTATGTGACGCTCCCTTCAAATGCATGTCACAACGTTTACCCGAGCAATGACAGTTCAAATTATACGATAACGCTGTCTCAGCCTATAGAGTTACATGGACCTTATGAGGTGGCGTTAGCAGAGATAATGTACTGTCATACATGGAATAATATTATAAGTTTAGAAGATACCTATGACCTGAAAGACCATTCGAAACCGCGGGACCCTCCAATCAACCAGAAAATCCCTACAGGCTATTATGACAATGTCGATGCGTTAGTGAAGGAGATAAATGCCTTATTTAAGAAACAAAAAACAGATCTACTTTTATATTACTGTTCTATACATAAAAGAATTTCTATATTAGGACCTGATAAATATTCTCTCAGGTTCAAGGCTCCACTAGCCTACATGCTAGGGTTTGAGCCTGACGCATGGACACGATCGGGTGGAAAACCCTTGGGTAAATATCCCAGCGATATTAATGCAGGGCAGTATAATTTTTTCGTCTATACGAATATCGTGGAAGCACAGCATGTTGGAGACTATGTTGTTCCCCTTCTAAGAATCGTTAAAAAAGAAGGATCTTACGGTGATGTAATCACTCTCTCCTATAGCAAGCTACACTACGTTCCTGTTAATAAACAGCGCATACAGGATATACAGATTGAGCTAAAAACGGATTTAAACAAGCCGATTCGATTCACATACGGGAAGACAATTTGCAAGCTGCACTTTAAACCAAAGTCTCTCATCTGAATCTATAGAACAAAGCAAAAACAGCCGCAAAAAAATTTGTCCTACTGTTCAGATTTGTCCTACTGTTTCTTAAGCGAGGGGCAAATATTGTTAAACCACATTTGAAATCAGCAGCGAAGGGGATAGCATCAGACGTTGTGGGGGCCGTAACCAGTCATATCGCCAATCGAGCCAGCCGGTCTCAGGAAGGATCTGGAATAGGACGCCTTGCCAGAGGAAGAAGAAGAAAAAGATCTGTGGCATTGTTAGAGCATCGCACCTCTAAGAAACGCATATCAAAAAAACCCAGAAAGGCTAAAAGACTAAGTGACGGAAATATATTCTAAAAATAATAAGAATAAGAATAAGAAGAATGTCTCTTGTGCATCATCTCTCAGCTGAGTGCACCAAGTCGGAACTTGACCTTTTTGCACCGCCCATGACCCAATTGTCTATAGAACAAAGCAGTTACGTGGAGATCCATCCTCTAAACTCTATTGTGGATCAAGAGGTTCTGGATTTTCAGATATCAGGAAGTGGAAGTGCCTATCTAGATCTAAACTCAACATTGCTCTATCTACGCCTCAAGATTACCAAGGCAGATGGAACAGATCTTGCAGGCGCTGATAATTGTGGAATAATACAATACCCATTAAATACTATATTCTCACAGGTAGATGTCAGTCTGAATGATGTTCTCATTAGCTCATCGTCCGCAACACATCCTTACAGATCTATTATTGAAACTCTGCTCAACTTTTCAAAAGAAACCTTGGAGAGCCAGTTTTCAGCAGGGCTCTGGTACAAAGATGAAGGTGCAGATTTGGATTCTGTATCTATCGCGGCTGATGGCCCTAACACAGGGCTTGTTAAGCGCGCGAGCTTCTGTCGAGGTTCACGTGCATTCGAACTAATGGGGCCTCTACACAGTGACATATTCTTCTCCGAAAGACTCTTGTTAAACAATGTGGATGAAAGCCAAAAGTGCTTTTACACTGGTGTCAGCTGCTGACCAGGAGTATGCATTAAAAATCCTATCTGCAAGTATTTTTGCGAAAAAAGTACAGGTTTCACCCGATGTCATGTTAGGACATTCGGCTGCTCTGATGAAATCCAATGCGTTATACCCTATAAGCAGGGTAGTCGTTAAGAATGATACAATCCCTAGAGGCTCACGGGTGTGCGCGCAAGACAATTTATATTTAGGGAGGCTCCCTAAATATATAGTAGCGGGATTAGTTGATCATCGAGCTTTCGTTGGAGCAAGGGATAAGAACCCGTTCAGATTCCATCACTCGGATCTTGAATATCTCAGTCTCAGTGTAAATTCACGCTTTATCACCGCAAAACCCTACCAACCTCACTTTGATACACATCAGAGTGTTCGAGAATTTTACAACTTATATGTGGGTACAAACCGACATATCAGAGACTCTCCGCTCTGCATTAACCGTGACAACTTTGAAAACGGTTACTCACTGTTCCTGTTCAATTTGTCGAGGGATGATGAATTAGACAGCGAGGCTCTCTCACCCTCGGTGCATGGTACCTGTCGTCTGGATTTAAGATTCAGAGTAGCCCTGCCTCAGACAATGACCCTGATAGTGTATGCCTGCTATGACAGTGTCATAGAGATAAACTCAAAGCGCCAAGTCCTGATCGACTATTAAAAAAAGTGGAAACCTTTAAACCTGAAAAAGGATGGATAACCATCAGCTGGAGTCTATATTAAAGCCAATTTTAGGTGATGCTTTTGCAGGTCTAGTGATTTACTACCCTCCAAGATAGATAGACGGCCCAGCTATCTAGTCGTTAACACGTACGATCAGAACAGAGAAGGCGAACATTGGGTGGGTATGATTATTGAAGCTGAACCTGACAAGGCAACATTTTTTGATTCATATGCAAATCCTCCAGATCACAGATTCTACCCTGAAGCGTTTATGCGTTTTCTATCAAGGAATGCTCATGAAATACGCTATAACAAACAGAAGGTTCAAGATGATTATTCAACGACTTGTGGAGCCCATGTAGTATTCTTCCTCTGTCAACGATTTAAAGGACTCTCCTTTCAAGAAACAATGCGATTGTATTCTGATCATTTAAAAAAGAATGATGTTATGGTCAGCAAGTTTGTCAAGAAATATGCTAAATGTATTTCACGGGTGAAGACTGTTAAAATGTATAATCAGAATGCCTGCTCTTTAAAACTGTTTAAAGAGTGTTATAATTGTCATGAATGAATACTCTTTCGGTCATATATTAATTTCAATAAATCATTTTATTGATTAAAAGATCATACAGTCTGCTTGAATTAATTTTTTTCGATTGAAATCTAGCCATCTAGGATAGATGGGTGTAGAGAGCTGCCATTCGGTGGGCGTTGACCATTCAGAGTCTGCTGATGTAGCCATCTGTAATATATCCTTAGGTGTTTTAGAAGGGGTCCTGGCGTAAGACATGTCTAATAATAATGATGTTGACAATGGAGATTTTTTTTTTTTTTCTCCACGGTTTCTCTTGCTGTGACGTATCTGAGGAATTGATTCACTCGAGGTTTTGGAGGGTTTAAGTCGTAATTGCTGGCGAGCCAGTGTGTTCGTAACCGTTGTGATTGGAATATTTAATTCAGAAATTGTATTTAAAAATACATCCCATCCTCGTGGTAGAGTTCCGGAATGGAACCGTCGGTTTGACAGCGTCTTCATCAAATCGAAAATATGAGATCCTTTAATAGGGGTATCCTGGACAATTATCTCGCCTGAACGATTCCATCTTAGAAGGTTTGATTGACGAAGCTTCTGCAGAATGTAGGCGGCATTTTTTCGATTGCGAGAACCTATATTCTCCAAAATCTCATCCTCCAGGTTGTCAGAAGCTTCTTCCTCCTCCCCCACTCTTATGTAGCCTTCATCAGCTTCACCTGATTTCTCAGAGGGCTTGTCAGGTAGTTTAAAAACGATTTCGCGATCTAGAGTCTCCCCCTTGCGGTGCAAGGTTAGATATTTATCGAGTAAATCATTGAACTGCTTGGCTTTAGTATGCGAGTCAACACTTGTCTGTTTCAGAACTCGTTCCATATTGTTTTGCAAGACATGTTGGGCTCGCTCACCAATGCTCTGTGAACTCTTTTGGGTTAAATTATCCAGCTGTTGTGGAGAAATCATGTACATTTTATTAAACGCAGCCATAACCAGAGTGTCTATGGCTATCTCTGACGAGAGAACAGACTGGTTATAAACGGAATTGCAGTGGCTAATAATGGTAGCAGGAAGCCCCCAGATTGCGTCAGCACTTTCCGCCTGTGCTTAAATCCTGTTTTACGCTTGGCAAAAAGCTTGATACATTTTTTCTGTTTTTTCAATTTAGTGAACTGGTCAGGGGTGAGAGGGATGTTTCCCTTCAATATGTTTAATGCAATCTCACACAGGGCTAGTATGAGATCTTCCGACCCCCTACATAGAAAACTTCTTCTCTCCTTGGGTTTTAGAGCGAGCAAAGCTTTTAAAATGGGAAGGTTTCTTTTTATCCGTTGAGACATTGTTTATTTATTTTAAAAGTCTCTTGTCACTTTCTAGATTGATAGACCGTCGGCCACTCTCCTGGAAGTATCCCGCTTCTTAGTCTTAAGGCTTCTGGGCAATTAGGCCGTAGGTCAACGATTAAATATGTATACGGTTCCCTTGTAGCATCTTCATAAGTTTCTAAAAATAATTTTTTCAGGCCGGGATACATTTGTTGAGCTAAAACCCGGATCTGCATTTTATCACGTAGTGATTTAAACAGCACCATGTAATTAGTGTTTAAACTAATCGTGCGCGAATGTTTCCCTTGATTAAACAAATTCTGAAGCAGATAAAATACGCTCAATTTTTTATGATGTCGATATTCAGTGAACGCTTTCATTAATTCTTCATGATTGCCACCCACATCCATGGAGTCATCTACTACTAAAAGATTGTGCTGGTTCCGAGGGAAAAGATTTTCATCATTAAAGTTTGCGGGAATACCTTCTATAAATTTGATATTGACATTTTGACTGAGTTCGTCATACAATGGCTGGTATGAAGAGTATGCCCAGATTATACGAGCCGGCACTTTTGAAAATGTACTCTCCATGTTTTCAAGTAATTGTTTTACAAAAAAAGTTTTACCTGAGCCAGTAGGCCCCACTATTAGCATGCTACATGGCATTTGGAATGCCAGGTCGGCAGTCACCTCCATTCTCAAGGCTGAGTTATAGCAGACTAACAGCATGGTTAACGGTGAACCCTGATTTTATCCAGCCTGGAATATGTAAAAATGATGAGGCGGGGTGACGTATGAATAAGAATTTAATGAGATATACATTTTTCAATTTCAATAAAACACCATTAGGATACATCGTAGAATACATTGTAGAATACATTGTAGAATACATTTTTCAAATACAATAAAACACCATTAGGATACATTGTAGAATACATTGTAGAATACATTGTAGAATACATTTTTCAAATACATTGTAGAATACATTTTTCAAATACAATAAAACACCATTAGGATACATTGTAGAATACATTGTAGAATACATTTTTCAAATACAATAAAACATCATTAGGATACATTGTAGAATAAATTTTTTCAAATAATGTTCCTACAGAACTATAGAAAACACCCAGTAATATTGTGAACACAGGCTATTGTGAACCTAGGTAATAACAGGTGATAACAGGTAATAACAACTCAGTAACCAAACGGCAGTGTTCTACCTGAGGGGAGAAGGCGTCTCTTATCAAAAACAACTGAAAAGTTGATCACTTGTGTTTTATTAGCGAGCGAAAAAGCTTTGATATCACGTTTAATTCTATTGTAACGGGCAGGGATCTCGCGTCGTGTGTGAGGATCTATAATATAGGCTTCTACCAGATCAGTCAAATTATTAAAGTTAAGTTTTTTACAATTTTCATAATTCTGGATAAAACCTTTGACTTTCAAACACACCTTTTCTTGCTGGGTGAGAAAGCCGTTGGATTTTGGCCCCGCTGCTGTCCACGCACAAATATAATCATCAGCCGCTAATTCCGATGTCAAATCACCTAAATAATTGCCTGTCGGAGGGGTATAAAGATCCTCGGGGGTAGAGAGGTAAACGATTGAGTCGGTGTCATAGTATAGGACTCGCTCTTGCAATAAATGTAACTGTTTGTATAATACACCTCTCGCATATGCTGTGGTAAACGCAGCTAAAAAAATATTTGATTCACCGGGTGGTAAGACACACCTGGAATTATGACGCCATTGAATGATTGCAACATCATTATTTATGAAATGGAACTGGCTTATATCATACTTACTGCTAAAGAGGTACTGAAAAAACTCTTTGGGTTCTTTCACGATGGAGGTTGTAAGTTGATTAGATCTTTGAGCCATTTTTCCCCAGAGGGAATTAAGTAAAAGTTTTGCGATCTGACGCTTGGCGGCGTTGTACTCAATTTTATGAGGGTCAAGTTGGATACCTTGGTTCTCTATATAATCTCTTTATGTAAGCCTGTTTACTAACCTCGTCTGTAACCTCATCAGGATACCCAGAGGCCTCCTGCTTCTGCTTAAGGAATGTGTAGATGTAATCTTTAAACAATTTATCGGATCTCTGTTCAAATTGCCAGACCTCATAAATTTCAGCTATAATGTAACCTCTTTTTTGGGCTTCTATTAACTCAATACTAACCCATACACCTTGAAGCGCTCTCTCTTCCTGGGAGTGCATGCACTCCGTTGCTTGATTATTCTCAATCCCGCATGTCCGACAGAGTGTAAAAAGCAGTTTACCTTCGTCATTTTTCATAGGTAGCACAGGGAACGCCTCGGCGGGTGAACTTTAGCATGTATGAAGCCAAAGTAATTTTCAACCGGTTTAAAATCAATTCTGATTATAACCGGGTGGCCAATTGGATATTCAAACTCTGCATTACAGTACGGATATAAACTGGTAAAATCGACATATTGAATGGTCTGACCCTGTTCAACAATATGCCTTAAGCATATGGCCTCTGTTCTTCCTCCGAATAGCGCGGCCCGGGGATTTAAAGGGCTCGGCTCCTGGTATCTCTCGAGGAACAATTTAACAGAAGGTTGCTGTTGTTTCATCGAATTCCATGTATGTTCCCATATAACCTCTGTTTTCAGCTTAAACTCTGTTTCTAACCGAGTTAGCCTTTTCATGGTGTTAGAGTACATCACCCCAAACTCTGATCCTGTAAGCGGTGATATGTCATGAGGGTTATAACAAGTCGGACAACCGTGAATATAACAGCCATAGAATTCTAATGCTGTTTTCACACCTTTTATCACGGCAAATCCATCGACATGAAGAGGACCAAAACAACGTTCACCTTGCGGTGTTAATGCATGTTCAATGTCAATGCCGCGTGAAAACGCTAGATACTCAAGCCACTGTATCGAAGCATGGGAATATGCCTTGAATTGTCGTCTGTAGTTGTTAGCATCGGGTAATGCGATTGTGTTTTTGATTAAGAAGTTGGTTTGAAAAACAGCTAAAGCTGCTGACGCAAATGTCACGCTCGCAAAAGGGTCGCATTGAGTTGTCTTTATAAATTCATTGCGGAAATTGGTGGCACCTTCGGCTAAAATCTCCACATCATTCCGACAATAAGCCTTTAACTCGGTTAAAAAGTCAAATTCCTGATCTTTTACTGTGTTATACCACTTAAAGAAACTGTTTCTCTGCTCTACAGACATCTCATCACACCCGTACATTTCAGCAGCGGGGTACCGACCTTTGTACTTATTTAACATTTTTGAATAATCGGTCATTTTATGAGGGAAATATCCCTTTTTTGCTTCGGTTTTACAACCGAGCGCTTTTGGAAACTGTCTTAAGGGGATGGGGATGAAGGAATATGTGTCAATGAATTTGAGCCGGAATTGTCTATCTATAATGAGTATGATTTTACTCCCTTGGGCTATGACGAACGGTGTTATCCCCTGTTTTACATAAGCATCTAAAATTAGATAACTGTCATAACCTTTGCTATAATGTGCTAAGAACACTGTGCCTTTGAATTCTTTTTGACGGTAATGCAAGAAAAACTCTAGAGCACAATTAGGGCCCTGGGCACTCCATCTAGCCCCTTGCAAGGATTGTGTAGCCACATAGACAGGGATATGTGTTCCAGTTGTCTGGCTTGATTCAAAATCATAAAATACCAGCTTCTGATTAATCGTCTCCTCTGCTACACTAGGTTTAGATTGCATGTAACATTGATGAATATCTACGCACTCTGACACTTCTTCAGAAGTCTGAACAGGTGATGAAGGTGGCGGTTTAGCGGTCTGAAGGTCTTGTTTACAGATGTGACAAACTTTAATTGTACAGACATGGGGTTTAGAGTCTATGAGGTTTATACGGTATGTAAATCCACATTTAAGGCATTTTTTATTTATTTGACAATTGCTCGCCATCTTTTCAGCTTTTGGGCGCCATCTGCACACTTTATGCATCCTATAACATACACTATTTGAACAGTTACGATTGCAATCATTACAACGGACTTTTTGAAATGCAGCTTGCTGTTTACAGTCTGAAAGACAGACGTTGCAAGCTTTTTCGCAGAAGTGTCCACCTTCTCTGCTATACCCCCTGTGACAGTGAACACAGAGATATGCACAGCCAAGGAATCCTTTAACATTTTTTATTCCGTAAAAATGATTGTCGTGTAAAAGCATGTAACGGATTGTCTCTGACTCTGTTTCAGTATGGAACGTAATCAGATTATCTCTATCTGAGGCTCTGTAAAAAATAACGATTTTACAGTTTAACAGCTGTTCAAATTTGATCACATCCGCGAATGTGGTCCTATCATTAGGCCCGAGCCCGGCTTCGATATGAATGTTGTAACCCTCGCGCATAGCCTCTTCAAAGGTTTAACCGGGATTTGCAAGTAGAGCTAGGTTTATTCCGAAGCATGCATGGTTCTGATTTGGAATTACAAATAAATGTTTGCTTTTTTTTTTAGGGTCTCCGTAATAAATAATGTATTAATCTTTCGTCTCCCCGAGCCCCCTGGAGCCCTCACGAAATTTACGTTGAGTTCTACCCCCTCATCTCTGAAAATCGCCATGTTAGACTGAACAAGACGGTCAAGAATTTGGTTGAAATCTGTTAGCCTACCTTCACCGTATCGCACAGTCATTGAGACATCATCTTGTAAACTATCAGCTCGTAAATTGAGCTGAATAATATCACGAGGGTTTACACCAACTCTTTCGATTATCGCAGACATTCGGTTCTGAAAACCGTTTACTACAGCCTGGTAAAACTCCCCGAAATTAGGGTTGGTATGTGACCTATTTGGCATTGGGAAATTTAAAAATGTTCTCACCTCAACATTATTGAAGCTATCTCTGTTTATTACCCGCATGCCATCAGGCGTGTCAAAAGAGACTCGGTCAATTTCCATACGCTCCGCAAAATCCTCCCCGTTACCTACATTATAGGGCGGTACAGACACGCCGGCTTCACCCCCCTCTGGTAATTGCTGGTTGTTATTATCCATTACAATATCATTAATTTCACCATCGCCATCACCCCCACCACTCCCGTGTTGAGTTTCAACATCGTTGAGGGCTTGACAACATACATTATCAGCTGGACTCCAGGGGGTCTCATAGTCAGTTATCTGGGAAAGAGGGATAGGACTCCAATCCATGTCTAAATCATGACTGGTCTCCATAGCACCCTCGGACGATTCTGCCCCTTCCTGACTACAGGTAGGCGGCGGAAGCGTGTCAGATAAAGGATATCTATAAGCGGCGAGTATATCATCTAGCGCCTCCACGGACGGGAGGAAGTAGTGCTCCTGCGGCCTGTTTGGAGGGACAACGGGAAGCAACGGTTGTATCGGAGGATTTACATGATCAAACTCTCTAACAACACTAGACGTATCATTGACCATTTGCATGAGGTCAAGAGGAATATCATGATGATTAACCCTGTCAGATTCAGCCATTTAAAAAAAAAAAGAAAAAAATATTATATATATTTTTTTTAATATTATTAATTTGAAGGAAACTGTGACTTTTTAAGCAGTAAACAGACGTCTTGCGATACGTCTCAATAGGCCTGTACGTCTTCGTATCTGTCTAAGGCTACTACGACGATCATCAGGGTGAGCTATATTTCTGGATCTCACGCGTAACAACCGGGCCGTCTGCAACCCAGTTTCAATGCTGATCAGGGTCCGCTCAAAATCTAGACTATTCACAGAATCGGTCTCTGAACCACCTTCATCAGACACTGTAGTTATATCCATACCCACATCGATCCCTTCACAATAAGCTGTGAGAACAGCATCAATGCTACCACTATCAACATGCTCATCTTGACTGAGGGCGGGAGACATTTGAACATCTTCATCATCATCATCATCATCATAAAAACCTTGACGATTCTCCTCTTGATGGTTCAGACCTCGCAGCTGCGCACCCTCACTGTAGAGAGAAGACCGTGGTGACGTCGGCAAATAGGCCCCGCTGTCGCTGGCTGGCGAATGGGAGAGCATGAAGGTGTCGGAGGGTCCAGAATCTTCATCGTTGTAACGCTCTGGTTCCACTGTAAAAAGAAGAGAAGCAGGTTACAGCTAGTTTTTATTTAATTATGAATTTAATAATTTGTTGATTTATTGATTGATTTATTTAACATACCTGAAGCATCCCTCCAGGGGCGATATGGAGAAACACGTGCTATTTGACGTTCACGACGAGGTGACGAATGAAGCCTTGAAGAGTCAATTGTTTGATCTGGAAAGATTAAAGATTACCTCTCTCACAGAAACCCTCCCTTACAACCATAGGATGGGAAACACATAGGGAAAAAAAACTTACGTACATCTTCCATGGTGGAGAGAGATTGATCTGATGCAGCTGTCACAAGTCTTTGGGCCTTTGTGACCAGCTCTCAGGGTCATATATATACACCTTTTTGCCCGGGAAACACATGATCTTATCAGTGACAAACTTTAGCTGGCCCTTGGTTGGTCTTCAGACAGTTCAGGGCCCCTGGGTTCCTAGAAAGAGAAAAGGCCCCCTAATCCATTCTAATGCTTCTATATCCTATGGGGGTGACCACATCCTCAAAAAAAATGTCAAGTTCCAAAATCTAATTTCACAAACAGCAGAACACCTTGTCCTCTCACCAACGTCTCATTGTGCAAGCATCAACACCCATACACCTTTTGCCCGGGAAACACGTGATCTTACCAGTGACACGCCCGCGACATGGGTCATACCCAATGTTTGAAACTAAACATTTTTAAAAATTTAACCATTTTTTAATCCCCCATTTTATTAACCCTAACCCTTCATTATTGAACACATTACTACCACTAGACTAGCAGCCTAACCATTTTTTAATTGCCTTTTTTTTAATTGCACATTTTAACCCTCAGTATTGAACTTTTATTTTAAGCCTCATATGCAATTTTGACATAGATGTATGTATGCGGCATAAAGTCATCACAACACATCACACAGCCCTTATCACTGACAAACTTTAGCTGGACCTCGGTTGGTCTTCAGACAGTTCAGGGCCCCTGGGTTCCTAGAAAGAGAAAATGTCCCCTAATCCATTCTAATGGTTCTATATCCTATGGGGGTGACCACATCCTCAAAAAGCTGTCAAGTTCCTAAATCTAATTTCACAAACAGCAGAACACCTTGGCCTCTCACCCACGTCTCATTGCGCAAACATCAACACCCACCCCATAAAACTGTCAAGTTCCTAAATCTATTTTCACAATCAGCAGAACACCTTGGCTTCTCACCAACGCCTCATTGTGCAAGCATCAACACCCACCACATCCGCCCCAAAGGGGCGGGACTTATAATTTTCAAGTATTATTTTTGATGATTAAATTCATGTGACGTCATCACCTTTTGACAGAAGGTGAATACTATATTCTCTACTGATGCGCATGGTTTTGACCATTGCGCAGGGGGGAAGTTGTGAGAAAAATAAAACTTCAAGGGTATTGGTCACCCTATGTACAGGCAATGGTAGACAATACAGTAGCAGAATGCACAGTATGTGCACAAAACAATGTAAGAAAGGGAATCACAACACCCTTAGGGCACATACCGGTTCCAGATGGGCCATTCAAACATTTAGTAATGGACTATGTAGACATGATAAAAAAGGTAAATGGGAAAAGATACATGCTTGTTGTCATTGATAGATTAGGTAGAAGCAACACCATCAGCAGACTTAGGGGCAGGAACAGTGGTCAAATTCCTAACAAAAGAAGTAATACCCAGATTTGGAATACCTAATGAGATTAGCTCAGATAACGGTGCAGCATTTATTCTGAAAACTGTGAAACAAGTCATACAACAGTTAACAATAAAACAAAGACTGGGCTGTGTCTACCATCCACAATCACAAGGAATGGTAGAAAGAATAAACGGTACACTCAAAACAAAGCTGAATAAGACATGTGCCAGCACAAAGCTTAACTGGGTAGATGCCTTGCCACTGCAAGCTAATAGAAACACGCACTTAACACCGCATGAAATGCTTACGTGTCGACCCATGCCAGTGCCAACACTAAGAGGACCTTACAAAGGACCCCCACTGGAACAACTCCAGATGGAACTAAAGCAATATATGAAACAATTAACTGAGATACACAAAGTTATATATTCACAGGAAAAAGACAAGCAGCCGGAGCCGGAGCCACCCCTGCCCAATCCAATAATACCAGGGGACCAGGTGTACATAAAGGTCTTCCGGAGGAAGTGGAACGAGCCAAGGAGAGAGGGACCGTACGAGGTAGTTCGAGCCACCACTGCAATACAGATCAGAGGGAGTCTAACCTGATACCACCTGAATCACTGCACCAGGGTCCCGAGGCAAACACTCAGGCAGACCAGAGACGAGGACGAAGGGACGGGTGAGATCGCACAGGAGGACCAGGAAAATGAAGAAGCAGGTACAAAGGCTGTACAGGGGCTGGAAACCCAGCCCTCAGCCTGACGGGAAGGGCAGTCGAGCCGTCGAGGGGAAGGGACTAGTGCTATACATAGTAGTAGTACTAATGTATTTGCTGTCCCAAGTAGAACAGGCCGCTAGAATTGACTCAGGAAGTGGAGCAAACACAGGTGACAGGCAATCAAATCCAGAGCAGGAAGGATACTTCCCTACTGTCGACTTTAGGGCCCTACGTAGGGAACCAAACACAGATCATCTCTAGCCAGGAAACACTACGACTAGAAAACATCCCTGCAAGAAAAAAAAGAATAGGGTAGTGCTTGTCCCCCGGGAAAATGCCTTTATTAGAAGCAGAAAAACAACCAGAAGGGGTAGAATCTAACACAACAAAAGTCATAACAATGGCCAACACACAGGTTAATACAAAAATAAATGACGAGAGAGCACCACTCACCACTCAAAAACCTACGAGTTGTACCTAACCCACAAACATACCAGACTTTAATCAAAAGTTCTGTCACATAGAAGAATCAAAACGACCCTATTGTCCAGCCGAATGTTTGGGTATCTTAAGCAACGCCAGACATCATCAATTTCATGATCAGACTTTTAGAGATCAATGCAGAAAGATAGATGTGAGGATAGATGGGAAAAAGAGGGAGATTCCGGGACCCTATTCAATAGAATGGAAGCAAGAGTTTGAATGCTTCGACAAACCATTCAACACAAAATATGGCACCAAATGCCTGGGGAAATTTAAGGGGGACTGTCACATGCCGTATTGTACCATGAAATATGGAGCAACCTATGCCTACCTTATAACCAGGCAATAGGGACATATACAAATGTTACCCGTAAGGTAGTGCAGCCCCCTAAAATGTTGAAGACAGTGGAGGAGGTCCCTAACAAGGGGCACAGGCTAAAACAAGCCCCTGGGGCTCCAGGGGGAATACCACTAATCGATATATATCTCAGCCAGAATGAGGCAGTGGCAGATTACTATTGGATATGTAGAGGAGGAAGGCTAAGGGCGACATTACCCGCTGATTGGTCAGGGATATGTGCTCGGGTTAAATTAGTCCAGTCGGTAACTATTTTGATGGGGAACGACACCAATTTATGGGCAGATCAGCAAGAAATCAGACCAGATCAGGGTGAAGCTAAACAAGGAAGCAGGAGAAAAAGGGCATATCAGTCAGACCCCGCAGTCTATATAGATGCCATAGGTGTACCTAGAGGGGTACCCGACGAGTACAAGGCAAGAAGCCAGGTACTGACAGGATTTGAATAAATGTTCCTCTGGCCCACGATAAATAAAAATGTAGATTGGATAAACGGCATCTATTACAATCAACAGAAGTTCATCAATTACACAGATGATGCCTTATCAGCCCTAGGAGAGCAGGTCAGAGAGACAAGTAGAATGACTTGGCAGAACAGACAGGCACTAAATTGTCTGATGGCCGCTCAAGGTGGGGTGTGCAAAATGTTTGGGGACCAATGCTGTACATTCATTCCGAATAATACCGATCCTGCAGGAAGTTTTACCAGAGCAATGACTAAACTAAAAAACTTGAGACAGGGAGTAAAAGACAATGCAGGCACAGACTTTGGGAAATTAGATTGGTTGGAAAACACCCGAGGAAAGTGGGATGCAATGTTGGTAAAAATGGGAATAATGATTGCGATAGTGATTGTAGTGCTAGGACTAATGTTTTGTTGTATAGTGCCACTCTTGAGATCTTTCTTTGTACAGAGTACAGTTAAGCAAATGAGTGTGACAGCAGGGACAGCGCCAATAGCAGTCAACAGAGTTGGAGAACAACCAGACCCTGTTCCTGATTGGGAGGAGGAAGGCGACGACGGGATTGTCTAGACTCCCAGCCATGACTCTCGAGCTCTGACAGTTCTTGGACCATGAAAGACGAATTAAAAACCTGTTTGACCCAGTGACCTACACCTACTCGAGAGTACCACTGCTCCATTCATTAAAAAAGAAAACCCCTGGAATAAACATTGCTGGCTGGCCACATGAGGACTATGTTCCCCTTGGAAATATTTGCGACTCACCGGACAATTATGTGTTTTATGGTATCAAATGGAACATTGATGGACCTCTAGGATATAACCCAGGAATTGGCTTTTGTGACACTTTTGCCCTTACACGGATTGAGGACATTGCAGAAATAAAGCTACCAACCCTAAGTGGCCTCAGCGTGGGCCGGACGGACTACAAACTGCAGAGGCAGGTTGTTCTGCAATCTTGGACAAATTATTCTAGCCGGGCTTCAGTCTACTTTCGCAACTCACTAAACTCAATGAACTTTAGAGGACGGCATGAGTCTTACACGTGTTCAGGAAAACTGAGTGTTGTTTCAATGTGGAATGGTGAATGTAAGATTTGGGAAGAAAGAATACCGATGGCTCTTAAAGCCAGGCTGAAAATCATGAAAGCAAAATTCAGTGTATAATCATGTTAAAGGAATATTATGATTGTGTGAATACATAACCACCGCAACAGGTGGGCAAAATGCTGGTACAAGGAATTGGTTAATGCATGCTTACATCACATTTATAACAACTATTGTTTGTATTACTGATAAAATGTCTATATTGAAAGTGTGTAAAAGAGGCAACAATGGGAAGGTCATAGGTTCAGGGATGATGGATAATGGATCCCTTATAATGGATAAGTATAGGCCTCATTACAGGTTGGTTTATTTTGCAGTATTTTACTTTTTGTTAACAATTGTGTAACCATATAAGTATGAAGGAAGTTGTGTCGTAGAATTTAAGTTATAATACTTTGAAATAAAATACCGTTAACCAGAGCTGTTGATTCATTCAAAGACTTTATTCACACAGAATATGTAGCCATTCAGGTTTGCAAAGCTGACCCTCTTATCTCCTCAGTCACCTGCCTTTATAGACTTTCCACAGGTTAACGCCTTCTATTCAACGTATTTCTGTTTCCTGTCTACATGCACCAATAACATTCAAGATCTACATTTCGTCATCAAGGTGTGCGCAGCCTATCTGGCTGGCGCCAGTTAGTCTGATCAGGCCTTGCTGACGCCCAGGCTGTTTTCAAAAGCATTTTGTTCTGGCTGTTTATGACTTTGTTTATTACTTAATTACCCTAACTTTTAATTACTCTATCCTGTTTTCTCCAACTTTGATCGTTTGTTTTCTTCACCTGTAGCAAAGCCCTCAATCTGACCTCACCCCTCTTGACTGCATTAAATCTACCATATATTCCCCCCTTTGGGACTTAATAGTCCCACATCCTATACTGGTGATTGAAAATGATATACTAATAAAACATGCAAGTGATTCAAGACAACATACATATGTGAATCGTATAAGTAAAAAATAACACATGAATTGCACAGCAGGAGCCACTACCGCGCCTCACGCATCCCCTTGTTCTGGGTGTAGATTGGGAGGGGTTTCCTCAAGCGGTAAAGCGGGCTACCGGGGTGCGTGCACGACAGAGAGGGAGGTGTGAGGCATGTAATGTGCTCTGTGCTGAGGCGGCGCCTCGCGACACTGTCGAGGAGCCGGAGCCGGCGGGGGGGTCTCAACCTGAGATTTCCCCGCCGAACTACCCGCTGCTAGGTGACTTCCCCCTCGAGCAGTCTCGTGACGAGACCCTACGATCGGCCTATGACCAAGTGATAGCGATTGATGGTACTTTGGTACGGCCAGACACAGTGCGCGCCCACCCCTATTTTGCGATCATCAGCGACAGGTTATACCGAGTGAGTCGTGACTCGCATAGTCAGGAGGAAGTAACCCAGTTGTTGGTTCCCCGTAGCCGCCGGGAAATGGTCTTCCAGGCGGCTCATTTCAACCCCATGGCGGGCCATTTAGGTTATGATAAGACACTAAACCGTATAATGGCTCGATTTTATTGGCCGGGAATTCGGGCAGAGGTGCGTAGGTGGTGCGCTTCCTGTCGCGAATGTCAGTTGGTAAATCCCCCAGCCATTCCCGGGCCCCGTTGCGGCCCTTACCATTGGTCGAGAACCCATTCGACCGCATTGCCATGGATATTATCGGGCCATTTGATCGGTGTACACAGGGATATTGATTTGTGTTGGTCTTGATAGATTATGCAACCCGATACCCCGAGGCAATACCGCTGCGCAATATTTCTGCCAGGAGTGTAGCGCAGGCATTGTTTCAAGTGATCTCCCGGGTGGGAATCCCGAAAGAGATTCTCATCGACCCGGGCACCAATTTTATGTCACGCACCCTCAAGGAACTGTACGGGTTGTTGAACATCAAGGCGATTCGAACCAGTGTTTACCACCGGGCCACGGATGGCCTTTGTGGGCGGTTCAATCGGACCTTGAAATCAATGATCCGGAAGTTTGTGCACGAGGATAGTCGGAATTGGCATAAATGGCTAGATCCCCTGCTGTTTGCGGTATGGGAAGTCCCCCAAGCTTCCACCGGGTTTTACCTGTTTGAATTACTCTACGGGCGTAAGCCCCGGGGTGTCCTAGACCTTTTTAAAGAAAATTGGGAGGAAGGGTCTAACGACAGTAAAAATGAGATTCAGTACGTCCTCGACTTGCGCACAAAGCTCCACGCCCTAGGGGTTATCTCACGCGAGCATTTGCAGCAAGCCCAGGAGCGTCAAAAGTGCCTCTACGACAGGGGAACTAACCTGCGAGAATTTTCACCGGGAGACAAGGTGCTCGTACTGTTACCCACCTCCAGCACGAAATTACTTGCGAAGTGGCAAGGCCCGTTTGTGGTCACACGTCGCATGGGGGACGTGGATTATGAGGTAGTACGCTCGGACCGGGGGGATAGCTTGCAGGTGTATCACGGAAATCTCCTAAAAAAATTGAACGACGTGGTCACTGTTGCTCTGGCTACAATAATTTCAGAGAGAGATGAGTTCGGACCAAAATCAAAAATTAGCACTCCGGTCGGTATTGATAACCACCTCTCTGCTAGCCAGGCCACGGACGTTGCAGATTTGCAAGCGAGGTTCGCTGACGTGTTCTCTCCGTAGCCCGGTCGGACTACGCTTATCGACCACCATATAGAAACGCAGCCGGGTTTAACGGTGCGCACGCGTCCCTATAGGTTACCGGTACACAAACGAGACATTGTGTGCAAGGAATTGGAAGCCATGCTGGAGCTGGGTGTGGTCGAGGAGTCCCGCAGTGACTTGTCAACTTGTCAACAAGCCGGATGGGTCTATACGGTTCTGTGTGGATTATAGAAGGGTTAATGCGGTCTCCAAATTCAATGCCTACCCGATGCCCCGGGTTGACGAGCTCTTGGACCGGCTTAGCACGGCCAGGTTTTTTACGACATTGATTGCACGAAGGGATACTGGCAGATTCCCCTCTCGCCGGTATCCCAGGAGAAGACTGCATTCTCCACTCCGCTCGAGTTGTATAAGTTCACGGTGCTCCCTTTCGGGTTGTTCGGAGCCCCAGCCACTTTCCAGCGCCTCATGGACCGCATTCTGCGGCTGCACTCTGCCTATGCTGCTGCCTATCTGGATGACATTGTCATTTACAGTGACACCTGGGCGCAGCATATGCAGCGTGTGGCTGCTGTTCTGCGGTCCCTGAGGCAGGCGGGGCTGACGGCCAACCCGAAAAAGTGTGTGATCGGGCGGAGGGAGATCCGGTATCTGGGGTACCACTTGGGTCGACGGGAGGTGCGGCCGCAGGTTGAAAAGAGAGGCGGCCATCGCCGCCTCTCCGCGGCCCAGGACTAAGAAGGAGGTGAGGGCATTCCTGGGGCTGGCTGACTATTACCGGCAGTTCGTGCCGGGCTTCTCACAGCTGGCCAGTCCCTTGACGGACCTCACCCGGAAGGGTGCCCCGGATCCGGTCCAATGGTCGGGCCAGTGCCAGGGGTCGTTCGAGGCCCTTAAGGGCGCTCTTTGTGGAGAAACGGTCCTGTATGCGCCTGATTTTAACCTCCCTTTCTCCCTACAGACGGACGCATCGGCTAGAGGCCTGGGAGCAGTGCTGACCCAGTGGGTGGAGGGGGCTGACTGGCCGGTGCTGTACCTGAGCCGCAAATTGGGCACCAGTGGGAGAGGGAGGGCCGGTACAGCACGGTGGAGAAGGAGTGCCTGGCCATCAAGTGGGCGGTCGGCGCCCTCCGCTACTACCTGCTGGGTCGCGCTTTCACCCTCTATTCCGACCATGCTCCCCTCCAGTGGCTCCACCGCATGAAGGATGTGAACGCGAGGATCACCCGGTGGTATCTCGCGTTGCAGCCCTTCAACTTTTTGGTCGTGCACAGACCGGGGGCGCAGATGGTCGTGGCAGACTTCCTCTCCCGTGCGGGGGGGGGGGGGGTAGGCTGTCGGCCGTCGTGTCCTCGGCCTGTGTCGGGCGGTGGGGGTATGTGGGGGGACATGCAGCGTTCTGCCTGTAGAGGGAGCTACAGGACCGTGGCCGGGGTTACGGAAGCGAGGCTTCGTTGTGCACCTGTTGCGAATGAAGCCTCGTTAACGAAATGGTTTAAGATGTGTGTGCCTCTGCTTTTGGGGGGGCTAAAAAGCGGAGACTGAAAAGTCTACGAGGATACGAAGGAACACTCTGAATAAACAGGGTTTCCCTTATCCCAACCATTGAGTCCGCCTCTGTGTCCAAGGACCTCGTTACAGTAAAACATCACATAATACACCAACCTGTAATGGGACCTATACTTCCATTACAGGGGAACATTCCCTTTCCCTGAACCATGGCCATCCCATTGCGCCTCTATGCATACATTCAATATGGTCATTCTATCAGTTCTACACACAATAATTGTTATACATGACACCATAAAACACATCATCGTCCATTCGAGTTGTCAATATTTCCAAGGGGAATATAGTCCTTGTATGGCCAGGGTTTCGTCCTTCTTAATGAATGGAGCAATGTTCCTCTCAAGTAGGTGTAGCTGTTAGAGCTTGATAGTCCTGGCTGGGAGTCTTGACGATCTCGTCGTCATCGGATGAGGGGGCAGATGACTTACTGCTGCCTCCCCAGTCGAGAACAGGATATAGGTCTAGTTGGCCTCCCATTCTGTTGAGTGCCATCGGAGCTATCCCTCTGGTCACACTCATCTGCTTAATTGTGCTCTGTATAAAGAAAGATCTCAAAACAGGCATTATACAACAAAATATCAGTCCTAACACTACAATCACTATCACAACCATTATTCCCATTTTTGCCAACATTCCTCCCCATGATCCTAGGATGTTGTCTAACCAGTCTAATGTCCCAAAGTCTGTGCCTGCATTAATTTTCACTTCCTTTCTCAAATTTTTAAGTTTAGTCATTGCTCTGACAAAACTTCCTGCGGGATCAGTATTGTTCGTAATATAAGTACAGCATTCGTCCCCAAAGAGTTTACATACTCCACCTTGAGCTGCCATTATAACATTTCATGCCTGTCTGTTCTGCATGTCATGTCATTTTGCTTGTCTCTCTGACCTGTTCTCCTAGGGCTGATAGGGCATCATCTGTGTAATTGATGAACCTCTGCTGATTGTAATAAATGGCGTTTATCCAATCCACATTTTTATTTATCGTAGGCCAGAGGAAAATTGATTCAAATCCTGCCCATATCTGGCTCCTTGCCTTGAACTCGTCGGGCACCCCTTTAGGCACGCCTATGGCGTCTATATAGACTGTGGGGTCTGGCTGATATGCCCTTTTCTTTCTGTTTTCTTTTTTAGCTTCCCCCTGTACTTGTCCTAGTTCTTGTTGATCTGCCCATATAGTGGTATCATTCCCCGTCAAAATAGTCACTGCCTTGGCTAGTTTAACCCTAGCACATATCCCTGCCCAAGTAGCAGGTAATACTGCCCTTAGCTTTCCTTCTCCATATATCCAATAGTAATCTGCCACTGCCTCGCTTTGGCTGGTATATATATTGATTATGGGTACTCCCCCTGGAATCCCACTCATCCCAAGTCTTGCCATTAGTGGCCCAGAACAGTGGGTGTTGTTTGGGGTCTTTTTCCATAATGCATATATGCTAGTAGGGTACACTACCTTAGGGGGGGTGGTGTCGTATGTCCCGATTGCCTGAAGATAAGGTTCAGGCTGAGGTTTCTCCACTTCCCATGGTACGATGCACCATGTTACATGACAGTTCCCTTTAAATTGCCCCAGGCTCTTAGTGCTGTTGGTTGTGCTGAATGGCTTTTCGAGGCATTCAAACTTTTGCGTCAAATCTATTGAATCGGGTCCTGGAATTTCCCTCTTTTTCCCCTCTACTCTCACATCTACAGTCATGAGAAAAAATTAGGACACCCTATGAAAACCTTTGTCTTCTTCAACATATTCAAACATATGGACATTTGATATTCATTTGAACAATATTGAAAAATTGAGGTAATATAACTAAACAAATACAACTGAAACAAATTATTTAAAAAATGATTGGTAAAATGTAATTAATAGAAATGCAATCTTCTTGTGAGGAAAAAGTTAGGACACCCCCACATTTAGTTCCACTTAAAATGCCTAAAATTATAATAAAGAGCACCACATCAGGTGCAAATGATTAGAACATCGTTACAGAGGATTTTGGAGGAGCCTGTCCTATTTAAGCCTCAGATATTTAGTTTGGTTTGCTCTTGATTGTTGAAGTGAGTTGCATCACCATGGCGAGATCAAAAGAGCTCTCTGAGGCCTTCAGAAGAAAAATTGTAGATGCATATGAGTCTGGGAAGGGATATAAAAAGATCTCCAAACTATTCGAAATTGGCCATTCCACTGTCCGGAAAATAATTTACAAGTGGAGAACATTTAAAACCACCACCAACATGGCCAGGTCAGGCCGCCCAAGCAAGTTCAGCCTAAGAGCTGACCGAAAGATGCTTAAAGAAGTCTCCAACAATCCCAGAATGTCATCACGAGACCTACAGGTATCTCTTGCCACAATTGATGTCAAAGTACATGCATCCACCAAAAGAAAGAGACTGAACAAGTTTGCATTACATGGGAGGTGTGCAAGGAGGAAACCCCTGCTGTCAAAAAAAAACATCAGGGCAAGACTAAAGTTTGCCAGAGAACACCTAGAGAAAGACCAGAACTTCTGGAACAATGTGCTTTGGACAGATGAATCCAAAGTTGAACTATTTGGGCACAGTAAGAGTAGACATGTTTGGCACAAAACCAAGACAGCATTTGAGAACAAGAACCTCATACCAACTGTGAAGCATGGGGGTGGAAATGTCATGGTTTGGGGCTGCTTTTCTGCAGCAGGGCCTGGTCAGCTCACCATCATAGAATCCACTATGAATTTTGTATTGTATCAGAGGGTGCTTGAGGAAAATGTGAGACCATCTGTTCGAAAGTTGAAGCTGAAGCAGATGTGGACCATGCAACATGACAATGACCCAAAACATTCCAGTAAATCTACCAAGGAATGGCTAAAGAAAAATAAATTGAGAGTTCTGGAATGGTCAAGTCAAAGCCCGGATCTTAATCTTATTGAGATGCTGTGGATTGATTTGAAACTGGCTGTGCATGCAAGACACCCCTCGAACATCACACAGCTGAAAGAATTCTGCAAGGAGGAGTGGGAAAAACCTTCTCCCAATTGATGTCAGAGACCTGTAGACAGTTATAAGAAACGTCTAATTGAGGTTATTTCAGCCAAGGGGGGCAATACTAGCTATTAGGGCATAGGGTGTCCTAACTTTTTCCTCAGTAGGAATTGGCATTATTGTTAATTTTTCGTTAAATAAATGATTACAAAGTTACATTTTCATAGTTTTTTGTTCAATTACATCCCCTTTATCTATAGACATTGTTAGAAAGAAGATAACATATTGATATGTCCATATTTTTAAGAGAATAACTTAATATTTTGGGGGGTGTCCTAACTTTTTCTCATGACTGTATCTCTTTACATTGGTCTCTAAAAGTCTGATCATAAAATGTATTAAATTTATGGTTGCTTTAGATACCCAAACATTCGGCTCCACAATAGGGTTGTTTTGTCCATTCCAAGTGACAGACCTTCTGATTAAACTGATGACATGCCTGGTATGTATGTGGATTAGGTACAACTCGTAGCTTTTTGAGCGGTGATGGACTGCACATGAGACAATCCCCTTCTGTTATTGATTTGGCTGTAAACTCTGCCTATCTATACCAATCATTCTGCCTAGCCTGGTCCCATAATAGATTTTCCTGGCTCAATTCTTGTGTTAGGGCCTGTTCTATATGGGACAGCAAATAGATTACCATTATTATCTTACAGAGCACTAGTCCCTTCCCCAGGATCCCCCGGGTTCTACTGTCTTTCCCGTTCGGCTGGGGGCTGGATTTCCGGCCCCTGTTCAGCCTCTGTACCTGCTCCTTCATTTCCTCTGTGCTCCTGTACGATCTCACCCGTTCCTTCGTCTTCTTCTCTGGTTCGCCTGAGTTCTTGCCTCGGGACCCTGGTGCAGTGGTTCAAGTGGTACCAGGTTAGACTCCCTCGGACTTGTATTGCAGTGGGGGTGGCTCGCACGACCTCGTACGGTCCCTCTCTCCTTGGCTCGTTCTACTTCCTTCTGAAGACTTTGATGTACACCTGGTCTCCTGGAGTTATTGGATTGGGCAGGGGTGGCTCCGGCTCCGGCTGCTTGTCTTTTTCCTGTGAACATATAGCTTTGTGTATCTCAGTTAATTGTTTCATATATTGCTTCAATTCCATCTGGAGTTGTTCCAGTGGTGGTCCTTTGTAAGGTCCTCTTATTGTTGGCACTGGCATGGGTCGACCCGTAAGCATTTCATGCAGTGTTAAATGCGTGTTTCTGTTAGTCTGCATGCGATAACTCATTAATGCAAGTGGCAAGGCATCTACCCAGTTAAACTTTGTGCTAGCACATATCTTATTCAGCTTTGTTTTGAGGGTACCATTTATTCTTTCTACCATTCCTTGTGATTGTGGATGGTAGACACAACCCAATCTTTGCTTTATTCTTAACTGCTGTATGACTTGTTTCACAGTTTTCTGAATAAATGCTGCACCATTATCTGAGCTAATCTCATTAGGTATTCCAAATCTGGGTATTACTTCTCTTGTTAGAAATTTAACCACTGTTCCTGCCACTAAGTCTGCCGATGGCGTTGCTTCTACCCATCTGCTGAATCTATCTATGACAACAAGCATGTATCTTTTCCCATTGATCTTTTTTATTATGTCTACATAGTCCATTACCAAATGTTTAAATGGTCCGTCTGGAACCGGTATGTGTCCTAAGGGTGTTTTGATTCCCTTTCTTACGTTGTTTTGTGCGCATATTGTGCATTCTGCCAATGCATTTTCTACCATTGCCTGTAAACAGGGTGACCAATACCCTTGGAGTTTTATCTTTCTCACAACTTCCCCCCTTGCGCAATGGTCAAAACCATGCGCATCACTGATCAAAATCCCCAGTAGCACCATAGGTGCCACTATAGTACCCTCATGCGATCCTCAATCCACAATCCTGCTCATACGACCCTGCAATCTGTTGCATGCGTATTATATCCTCTAGCTGCGTTATTGGTTCTATTAATACCATTGGGGCCAACACGGCCACCTCACACTTTGATGCTTCATCAGCAGCATTATTGCCCTGAATAATGTAATCATTGCCTTTCTGGTGTGCCTGACATTTAATGATCGCTAACAGCTTTGGTTTCATCATGGTCGACATCAATTCCTGAATTTGCTCACAATGCTGTATGTGTGACCCATCACTTTTCAAAAAGCCTCTCTGTTTCCATACTGCTCCAAACAGATGACAGACTCCATGCGCATACGCTGAGTCAGTAAAAATGTTCACTGATTTGCCTTCTCCCATTTTACAGGCTTCTGTCAGTGCTCTTAGTTCTGCCAACTGGGCAGAACACGGTTGTGGACAGCTGTCAATCTTCTCTTCTCGGAATGTCTGCCCTATTTGTTTGACTATGCCGTACCCTGCATGATTTCCTAAATGATCTCTATAACATGAACCATCTACAAAATATGTCTCTTCTGCATATGGTAAGGGTATTGATTCTAAGTCTGGTCTTAACCTGGTGAATGTTAGCAAGTGTGCTATACAATCATGTTCTTCCCCTTCATCTGCCAGTGGTATTAACTCAGCTGGATTTACTGTGCTACATCTCTTGATAGTGATGTCTGGGTATGTTAATAACGACAAATATGACAGGTTCCTAGCTTGCGTTAGAACAAACCTTCCCTGTTCTAACAGTTCCACTGTCTTGTGATGTGTGTATATTGTTATTGGGTAGCCCATTGTGATTGACGAGGCCTTCTCATAGGCATAGTGCATAGCTGCCACTCCCTGAAAACAGGGCGGGTACCCCTGGGCAACACTGTCTAGTTTGGTGCTATAGTAGGCTAACGCTTGCTTTTTCCTACCACTACACGTTTCCTGTACTAGCACTGCTGAAGCATACCCATTCCTTCTGTTTGCCACATACAATAGGAATGGTTTGTTATAATCGGGCACAGCCAATGCTGGTGCCCGTTGCATTTCTTTTTTTAACGTTTCAAATGCTATTGTAGCTTCTGTTGTCCATATTAAAGGGGCTCTTAAGTTCTGCTGACCCGCTGTTTTCATCAGCTCCCTCAGAGCTGCTGTTTTTATCGCATAGTCCTCTATCCAATCTCCGCTGAATCCTGTCATTCCCAAGAACGTCATCATTTGGCCCACATTTACTGGTTTTGGTGTTTTACTTATGCCTTCTAATTGTCCTGGTGAAATTGCTTTTGACCCATGCGCTATAGTTCTTCCCCGATAGTCAACCTGAGGTAAGCAATACTGCCAATAGTTTTTGACATCTTGTGTCCCCCCTCTGCCAATTTTTGGAGAACTCTTATGGAGTTCTCATGACATTGTTCCAATGTGGTTGAACAAATTAGCAAATCATCCACGTATTGGATTACTGTGCTGTTTATCTCCAGGTCTTCTAAATCTGCTTTTAGCACCTGGTTGAACACATGAGGCGAATGTTTGAACCCTTGAGGTATTCCAGTGTAAGTGTATTGTTGTCCTCTGTAGGTAAATGCAAACAAGTACCGACTTTCTTCTGCTAACGGTACACTGAAAAAAGCTGAGCATAAATCTATCACTGTATAGTATTTGGCTGTCGGAGGAACATTTGTTAACAGTGTATAAGGATTTGGTACTTCTGCTGGCCAATCCTGTACCACCTCATTTACTGCTCTTAAGTCAGGCACCAATCTCCATTTTGACTTGTCTGCTTTTAGAATTGGAAGAAGGGGGGTATTGCACGGGCTGTTTATTCTTTCTAAAACTCCCGCTGCTATCAAACCCTCGATTGTTTTGCTTATTCCTTCCTCAGCTTCAGGTTTCATAGGATAATGGGCTTTTCTTGGTAGTACACTGCCCTGGTTTGTTCTCATAATTATAGGGATTTTACTAAGCCCACGTCAGTGTCATGTTTTGACCAGAGACTTTCTGGAATTAGTTTTTCCATGTCATCTCTCAATTGATTGTCTGACTTTTCTTTCATATGAACTTGTTGTTTGACCAATGTGGCTACTTCCTGTGGTATTCCATTCATAGGCGTGGCACATATTATTTTTATGAATTCTTTGTCTGCAGAATGTTTTACCAATGGGTTACTTGTTTCTTTCCAATCACTTTTTCATGCAGTTCTCATCATTGGTCCCAAGTCTCTTGCTCTATACCATTTATTTACCATTAATGACACATGAGGAGCAGCATTAGGTATATTGTGTCCTTGATTTCCTTTTATCAGGATGGGGAACTGAAATCTATCTGGGTGACCTATCTTTCCCCTATCCCTCAACTCTCGTTCTGTTGTTCTGTATTCTTCCTCATGTCTTCTTCTAGCATTTGCTTCCCAGTCGCTAATCATTTCGTCCATTTTTTGTGCTTGGTCTATCTCCCTCTGGCTCATCCAAGATTTCCTCTCCTCTTGGCTCTCTTCACCAGACCTCGGGTCATCTCTTAGCTCATCTCTGGGTGTCCAGGCGGTTGCCCCCTCATCTCTGGGTGTGCTGTATAGCTGTTTCTCTTTTCTGCGTGTACTTGGTTCCTTCCCTTTTCCTCTCTCCCCTTTTACTCCGGCTTCCAATGGTTTAGTTCTCTCTTCTTGTCTTGACTCTGACCTCCATACGCCTTTGTCTACCTGGTTTAGGGCTTCTTTTAGTTCTGCATAACAATCAAGTTCTATGGGGCTTCTTGATCTCCTTCTCACTTCACTTCCCCTCTCTTCTTCCTCATCTTCTTCTTCCAACTTTATATTCCCATCCAGGTACATCTTTGCTGATAATATAGGGAATTCCCCATGGTTATAGGGTGGGGGCATCACCTTTTCCTTCTCATTTCCTCCCTCTGTGCCCTTCTTCAACTTTTTTAGCTCCCTAACCTCTTTTAACATTGCTTCTCCTTCTGTTTTGAACAATTTCAACATGTCTATTTCTCTCTTTCTTTTCTCCTGTCTCTTTTTTGAATTTTCTCGAGGTTTGTGGTTTTTTATCAGTGTTCCCATTTCCTTACACACTGCAACATCAAATGTCCCTTCCTTAGGCCACTTAGTATAAGAGACCCAGAACGGACTACACACATTTCCTATTATAAGGCAGTAACGCTGCTCACCTGGTAGATATGGCCATTTAATTTGTGCAATCCGTCCAGTTCCCTTTCTCAACGGCCGGTCTTAATGCGAGTCTTTGACATCAATCCTGTTCGTGATGCCAAGTATGTTGTAGAATTTAAGTTATAATACTTTGAAATAAAATACCGTTAACCAGAGCTGTTGATTCATTCAAAGACTTTATTCACGCAGAATATGTAGCCGTTCAGGTTTGCAAAGCTGACCCCGTTATCTCCTGAGTCACCTGTCTTTATAGACTTCGCACAGGTTAACGCCTTCTATTCAACGTATTTCTGTTTCCTGTCTACATGCACCAATAACATTCAAGATCTACATTTTGTCATCAAGGTGTGCGCAGCCCATCTGGCTGGCGCCAGTTAGTCTGATCAGGCCTTGCTGATGCCCAGGCTGTTTTCAAAAGCCTTTTGTTCTGGCTGTTTATGACTTTGTTTATTACTTAATTACCCTAACTTTTAATTACTCTATCCTGTTTTCTCCAGCTTTGATCGTTTGTTTTCTTCACCTGTAGCAAACCCCTCAATCTGACCTCACCCCTCTTGACTGCATTCTCCAAATGTTCTAGGACCATCTGTTTTCTTTTGATCTCTTCCTTAGGTGTGGGATTACAAACCCTTATATTGTCTTTAAATTTACCATAGTTGTTGCTCATGGGGACAGGTGCTCAGTTACAGACTTTTAAAGTGGTGGCCCTAAAACAGATTATTAGGATCCTTCCCATACAATAAACAATGACAATAAATAATATAACATTTTAATTTTGCAGAGGCTCTCTGAGGCAAAATAGGAGCACATTGGGTGTCTGTGTGTGTGAAAATCTGTTATTGATTCAAATCACATTAAATTAAGTTTTATGTTTCTTGTGTTTTGTTTTATCAATTTCCCTTTTTAATGTTACATATAAGTTGATAAAAGAATACATTATTACCTTAATGAGGGTGTCAATTGTATATTTCTACCTTTGTTTACCTATTTTATCACCATATACAGAATGACATTCAAATACCGAAATTATGCATTTCTGTTGGGGACCCATTTAGTCATTTTATTACCATCATTCTGTTACCAGATGTACAGTTGAAGTCGGAAGTTTACATACACTTTAGCCAAATACATTTAAATGTAAATGTCATCACAATTCCTGACATTTAATCCTCGTAAACATTCCCTGTCTTAGGTCAGTTAGGATCAGTACTTTATTTTCAGAATGTGAAATGTTGTCGTAGAATTTAAATAATAGTATTTTGAAATAAAATACCGTTAACCGGAGCTGTTGATTCATTCAAAGACTTTATTCACAGAGAATACAAAGCCGGTTCAGATTTGCAAAGTTGAACATGTCCTTTCACTTCCGTCACCTGTCTTTTTATAGACAACACCCAGGTCAACACCCTCTATTCAATAAACTTCTAGTTCCTGTCTACATACACCAATAACATTCAAGAATTACATTTCGTCATCAAGGTGGGATACTCCCACCTGCCCAGGCGCCAGTTTGTCTACCCAAATCTTAATTGGCCTAGGCTGTTTTCTAAAGCCTTTTGTCCTGGCTATTTACAACGTTGTTTATCACTCATTTATCCTGTCTTTTGATCACTCTATCCTGTTTCTGCAGCTTTGATCCTCTGTTTTCTTCACCTCTAGCCAACCCCACAATCTGATCTCACCCCTCTTTTATTGCCTTCTCCAAATATTCTAGGACCATCTGTTGTCCTTTGATCTCTTCACTGGGTGTGGGATTGCTAACCCTGATATTGTCTTTAAATTTACCATAATGTCAGAATAATAGTAGAGACAATTATTTCTTTCAGATTTTATTCATCACATTCCCAGTGGGTCAGAAGTTTACATACACTTAGTTAGTATTTGGTAACATTGCCTTTAAATTGTTTAACTTGGGTCAAACGTTTTGGGTAACCTTCCACAAGCTTCCCACAATAAATTGGTGGAATTTTGGCCCATTCCTCCTGACAGAACTTGTGTAACTGAGTCAGGTTTGTAGGCCTCCTTGCTCGCACACCCTTTTTCAATTCTGCCCACACATTTTCTATAGGATTGAGGTCAGGGCTTTGTGACTCCAATACCTTGACTAAGCCATTTTGCCACAACTTTGGAAGTATGCTTGGGGTCATTGTCATTGCAAGCCTCCCCCTTTTTCCTCCAAACATAACAATGGTCATTAAGGCCACACAGTTCAATTTTTGTTTCATCAGACCAGAGGACATTTCTCCAAAAAGTAAGATCTTTGTCCCCATGTGCAGTAGCAAACCGTAGTCTGGCTTTTTTATGGCAGTTTTGGAGCAGTGGCTTCTTCCTTGCTGAGCGGCCTTTCAGGTTATGTCAATATAGGACTCGTTTTACTGTGGATATAGATCCTTTTGTACCTGTTTCTTCCAGCAACTTCACAAGGTCCTTTGCTGTTGTTCTGGGATTGATTTGCACTTTTCGCGCCAAAGTACGTTCATCTCTAGGAGACAGAACGTGTCTCCTTCCTGAGCGGTATGACGGCTGCGTGGTCCCAAGGATGAACCAGACTTGTGGAGGTCCACAATTGTTTTTCTGAGGTCTTGGCTGATTTCTTTTGATTTTCCCATGATGTCAAGCAAAGAGGCACTGAGTTTGAAGGTAGGCCTTAAAATACATCCACAGGTACACCTCCAATTGACTCAAATGATGTCAATTAGCCTATCAGAAGCTTCTAAACCATGACATCATTTTCTGGAATTTTCCAAGCTGTTTAAAGGCAGTGAAATAATCTGTCTGTAAACAATTGTTGGAAAAATTACTTGTGTCATGCACAAAGTAGATGTCCTAACCGACTTGCCAAAACTATAGTTTGTTGACATGAAATCTGTGGAGTGGTTAAAAAGATGAGTTTTAATGACAACCTAAGTGTATGTAAACTTCCGACTTCAACTGTAAATCCACTTCACTTATTGTAGCTGTGGGGGGGACATGCAGCGTTCGGCCTGTAGAGGGAGCTACAGGACCGTGGCCAGGGTCATGTCGGCGAGGCTCCGTTGCACACCTGTTGCGAATGAAGCCTCATTGACTAGATGCTTAAGATGTGTGTGCCTCTGCTTTTTCAGTAGGTGGGCTGGGAACGACGGAGGAGGTTCAGAGACAGACGACTAGAAAGTCGCCAAAACCTTGAGACGGGCTGAAAAGCCATATTGAATGACTGTGCTAATAAACGGGACCAAATCCTTCACTAAGACACTGCGTCTGCCTCTGTGTGAAAAGAACCTTGCTACAGTAGCTCAACAACCAAAAGAGATATTTTCAAACTCAAGGTATCATATGATAGCTAACACCCCACTCTTTCTGCAGACATATTTGAATCTTAACTTAACAGATATTTAACAGTTTGAGTTTTGGAGAAACGTGGTTACATAAAAAAAACAGGGAGATTTTAGGTTCATTCAGTTACTGAACTTTGAAGCTGCACAGTTCTTCAAGTAAATGTGTTTTATTTAAAATTTCAGTTGGAAGTAGTCTCTGTTGTCACACCCTCCACTTCCACCTAGCCGGTGTCAGTCTCTCTCCCTCTTCCCAGTCTGGGTGTTTTGGTGTGGGCATGGCTCCAGGCTCCTGCCGATCATTCACGTCATCATCTCCACCTAGGATTTACACAGCTGCGGCTCGTCTCCTCATCACCCTTCTGTGTTTTATATCCTGGTTTTCTGTTCATTCCCCACCAGTTCGTTATAGTGCTTACCTCTATACATCCCAGCAATTTCTCCCCTGTTGTTTTTTACTTTTTGTTTTTGGACAGTGTCTTTGCCTAACCCCTGCCGGATTATCTGCTCTTCTTAGGACTGCCTTATCGTGCTTCGACCTCCGCCTGATCTACTTGCCTGCCTCCCCTGCCTGCCCAGCCTACCTGCCCTGTCTGCTCTGCCTATCCTGCCCTCCTGCGTACCCAGTCTACCCCGTTACCCTTTCCCTGTTTAAATTCTCTATTATTTTTATACCTGTGTCCCGACTCTGTGTGCTGCACTTGGGTTCACTAGTTCAGATACTTGACACCTGTGCATAGAGTCATATAGTTTGTTAAATGTTGCTATCAAGGGTTTTTGTTTGGCATACTGTACGTTTGAAAGTGAAACATTTAGTCCCAGGGTGATTCTGTTACCATATATCAGAAAAGTAATTATGCCACAAACCCTCTTCCCCACAGATGAACTCTCCGGAGGACATCCAGCTTATCGTGGACACAGTTGTGGAGTCCACAGCTAAGATCATCGTAGTGTTTTCCTCTGACGTGGACCTGAGTCCCCTGGTCCAGGAGCTGCTCCGTCACAATGTCACCAACCAAACATGGGTGGCCAGTGAGGCCTGGGTTACCTCCGCTCTCATCAACCAACCTGAGGTGAGGGCTCGCTCAGGGCTCATTAAGAGGTAAAGGGTCATTTAGGGACCACACAACAACAGGGGTATCATAACTACAGTTGAAGTCGGAAGTTTACATACACTTAGGTTGAAGTCATTAAAACTCAGCTTTTTAACCACTCCACAGATATCATGTCAACAAACTATAGTTTTGGCAAGTCGTGCATGACACAAGTAATTTTTCCAACAATTGTTTACAGACAGATTATTTAACTTATAATTCACTATATCACAATTCCAGTGGGTCAGAAGTTTACATACACTAAGTTGGCTGTGCCTTAAAACAGCTGGAAAATTCCAGAAAATGATGTCATGGCTTTAGAAGCTTCTGATAGGCTAATTGACATCATTTGAGTCAATTGGAGGTGTACCTGTGGATGTATTTTAAGGCCTACCTTCAAACTCAGTGCCTCTTTGCTTGACATCATGGGAAAATCAAAAGAAATCAGCCAAGACCTCAGAAAAACAATTGTGGACCTCCACAAGTCTGGTTCATCCTTGGGAGCAATTTCCAAACGCCTGAAAGTACCACGTTCATCTGTACAAACAATAGTATGCAAGTATAAACACCATGGGACCATGCAGCCGTTATACCGCTCAGGAAGGAGACGCGTTCTGTCTCCTAGAGATGAACGTACTTTGGCGCGAAAAGTGCAAATCAATCCCAGAACAACAGCAAAGGACCTTGTGAAGTTGCTGGAAGAAACAGGTACAAAAGGATCTATATCCACAGTAAAACGAGTCCTATATCGACATAACCTGAAAGGCCGCTCAGCAAGGAAGAAGCCACTGCTCCAAAACCGCCATAAAAAAGCCAGACTACGGTTTGCTACTGCACATGGGGACAAAGATCTTACTTTTTGGAGAAATGTCCTCTGGTCTGATGAAACAAAAATTGAACTTTGTGGCCTTAATGACCATTGTTATGTTTGGAGGAAAAAGGGGGAGGCTTGCAATGACAATGACCCCAAGCATACTTCCAAAGTTGTGGCAAAATGGCTTAGTCAAGGTATTGGAGTCACAAAGCCCTGACCTCAATCCTATAGAAAATTTGTGGGCAGAACTGAAAAAGTGTGTGCGAGCAAGGAGGCCGACAAACCTGACTCAGTTACACAAGTTCTGTCAGGAGGAATGGGCCAAAATTCCACCAACTTATTGTGGGAAGCTTGTGGAAGGCTACCCAAAACGTTTGACCCAAGTTAAACAATTTAAAGGCAATGTTACCAAATACTAACTAAGTGTATGTAAACTTCTGACCCATTGAGAATGTGATGAAACAAATAAAATCTGAAAGAAATAATTCTCTCTACTATTATTCTGACATTTCACATTCTGAAAATAAAGTAGTAATCCTAACTGACCTAAGACAGGGAATGTTTACAAGGATTAAATGTCAGGAATTGTGAAAAACTGAGTTTAAATGTATTTGGCTAAGGTGTATGTAAACTTCCGACTTCAACTGTAAGTTATCAAAAGGCTTCTACTAAAGGCAGATGAGATCAGTGCTGATGTTGCGTTGGGTGTTGACTGTGGTGGGTTGTTTAATCTCTGCAGGTGAGCTCAGTGCTGGGCGGTACTGGGCTTTGGGCTGCAGTGTGCTAAAATCCCTTGCCTCCAGCGCTACTTGCTGGACCTCGACCCCTACAACGACCCGCTCACTGAGGAGTTCTGGGAGATAGTGTGTAACCACTAACAACACTAATCAGTTTGTGTAATAGAACTCCCCTGGTTTAGCTGTACTACTGTTGACACAATATGCCTTTTCATAGCTGTATAATAACCATACATACTGAATAGTGGGCAAAGTCAGTATCTAAGATGCTTGTGTGTTCTGTACAGGTGTTTAACTGCACACTGAACTACGGGCGGGCACTGAGGCAGGCGAGAGAGAGGGCGAGAGTGGCAGGGGGGCTGGGGGGCAATGCTACCCTCTCCAGGGTGATGAGAGGGGTGCCTGAGGGGCTGTGCACAGGACAAGAGGTTCTGGAGCAGCCCAACAATACCTACTCAGATGTGATCCAGCTACGCCTCACCTACAGGTAGCCATTCCCTACTACTGAAAGTGTTGGCAATGATGTCAGTGCCAGTGTGGTGTCAACTGTTTTAGGTGACACTAAAGACGATGGTGATGATGATGAAGATGGTATTTTTTGTCCTTAGTGTGTATAAAGCAGTGTACACTGTGGCCCATGCGCTGCATAACCTGGAGCACTGTGAGCCTGGCCAGGGTCCCTTCAACAAGAACAGCTGTGCTGACATCACCAACTTTGAACCCTGGCAAGTCAGTCAAAAGTCAAAGTCAAGTCAAAGTGGCTTTATTGTCAATTCTTCACATGTCAAGACATACAAAGGAATCGAGAGGACGTTTCTCACTCTCCCACGGTGAGACAGATAAAATGCCCAGGCACAACAGATAACACATACTAAAAGTAAAACATTCAATAAAAATAATTTAAACAGTGCAAAAAGAGCAGTCAGTAAAGACAGTAAGTAGCAGCCAAATACTGTGTATTCTGTATAAAAAAAATAATAATAGTGCAATAGTGCATTGTAGCAATAGAATAGTGGATTGTCCAGGGTCCGTAGTGTTTTTTTGGGGGGGGGGGCTGAAGGGTTGGGAGGGGGGGTGGTGGTTTCAGCTTCTTGACAGCTTGGAGGATGTGGCTGGGGGAAGTGAGGGGAGAGAATTTAGCTTCCTGACAGCTTGGGGTATGAAGCTTTTCGTGAGTCTGGTGGTGTGGGCACGGAGGCTCCTATACCTTCTTCCAGAAGGCAGGAGGCTGAACAGACTGTGTGCGGGGTGGCTTGCGTCGCTCACAATCGAGGTAGCTTTGCGGGTGAGGCGGGTGGAGTAAGTCTCTTGCAGGGAAGGGAGTGGGGCACCAATGATCTTAGCAGCTGTGTTCACAATGCGTTGCAGTGCTTTCCTACTGTGTTCGGTGCAGCTACCGCCCCACACAGTGATGCAGCTGGACAGGATGCTTTCAATGGTGCCTCGGTAGAATGTTGTCAGGATCGGTGTGGGAGCTTTCGCTCGCTTCAGCTTGCGGAGGAAGTAGAGGCGCCGCTGGGCTGTCTTCGCCAGTGATGCGGTGTTGGTGGTCCAGGAGAGGTCCTCACTGATGTGCACCCCCAGGAATTTGGTGCTGCTCACTCTCTCCACAGCAGCACCATCGATGGTCAGTGGTGGGTGTTCGGTGTGCCCTCTCCGGAAGTCGACCACAATCTCCTTCGTTTTGCTGACATTCAGCAGGAGGTTGTTGTCTCTGCACCACGTGGTCAGAAGGTTGACCTCCTTTCTATAGTGGGTCTCGTCGTTCTTGGAGATGAGACCCACCAGAGTTGTGTCGTCCGCAAACTTCACCATGTGATTGGTGCTGTGGGTTGATGTGCAGTCGTGAGTCAGCAGGGTGAAGAGCAGGGGACTGAGCACACAGCCTTGGGGGGCCCCTGTGCTGAGTGTGATGCTGCTCGAGGTGTTGTTGCCGACTCGTACTGCTTGTGGTCTCTCGCTGAGGAAGTCCAGCAGCCAGTTGCAGAGGGAGGTGTTGAGCCCCAGCTGGTCCAGTTTACAGATCAGTTGTTGCGGGATTATGGTGTTAAATGCTGAGCTAAAGTCTATGAAAAGCATTCTCACATATGAGTCTGCTTTTTCCAGGTGGGTGAGGGCTGGGTGGAGAGCAGAGCAGATTGCGTCCTCTGTGGAACGTTTTGCTCGGTATGCAAACTGAAAGGGGTCCAGGGTGGGGGGGAGGATGGACTTAATGTGAGACATGACTAGCCGTTCAAAGCACTTCATGATGATGGGGGTCAGTGCTACAGGGCGATAGTCATTGAAGCAGGATGGAGCGGATTTCTTTGGCACAGGTATGATGATGGAGGTCTTGAAATGTGATGGGACAGCAGCTTGACGCAAAGAAGTGTTAAAGATGTCCGTGAAGACATCCTTAAGCTCCTCTGCGCAGTCCCTCAGCACACGGCCTGGGATGTTGTCTGGGCCTGTTGCTTTGCGGGGGTTGATGGTAGAGAGTGTCCTCTTCACACTGGCAGCAGACAGGCACAGGACCTGATCGTGGGGGGGGGGTGGGGTTTTCTGTGGGCTTGTTGTGTTTGTTGCTTCAAACCGTGCAAAGAAGCTGTTGAGGTTGTTGAGCAGAGAGATGTTGTTGTCGCAGGTCTGTGGCGCGGGCTTGTAGTCCGTTATGGTCTGAATGCCCTGCCACAGGCTCCGCGTGTCTCTGCTGTCCTTGAAGTGGCAGGTAATCTTGTTGGTGTAGTCCCGTTTTGCTTTCCTGATGCCACGGGACAGGCTGGCTCTCGCTGTTCTTAGGCCATTTTCATCCCCGGCTCTGAAGGCTTTGTCTCTGGCCCTCAGCAGCCGATGGACTGCCCCTGTCAGCCATGGCTTCTGGTTAGCCCGAGTGATGATGGTCTTTTTGTGGGTCACATCATCAGAGCACTTACGGATGTAGGAGAGGACAGTGTCTGTGAGCTCCTCATTGTCCGTATGGTTGTTCTGTGTGGCTGCTTGCTTGAACATGTCCCAGTCTGTTGTTGCAAGACAGTCCTTGAGAGCAGACCTGGACCCCTCCGGCCACACAGTTATCTCTTTCCGGACCGGTTTTCCGACTTTCACTCTGGGCCTATATGCTGGCATTAGCATGACAGTGATGTGATCAGAGAGTCCGATGTGGGGGAGGGGGGAGGCCTTGTATGCTCCTTTGTGAGAAGTGTAGACCAAGTCCAAGGTGTTTTCCCCTCTTGTTGGGAAATTGACATGCTGATGGAGTTTTGGTAGGACAGTCTTAAGGTCAGCATGATTAAAATCTCCAGCGAGGATGGTAAATCCATCTGGGTGTGCTGTCTGTTGTTCACTGATGGCCTGGTACAGTTCACAAAGTGCCGCATTCCTGTCACTGTTGCTGGAGGTTGGAGGGATGTATACTGCGGCTAGCAAGACCGCAGTAAACTCCCTCGGCAGATAGAAAGGACGGCACTTTATGATCATAAACTCCGCCAGTGGTGAACAGTGTCTGCATACTACCACAGCGTCCCGGCACCACGCATCACGAATGTAAACACAAACTCCGCCGCCACGCTGTTTACCTCCGTTGACGAGGGCTCTGTCCGCTCGATAGCATGTCAGCTGCTCAAGTTGTACAGCGGAGTCGGGGATGTTGTCGTTCAGCCATGTTTCAGTGAAAACAAGTACACAGCAGTTACTCACTGTCCGATTCGCTGACCTCAGCAGTCGTATATGATCCATTTTGTTGTCCAAGGATCGTACGTTGGCCAGGATGATGGATGGTATGGCTGGGCGAGTTGGACTAGCCGCTAGCCTAGCCCGGATACCTCCGCGCTTGCCCCTCTTCTGCTTCCTCGCGCACCGCTTCCGACCTCTCCTTTCCGGGGGAGTGTTGGCAGTCGAGTCGAGTCGAGTCGGGTCGGGTCGAGTAGTCGCGGGCCGGCGAAGTAATCCGAGCTCTTTGAGTGTCTCTGTTGTGGTGTCCAAAACGTTGTAAATCTTGCTCTCGCAGATGTCTAGCAGAGCCTGTCGACTGTACTTGTATTTCGACGCAGACAGACGAGACGAACACGACAAACTTTCGGGCAAACACTTATTAAACAAACAAAACACCGCATTCTCTGGAGCGCGAGTGGTCGCTGCGTGTGCACGCGCCGCCATTAAGTCAGTGTGTGTGTCTGTGTGCATGCGTGTGTGTCGTGCGCTTGCGTGCATGTCTGTCTACTACAGATGAGTTGGTCTAAATTGGTAAAAGAAAAAGAGAGAGGCTTCTATTACAACCTTCCCTGTGTTTAGGATAGTTGTTACACTGATGCATAGTGTAAACTGGTATACTCCTGTTTCTCCTCTAGTTGATGTACTACCTGAAGAACATGCAGTTTGACATCCCACAAACGGGCGAGTCCATATTCTTCAAGAACGGTGACGTGGACGGCTTATATGACATCCTTAACTGGCAGGTCAGAGGTGATGGGAAGATCTTGTATGTCTTAATTGGCCACTATAACAGCACAGCACCCCCAGAGGCCAGGATGACCATCAACAATGGCTCCATAGTGTGGAACAATGATGAGCTGGAGGTCAGTGTCCATTCATTGTTTGGATGGATCATAAGAACCTACATCCTGGGGGCCAAACGGCTCAACTCGCGCCAGGCCAGAAGGGCACTGTTTTTCACCCACTTTAATTTCACCTACCGTCCGGGGTCAAAAAACATGAAGCCTGACGCTCTTTCCTGACAGTTCGACCCCGTCGGTGTGGAGAAACGGCCCAACTCCATCCTCCCCAGCGCCCTCATCACGACCCCGGTCTCTTGGGGAATTGATGCGGTTGTGAGAGTGGCCCTGCGCCGCGAACCCGACCCCGGCGGGGGTCCGCCAGGCAGACAATATGTGCCCAAGGCTGCGCGGCCACAGCTGCTTCAGTGGGCACATGCGTCAAACCTCAGCAGCCACCCCGGTGCCACCAGGACCCTGGAATTTCTACATAGGAGGTTCTGGTGGCTGCACGCGTCTTCGTTGCCGCCTACATGGTGTGTGCAAGGAACAAGGGCTCTCGCCAACCCTCGACTGGGCTCCTCCGTCCCTTATCCATTCCCAAGCGCCCCTGGTCCCACATATCCCTGGATTTCATCTCTGCCCTCGCCCCTCTGATGGATTCACGACCATTCTGGTCGTGGTGGACCGATTTTCTAAAGCGGCCCACTTCACCCCCCTCCCCAAACTCCCGTCGGCCTGGGAGACTGCTAATGTGGTATGCACGTCTTTTGGGTCCACGGCCTGCCCCAGGACATGGTTTCCGATTGTGGCCCTCAGTTCGCCTCCAGGTTCTGGAAGGCATTCGCCACCTGCCTCGGCGCTTCCATCAGCCTGTCCTCCGGCTTCCACCCCGAGTCGAACAGCCAGACCGAGCAGGTCAACCAGGATCTGGAGGGGATACTGAGGTGCTACGCCTCATGGAGTGGGTGAGGAGGGCCAATTAAAGACTAGCTCTCTTTGTCTCCAACTGTCTTTCTCTTTCTGTCTTTCTTTCTCTCGGTCTCTCTTTTCTCTCTCGCTCTCTCCATCACTCTGTAACAAAGTCCGTTTATACACAGAGGCAGACGCAGTATATCGATAAGGGAATTGGTCCCGTTTATTCATAAAGGGGTTCCGCTGGCACGGTTTGGCTTTCCAGCCTCGTTCAATGTCTCTCTCTCTCTTGTCTCGGTTCTCGGCTCTGCTCTCGTCGCCTCGCCTTCTCCAGCTTAGCTCCCCTACTGAAATGGCAGAAGCACACACATCTTAAACATTCGCCGACGAGACTTAATTCGCAGCAGGTGTGCAACAAAAGTCTCGCCGACACAACCCCGGCCACGGTCCTGTAGCTCCCTCTACAGGCCGAACGCTGCATGTCCCCCCACATACCCCCACCGCCCGACACAGGCCGGGGAACCGACGGCCGACGACCTACTCCCCCCCCCCCCTGCACGGGAGAGGAAGTCTGCCACGACCATCTGCGCCCCCGGTCTGTGCACGACGGAAAAGTTGAAGGGCTGCAACGCGAGGTACCACCGGGTGATCCTCGCGTTTACATCCTTCATGCGGTGGAGCCACTGGAGGGGGGCATGGTCGGAGTAGAGGGTGAAGGCACGACCCAGCAGGTAGTAGCGGAGGGTGCCGACCGCCCACTTGATGGCCAGGCACTCCTTCTCCACGGTGCTGTACCGGCCCTCCCTCTCCGACAGCTTGCGGCTCAGGTACAGCACCGGCCGGTCGGCCCCCTCCACGCGCTGGGTCAGCACTGCTCCCAGCCCTCTATCCGACGCGTCCGTCTGTAGGGAGAAAGGGAGGTTAAAATCAGGCGCATACAGGACCGTTTCTCCACAAAGAGCCCCCTTAAGGGCCTCGAACGACCCCTGGCACTGGCCCGACCATTGGACCGGATCCGGGGCACCCTTCCGGGTGAGGTCCGTCAAGGGACTGGCCAGCTCTGAAAACCCTGGTACGAACTGGCGGTAATATCCCGCCAGCCCCAGGAAGGCCCTCACCTCCTTCTTTGTCTTGGGCCGGGGAGAGGCGGCGATGGCCGCAGTCTTTTCAATCTGCGGTCGCACCTCCCCCCGTCCCAAGTGGTACCCCAGATACCGGATCTCCCTCCGCCCGATCACGCACTTTTTCGGGTTGGCCGTTAGCCCCGCCTGCCTCAGGGACCGCAGAACAGCAGCCACACTCCGCACATGCTGCGGCCAGGTGTCACTGTGAATGACAATGTCATCTAGGTAGGCCGCAGCATAGGCGGCGTGCGGCCGCAGAATACGGTCCATGAGGCGCTGAAAAGTGGCTGGGGCTCCGAACAACCCGGAAGGGAGCACGGTGAACTGGAATAACCCGAGCGGAGTGGAGAATGCCGTTTTCTCCCGGGACACCGGCGAGAGTGGAATCTGCCAGTATCCCTTCGTGCAATCCAATGTCGTGAAGTACCTGGCCGTACCAAGCCGGTCCAAGAGCTCGTCGACCCGGGGCATCGGATATGCATCGAACTTGGAGACCGCATTAACCCGTCTATAATCCACACAGAACCGTATAGCCCCATCTGGCTTGTTGACAAGCACGATGGGGCTACACCAATCACTGCGGGACTCCTCGACCACACCCAGCTCCAGCATAGCTTCCAACTCCGTGCACACAACGTTTCGTTTCTGCACCGGCAACCTATAGGGACGCGTGCGCACCGTTAAACCCGGCTGCGTTTCTATATGGTGGTCGATGAGCGTAGTCCGACCGGGCAGGGGAGAGAACACGTCAGCGAACTTAAGCTGCAAATCTGCAACGTCCGCGGCCTGGCTAGCAGAGAGATGGTTATCAATATCGACCGGAGTGCTAACTTTCGATTTTGGGACTTCCGGACCGAACTCCTCTCTCTCCGGAATTACCGTAGCCAGAGCAACCGTGACCACGTCGTTCCATTTTTTTAGGAGATTGACGTGATACACCTGCAAGCTATCCCCCCGGTCCGAGCGTACAACCTCATAATCCACGTCCCCCATGCGACGTGTGACCACAAACGGCCCTTGCCACTTCGCGAGTAATTTCGTGCTGGAGGTGGGTAACAGTACGAGCACCTTGTCTCCCGGTGTAAACTCTCGTAGGGTAGTCCTCCTGTCATACAGGCGTTTCTGACGCTCCTGGGCTTGCAGCAAATGCTCACGTGAGATAACCCCTAGGCCCGGCTAGCTCAGTCGGTAGAGCATGAGACTCTTAATCTCAGGGTTGTGGGTTCGAGCCCCACGTTGGGCGCCAATGTAACAAAGTCCGTTTATACACAGAGGCAGACGCAGTATATCGATAAGGGAATTGGTCCCGTTTATTCATAAAGGGGTTCCGCTGGCACGGTTTGGCTTTCCAGCCTCGTTCAATGTCTCTCGGCTCTGCTCTCGTCGCCTCGCCTTCTCCAGCTTAGCTCCCCTACTGAAATGGCAGAAGCACACACATCTTAAACATTCGCCGACGAGACTTAATTCGCAGCAGGTGTGCAACAAAAGTCTCGCCGACACAACCCCGGCCACGGTCCTGTAGCAGAGTGTGTGGACCTGTAGTAGGTCCACACACTCTTTCTCTGATTTGCTTACCCTTAACAACCTTCTCTTATAATGACCAGTGTTGATGTTGTGTTGCTCCAGGTAAGGCAGCAGTTCTCATGCTGAGAGCCAGGGCTCTGAAAGCAGCCAGGACCAAGGCCAAGTTAGCAGCGAAAGCTGCAGCACAGGCCACCGCCACCGAGGCCAGCCCTGACGCCAGTGGCAACAACGACAGCATAGCCAACAGCAACCCTGATGTGGACATCCTCCATCCCACCCACCAGAGGGTGCTAGCTGCCGTAGCAACGCTCACACAGGCAAAGATCTTATCATACAATAGCTTATTAGTGAAGACCCAGTACAAGAACCTATACTGTATATTGATACCTGTATAAAAGAGCTGGTAGCATTTAGGACAGTGAAATAAGGCACTATACATGATATATTGTGAATGTATGAGAGCGACAGGGCCTCTCGTGCCCTCACCAACAAGTAATGTCTCTTGGTTCTCCAGGTGGTAGCGTGTACGGTTTGGGTCATCATCCTCCCACCGCACCCCATCAAGAACACGGCAGCACAGAACATCAAGATCATCTTGGAGTGTGACAAGGGTTCCATAGTCTTCATCTGCTGCATCTTCGCCGATGACATCTTACTGGCGCTGCTGGCTTTTGTCTTCGCCTTCATGGCCCACAAACTGGAGGACCACTTCAGGTAGCTAACCAACCTAGCAATTAGCTGGCCGATGCTTGGGCTAGCATCTTACTGTAAACTTTCACTTAAAACACACTTTTTGGGGTTTAACGCATTATTTATTTGTGATTCCAGTGAGGCAAAGTGCATGACATTTGGCATGCTGGTTTTCTTCATAGTCTGGATCTCGTTAGTCCCCGCTTACCTTAGCACACGCAGCAAGTTCATGGTGGCAGTGCAGATGTTTGCCATCCTGGCGTCCAACTTTGGCCTGCTGGCCTGCATCTTCCTGCCTAAGTGCTACATCCTGCTGGTGAAGCCCGAACACAACACATAGGGGATGATGTGGCCACGCTCCAAACCGCGCGATGGTACTGTCACTGGCACCTCAGCCTCGCTGACCACCACGGCCACTGAGATACACACACACACACACACACACACACATACTGAAGGACTCACATTTTAATGAACAGAAGTACAATGAACTTACAAAGAACATATAAAAATATATCTTTTCTTATTTTAGTATGTTACCTTCTGAAATATCTTCACAATAGACATTTTCAAAATTGCTGTTGTGGCTTAGCATGGTAGTAGGAAATATGTATTTATAATTTAAGATGTGAAATACACTATCTCAGAAATAGTACAGGGGAACAAAATACATGTTTAAAAACATATGTGCTTAACATTTTTGGCAAAACTCTTTACCTCTGTACTGTGAATTTAGAATTTTGATTTGCCTAAATGTCATCTATGTATAGACACTTTAATCCAATCGAAACAAACCTGCACTGTGAATGTTTGGATACAAAGTCATATACAGTGGGGGAAATAATTATTTGATCCCCTGCTGATTTTGTTAGTTTGCCCGATTACAAAGAAATGAGCAGTCTATAATTTTTATGGTACTTTTATTTTAACAAATAGAGACAGAATATCAACAAAGAAGTCCAGAAAAAACACATTATATAAAGTTATAAATTCATTTGCATTTGATCGAAGGAAATAAGTATTTGATCCCCTACAAACCAGCAAGAATTCTGGCTCATACAGACCGGTTATATGCCCATGAGGCACACAGATTAGTCCTGTCACTTTAGGAAAAGTACTCCTAATCTCTGCTTGTTATGGGTATAAAAGACACCTGTCAGGTTCTGGACTTCTTTGTTGATATTCTGTCTCTATTTGTTAAAATAAAAGTACCATAAAAATTATAGACCGCTCATTTCTTTGTAATCGGGCCAACTAACAAAATCAGCAGGGGATCAAATAATTATTTCCCCCACTGTATATATCGGCCTAGGGTAACCACTGTAAATGTCTTTATGGGAAATAAAGATTGATTTACATTCATTCATGTCTGTTATTATGACATTGATTTCCTTCAATAGAATTTACTGGTGGATTAGAGTAACACAGGTCAGGGTTGTGTATGTGTGTTGTGGGGCATCGCACTTCGAGGGGCTATGAGATCTGAGCACAACAGAACAGACAGAGTCGGCGGTACAGCTCTGGCCCGGTCTCGTGGCCTGTAGAAAACACAAAAGGCAGAGGTCAATCTCGCTCCCCCCTTAGGGTGCCTCACCCACCCTCGTCTTGCTGGGGCTCGTGGGTCACCGCTTCTCTGGGTTCCGTCTGTCCTTGTCATAGAAGTGTCCGCACCCAACGTTTCTCTCCTTCCTCAGTCAGATTCCACACATTTTTAGTATGATGCATAATGAACTAAAGCTGCATTGCACATTGTAGATGAAGCTTCAGTCTGTTGAAGTTTGTTCCAGGTAGCACCTGAAAGGGCTGTAGAACAGGCCAGTGTTTTCCCAGAGCTGTTGACGGATGAATGAAAAGGAAGAATAGATAAACATTTAAAGGGTGGAGAGGAAACACTCTGAAGCCATGCATCAAGATGGGATGATTACTCTGTCCCTGTGATTAATCATTGTACCAGGTGCAGTGGCAGACGCCACTTGTGAAGATGTGCGAAGTACTGCTGAAAGCCACCACAAGGTGGTGACAAGAGGAGTGAAGGATGTTTGAAAAGATCCATCCATCTGTCTGTATAAATTACTGACAATGCTGACATTATTGATGTTCCCTCCAAATAATCACTAAAATTAACATCAGATAGAGTATAGTTTGATTGTAGAGCCTTGCTTAATAAGCTTGTTAGATGACCTCCTTCCACGAATGACAGAATAGGGAGATGAAGAGGGGAAATGGTTTAAATATCAAGTTATCTTAACGGGGACCAAGCAATGGGACCAACTCGTGTTTTTCAATTACCCTTATCTACATTTCAGCAGTAGGCTATATGGACACAGCGTGCTCACAAAGCAAAGAGCTTTTATCATCGATCCACAGAGAGGTCAAAAGAGAACTGTTATTAACATTGTGACGGCCGCCGGGGTGTGCGGGCGCGTCACGGACCCAAACACAGTGTAAGCAGAGAGGTCCACACCAGAATTATAATCAAAGATATTTATTCGGTTAGCGGGGAGAGGGAAATGATAGAGAGAGGGTGGGGGTGAGAAGGCGTCGTGTCGTGAAGATAGCAGGGGGGTTCGGTACACGGTGGGTGGTCCTCTTACGTTCCAGGTCGGGGCGGCAGCGGGGTAGTCAGACAGGCGAAGGTTGGCAACGTAGCGGGCTCTCCTATGGTCAGGGGTCATACACTGGACAATGGTGACTTGGCTTTATTCTCTCTCTCATCAATTGCTCCTTGGTTCGCCGTAGCAACTCCTCCCCACTGGGTGCTCCGTGGGCTACTTTTGTACCGTCTCTGCTGCTCCTGCTGATGCCCTTCACCTGTGCCTTGATGGGCAGGAACTCCATGTATGGGCATACGGTGATTATCTCCACGGGTTGCAGCTGTGGCCCCTTGGGGCGCAGGAACTCCATACATGGTCCTGCCAAAGACAACACGGGGCAAGAGAGGGACAGCAGAAACAGCAGAGACAAAGTGAGGCGAGATATATACTCCATTTACCACCGTCCCACACTCGCGCATGGGCTTAGGCACGGGCCGGGCGCCACATATCCCCCTCCTGAGCTCCGACCTCGCGGGAGGGGCGGCCCAGCCTCCTAGTGCGTCCCGCCGTGAGAGAGCGTCGGCGTTCCCATGCGCGGCCCCGGCTCGGTGGACCACGTCGAAGGAGTAGGGCTGAAGGGAGAGGAACCAGCGGGTGACCCGGGCGTTGCTGTCTTTGTTCCTCGCCATCCATACCAGTGGTGCGTGATCGGTGACCAGGGTGAACTGCCGCCCCAGTAGGTAATACCGGAGGGACTCCAGTGCCCATTTAATGGCCAGGCATTCTTTCTCTATCGTTGAGTAATTTTTCTCTCTTGGGAACAATTTACGGCTGATATACATGATGGGATGTTCCTCGCCTTCTCTTAGCTGGGAAAGGACGGCACCCACCCCGGTCTCCGATGCGTCCGTCTGTACCACTAGCGGCTGTTGGAAGTCCGGGGTCACCAACACTGGGTCCGTGCAGAGGGCCTCCTTCAGCCCTGCGAACGCCTGTTCCGCCTCCGGCGTCCATTCGACCCGATCCGGCATGCGCGCGCGGGTGAGGTCGGTGAGGGGTCCTGCCAGGGAAGAGAAGTGGGGAACAAAGCGCCGATAATAGCTGGCAAGCCCTACGAAAACCCGTACCTGTTTCTTTGTCTGGGGGCGGGGCCACCCGCGGATCGCCTCGACTTTCCCTACCTGGGGCTTGACACACCCTCTCCCGATCGTGAACCCCAGGTAGTTTGCTTCTTGGAGGCCGAGCCGACACTTGGCTGGGTTTGCGGTGAGCCCCGCCTCTCGTAGGGCTTGCAGCACAGCCTCCATCTGTTTCAGGTGGGCCCCCCACTCCTCTCCGTGGATGATGATGTACCGGGCCCTGCCCAGCCTCTCGATCAGCTCGTCGACCCGTGGCATTGGGTAGGCATCAAATTGCGAGATCGCGTTGAGCTGGCGAAAGTCATTACAGAAGCGAATGCTCCCGTCGGGCTTGGGCACCAGCACGATGGGGCTGCTCCAGGCGCTCCGCGACCGCTCTGATGCCAGCCTCCAGCATCGCCTGCACCTCCTGGTTTATGGCCGTCTTTCGGGCCTCGGGGATACGGTAGGGCCTGAGTTTTACCGTTTTCCCTGGGGTTATGATGGGGTGGGTGATCAGGGTGGTGCGCCCGGCGGTGGAGGAGATGTCGCGGTGCCTGGCGACCACCTCGGTCAGGTCGTGTCGTTGTCGTTCGGTCAGCTGCTCCCCGAATGGCACGTCCTCCGACTTGGGTTTCTGTGTGGAGAGGGGGTTTGACACAGACAGCATGGCGGCGGGGGCCACCCATTTCTTTAATAAATTCACATGATAAATCTTGGTGGGCTGCCGCCTTCCCGGCTGTCTTACCCGGTAGTTGACTGGTCCTACCTTCTCCATCACCTCGTATGGCCCGTTCCACTTTGCCAGGAACTTGCACTCGGAGGTAGGTACCAGGACAAGGACCTTGTCTCCCGTCACAAACTCCCTCGGCTGCGTCCCCCTGTTGTAGGTTCGGGCCTGTGCGGTCTGGGCCGCCTCCATGTGTTCCCTCACCAGGGGCCACAGGGTGGCCATCCGTTCCCGGAGCTCCTCCACGTGCTCGACCATCGTGCGGTGGGGGGATGGCTGGCGCTCCCAGGCCTCCTTAGCCAGGTCTAGCATTCCTCGGGGCCGTCTCCCGTACAGCAGCTCGAAGGGTGAGAACCCCGTGGAAGCCTGGGGCACCTCCCGTATGGAAAACATCAGGAATGGGAGGAGCTGGTCCCAATTCCTCCCATCCAACTCCATCACCTTTTTTAACATCTGTTTTAGTGTCTGATTAAACCTTTCCACTAAGCCGTCTGTTTGGGGGTGGTATACTGACGTGCGAATTTGCGTTATGCGCAGGAGTTGACACACATCCTTCATAATCTTGGACATAAATGGGGTGCCCTGGTCAGTTAAGATCTCGTCGGGGATGCCGACCCGCGTGAACATTACCACCAGCTCCTTGGCGATACCCTTGGTGGCCATGGTGCGGAGGGGAATGGCCTCGGGGTACCGGGTTGCGTAGTCCACTATCACCAAGATGTACTGGTACCCACTGCTGCTCTTGGGGAGGGGCCCGACCAGGTCCATCGCAATGCGGCTGAAAGGAACAGAGATAATAGGGAGGGGGATTAAGGGGCTTCGTACATGGGGACGGGGCGCCACCATTTGGCACTCGGGGCACTGCCGACAGTGAGTCTCCACCGCTTTCTTCACTCCGGGCCAGTAGAACCGTGCCTGAATCCGATCCAGGGTTTTCGCTACCCCCAGGTGCGCTCCCAGGAGGTGGGTGTGGGCCATCTGGAGAACTGAGGGAATATAGGCTTTGGGCACCACTAGCTGTTCCTGTCTGGCCCCGTTAGTCATGTTCATACGATACATTAGACTGTTCTTAATGGCAAAATGTGGGTTTGGCAAGTCCCTTACCCCGTCCATCCGCTGCCCATCAACCACGCTCACCTGCTGCAGCACGCTGGCTAGGTTGCGGTCCTCCATCTGAGCTGTCCCGAACCTCCCCTTCAGGCGGGCGGGCAGTGGGGCGGCGTCGGAATTCTCCAGGAACATCCCCATTAAGTCGGCGCCATCGTCAGGGGAGGGTGAGTCGCTGTCCGTGACGACGGCTTGGGTCTCCGCGAAGGCCCGTTCTGCGGCGGCGCTGCCGGCGCCCTCGGAGATGGGGTCCGTGGAGTCTCCCGCTCCCTCCTCGTTCACGGCGCACAGTTTGGGCGGTCGTGGGGTTCTCTTCCCTCGGTGGGCCCCCCGGGCCGGGTCTTCTCGGGTCATGTGGCTCCACAGTTCCTGGAATAGGGGAGTGTCCCTCCCGATCAGCACCTCCACGGGCAGCTCCGGGACGACTCCAACCGTCCCCTGGAAGACGCCCCGGGTGGTTTGGAGCCGGACGTGGGCAGTGGGGTAATGCCTGGTCTCCCCATGGATGCAGGTTACGGCGAGGGTTTCGGGTAGGTAGGGCCGTTGGGTGTACTGGGGCCTGGCGAGCGTCACCGCGCTACCCGAGTCCAGGAGCGCCGTGGCGTCCTGCCCATTGATGCGCACCGGGGTGATCGGGGGTGTTCCCGTCGGTTGAGCCCAACAGGCCGTCAGGAGCCCGCAGGGACGTCCGGGGTCGCTCGCCGAGGGCATGGACGCCTCCTGGGCGTGGGGGCAGGCCCAGGACAGATGACCCACCTCACCACAGGAGAAACAGAGTCTCCGGTCGGCCGTCGCCTCCGGGCGACTCGTCGGTAACAGGGGCGGGATTCTTTTCGGTGTCCAGGCCACCCTCATCACGCCCTGGGCGGCCTGGTAGCCTTCCACCAGGGATACCAGCTGCTCGGCGCTCTGGGGGTTGTTCTGGCACGCATACCTCCGGGCCTCGTGGGGCAGTGCCCTCATGTATCGGTCCATGACCACCCTCTCCACCGGCCCCAGGGAAGGGGGGTCAGATACCAACCACTTGTTGGCCACCCGAGTCAGTTCGTGCATCTGGGCCCGGGGGAAAGCGGCCGGGTCGAAGGTCCACTCGTGGAGCTGTTGTGCCCGGGTCAAAAGGGTGTGGCCGAGCCGCTTGACGATCTCCGTCTTCAAGGTTGGGTATGGCACAAGCCCGTCCGCGCAGAGGTCCTGATAGCAACTTTGGGCCATGCCTGACAGAAATGGAGCCACCAGGCCTGTCCATTGATCGGGGGCCCAGCCTTCCCTCTGTGCTGTCCTCTCGAACATCTGGAGGTACGCCTCCACGTCGTCGTCCCCCGTTTGTTTGACCAGGAATTGGGCCGGAGTGGCGGACTTGTGCTGGCCCTTGGCCAGCAGGCCGGCGACGAGCTCCTCATGGCGGGCTTGCTGCTTGACATTGAGGTCCACGAGCTGCGCTATCAGCGCCTGGAAATCCGTACCAGTGGCCATGGCGGGGTCTGGACTGGTTTCCCGGTGCTTGGCCCCCTGGTGTCTCTGCGGTTCACTGCGTTTGGGTCCCGGGTCGCTATGCCCGCATTCTCCACCAAATGTGACGGCCGCCGGGGTGTGCGGGCGCGTCACGGACCCAAACACAGTGTAAGCAGAGAGGTCCACACCAGAATTATAATCAAAGATATTTATTCGGTTAGCGGGGAGAGGGAAATGATAGAGAGAGGGTGGGGGTGAGAAGGCGTCGTGTCGTGAAGATAGCAGGGGGGTTCGGTACACGGTGGGTGGTCCTCTTACGTTCCAGGTCGGGGCGGCAGCGGGGTAGTCAGACAGGCGAAGGTTGGCAACGTAGCGGGCTCTCCTATGGTCAGGGGTCATACACTGGACAATGGTGACTTGGCTTTATTCTCTCTCTCATCAACTGCTCCTTGGTTCGCCATAGCAACTCCTCCCCACTGGGTGCTCCGTGGGCTACTTTTGTACCGTCTCTGCTGCTCCTGCTGATGCCCTTCACCTGTGCCTTGATGGGCAGGAACTCCATGTATGGGCATACGGTGATTATCTCCACGGGTTGCAGCTGTGGCCCCTTGGGGCGCAGGAACTCCATACATGGTCCTGCCAAAGACAACACGGGGCAAGAGAGGGACAGCAGAAACAGCAGAGACAAAGCGAGGCGAGATATATACTCCATTTACCACCGTCCCACACTCGCGCATGGGCTTAGGCACGGGCCGGGCGCCACAACATGTCTATCCTCTATCAATAGAGAGGTCATAAGAGACCTGTTATTGTCACGACTATTGTCTATCCATAGAAAGGTCATAAGAGCCTGTTATTAACACGTCTGTCCATAGAGAGGTCATAAGAGACCTTTTAATAACAAGTCTATCCTCTTTCCATAGATAGGTCATAAGAGACCTGTTATTAACTTGTCTATCCATAGAGAGGTCATAAGAGACCTGTTTTAAATATGTCCATCCATAGAGAGGTCATAAGACAACTGTTATTGACACTTCTATCCATAGAGAGATCATAAGAGACCTGTTATTAACACGTTCATCATCGACCCATAGAGAGGCCATAAGAGAACTGTTATTAACATATAGACTTGGAAGCCCCAGCCTGGAGGTTGATGGTATTGGAGTAGACTCCCTCTTAGCTACCTTGAGACTTTGTCCTCACTCTCCCAGTAGTTGGCATTGCCCATAACTATCTGTGGTTGGGACTCGGTTAAAAGGTTTGGAAGGGGTTGAGTGACCACTTTCCTTGTACTAGGAAGCGTGGGTCATCGAAGTCCCTCGGCTGAGGGCATCGGTGCTGCTCCAGAGAAATCAGTTGGGCTGATAGAGGAACCGAGAGTATTCGGTGGTTGCAAATGCCGATGCTGGATGGAGCCTCTCTAAATTTATACTAAGTTAGACAGAGTAGGGACAGATAAGGTAAGATTAAATTTATTTTATTCCTTTTATTTACTTTAATTTATTTTATTTTTTTAATTACTTTATTGCTACATTGCATTACCATGCTTAAAGCTTAAATAAAGTACAAATCTGCATTTAAAGAAAAATAAGTATTTTAGTTCTTGTTACACAGAAGGTCTGAGGAACCAAGCGACGGCACACAGAGAGGGTAGATGAAGCCCGAAGGCGTATTTAATAATAAAAGGGAAAAGGGTAGGGGAGAGAGAGATAATCCAAATGAGAGTAGTCCAGGGTCGGTCCAGGGTTCGGCAGGCAGGTGGGTAGTCAGACGAGCAGGGGTTTGGCAGGCAGGCGGGTAGTCAGACGAGCAGGGGTCGGGCAGGCAGGCGGGTAGTCAGACAGGAAAGGGATAGGTCCGTGGAAGGTAGACGAGGGGGAATCCGAGGAAGACAAGGGTTCTAGGGGATCACAGGAGAACGAGGTGAGTCACAAGGGAAAAGACAAAACACAAGGAACAGCAAGGAACTCTGGAGGGCTAGAAGCGGCTGTGGGTCTCGTGGAAGGTTTACCGTAAGTCACAGTACGATCTGGCACTGGAGTGAAGATCGGGCAGGGCTTTTATAGGGTGTTGATTGGGGATGGGTTGCAGGTGCGTTGATTGGGGATCGGGTCCAGGTGCGCTGTCGACTGGGAAGACGCTCAAGTGATGACCACCGCGGCCTCGAGGTGGTCCACACGGGGTCGCTGTCGTCTACCGTAGGAAAGCACACAGTCTTTAGACCTTGATCTTGACCTTGACAGCCTGTTTGTTTATTCGCAAATGGTAGCATATTTTAGCTTACCAGATTGCTTTATCATTTTGATAGCCTGCATTTTGAATATCATTTTTGTGGAAAATGGAACAATAAACCGAAGATCATTTTATTTCAACGTAACTCTCGTCTCCGTTTGTTCAAGCGTCTACTACAGCCTACCTAGCCAGACCCTGAGTGATATACAATAGGAAATGTTTTAGTCACTACATTAGTCTAAAGACTTGCTTGTGGATCCGTGGATTACTGGGTTTTCCAAGGAAACGTGGAGTTTGGAGGAACAGCGTGGCACCAAACAAAGGACCAGGAGGAATCAACGTACGCACGGCTAATGCTAAGCGCGGAGCGGTATGTAAAATTGCAAGATTGGATGAGATTTCGTTCAAGATGGATGTAATATGGATTAAGGATCACTAAAGGAGTGAATTTGTGACAAAGCCAGGAGTTATAAATTGTTTGGTGTGCCACGCTTGTTTGAATTTGGTCCGCATTATTGTAATACGGAGCGCCTGGTGCTAGGACTGGGCTGTTCGGAGAAATTAACGAACGCGAACTTGGCATGATACAACAATCCCGTTTTGATAAGAAGTAAAGTCAGCTTGTGTCAACATGACTGATGGCGAGGCAAAAGTCCGCTCGGAGGACATCGCAAATGTTTTGGAGGAAAAGGAAATGCGTTCATCCAGAAAAGCCAAGCTTGGGCAGTTAACGCGCAGAAAGAACATAGTCCTTGAATTGATGAAGGATGTGGCAAATATTGATGAGGTGAAGGAGAATATGTTCAGATATGATGCCTTGGTCGGAGAATTTAAAGATGCACATTCCACCTATCAAAAGCTGTTGAATGATGACGACAGAGACAATGACACTGACAATTGGTTTAAGCCCAAAATAGCCTCTGTTGATGAATTTAACGCTCATGTGAATAACTGGCTGTCAAATCCACCCGAAATGACTGATGATGATGATGATGATGATGATGTCACTAATGGTAAGGATGCTAAAGCTGTTGTTGATGTTGCTCCCCATGAAAGTGCATCTCAAGTCAGTTCCAAAGTCTCTTCTACAGCATCTTCATGCACCCAGGCTGAAGCGGAGAAGGCCGCCTTGGAAGCAAAATTGAGTGCGCTCATGGAAAAACATGCCTTGGAGGATGAGGAGGAAATGCTCAATAGGCAAAAGGAACAAATCAGGAAAAGAAAGGAAGCATTGGAACTGAGAGCTGAGTTGGAAGCTGCTTCAGCTAAAATCTCTGTTTTCAGCAAACGCATGGAGACTCAGACGAGAACATCAGGAGATGATGGGATGACTGAATATTTTGAGGAGTCAGGAACACAAGCTTCTGGAATGGAAACCGGAACAAGTTCAAAACAAACTGAACCAGTGCAAAGGAGCACTGTGGACACATCAGTTGTGCCCCCAAAAGGACCTCATTTCAGCCATCAAAGCCTTCTAACATCACCTGCCTCACCCACTTTCCTGTATCCCGCTGTAACGCCTAGAGCACCACCTCATGGACATTCAGCTTATGGGCAACAACAAAGTGCACAGTCAGGTGCACACTCACAGCCAGCCGCACAGCCCACAGGTGCACAGCCACAGCCAGCAAGTGGAAATGTAACACAAAGTGGAACCCCTATGCACACCCAACCACCATTTAACCTTCCAAACCCTTCATTCTCTGTGCAAGCCCCAGCACAACAAGCACCACAAACAAACCCAAGAGGTGCAGCTCTGTATAACATCTTACAGAGCCAAAATGACATCACTGCCGCTCTCATCAAGCAACAGCAACTGTCATCTCTGCCGCCAAAGGACATTAAGGTCTTTGAAGGTGATCTGGTTGAATATAAATCATTTATCAGATCCTTTGAGCACATCATAGAGACCAAGACTGACAGTGCAAAAGACAGGTTGTGCTACCTTGAACAGTACACCAGGGGGCAGGTTAGAGAACTAGTTAGGACCTGCATGTACATGGATCCAAACAATGGCTACGTGAAAGCTAAAGAGCTGCTTCAAGAGCATTATGGTAATGAATTCAAAATTGCCAATGCATATATGGAAAAGGCCCTGTCCTGGTTCCCCATCAAGCCTGAAGACTCCAAAGCATTAGAGGCATTTGCTTTGTATCTCAGGGGCTGCTGTAATGCAATAGCTGAAATTGCATACCTAGAGGAGCTTGATTTATCATCCAATCTACAATCACTTGTTGCAAAGTTGCCCTTTAAACTCAGGGAAAGATGGAGAACAGAAGCATACAAGCTACAGGAAAGGTGGCACAGCAGGGCAAAATTCAGTGACTTGGTCAAGTTCATTGAAACACAAGTGAAGATTGTAACAGACCCTGTGTTCGGCAACATTCAGGATGCTACAGTCAATCCACGCAGCACTACAGCAAAGAAGCCCACAGCCTTCAAGTCACAAAAGCCGAAGGTGACTGGCAGCAACTTCGCCACCGGCGTGGCGTGCGTACCCCAACCTCAAGATGGCAACTCACAAGCCACACCTCAGCTCACGAAGGAGCAAGTCTGTTTGTTCTGTTCAAATGAACACATGATGGAGACATGTCCACAACTCAAAAGGAAAATGCACAAAGAAAAGATTGGTTTCCTAAAGGAAAAGGGAATCTGTTTCGGGTGTCTCAAACCAGGGCACATGAGCAAAGACTGCAACAGGCGCCTCTCATGCAAAGTGTGCAATAAGACCCACCCAACTGTGGTTCACATAGGAACATTGGACAAGGAAAAAGGAACGGTGCAAGGAACAGCAGAGGACTCAACTAGCCATGGGGTGAAGCTCTCTGCATGTGGGCATATTGGGGCCGGTTGCCATATTGGGACCGGTGAAGAGGAGTGTGCACTGGCTATCGTGCCTGTTAAGGTGAAATCCAACAAAGGGAACAAGATCATCCATACATATGCATTCCTCGACCCTGGCAGCACGGCCACATTTTGCACAGACAGACTCATGCACCAGTTGAACATCAGAGGAAAAGAGACCAACATTCTGCTCCGCACCATGGGTCAAGAGAAGACAGTAAACAGTCATATTGTCCCAGGTCTGGAGGTGAGTGAGCTACATGGCAACACATTCATACCCCTCCCAGTGGCATACACCCACAAGACCATGCCCGTCACAAAACAGAACATCCCTAACCCAAGTGATATAGTCAAGTGGCCATACCTCAAGGACGTCAGACTCCACAGCATCGATGCTGATGTTGACCTATTGATTGGCACTGATGCACCAGTGGTAATGGAACCATTGCAAGTCATCAACAGCCAAGGGGAGGGTCCATATGCAGTAAGGACAAGGCTGGGCTGGGTGGTCAATGGACCACTGAGAGGAGGAAGAGGAAAAGGTCACTCAGTCTCTGCCAACAGGATTTCATTGGTCAACATTCAGGAGCAGCTGGTCTCACAGTACAACACTGACTTCAGTGAAAAGTCATATGAAGAGACAAAGGAGATGTCCATGGAGGACAAAAGGTTCATGAAGATTGCTGAGGATTGTGGATGGACACTACAGTCTCAGATTGCCGTTCAGGAGAGATGATGTGTCACTGCCTGATAATCGCCATGTGGCTGAACAGCGTCTGTCAAGCCTGAAAAGGAAGTTCAAAAGGAACGAGACATACCATGAGGAATACACAACATTTCTCTCTGATGTCATAGACAAAGGCTACGCCGAGGCAGTTCCGCAGGAGCAGCTGAGGTGCAAGGATGGAAAGGTCTGGTACGTACCCCACCATGGGGTGTACCACCCCAGAAAAGGAAAACTCAGAGTTGTTTTTGACTGTGGAGCATCCTTCAACGGCACATCACTTAACTCTGAATTGCTTCAAGGTCCAGACCTAACTAATCGCCTCATAGGAGTGCTCCTCAGATTCCGCCAGGAGCCAATCGCAATGATGGCTGACATACAAGCCATGTTCCACCAGGTAAAGGTTTCTGAAGAGGACAAGGATTTTCTGAGATTCCTATGGTGGCCTGGTGGAGATGTAAGTCTGACCCCTGTGGAGTATCGCATGACGGTGCACCTGTTTGGCGCTGTATCTTCACCCAGCTGTGCAAACTATGCGCTAAGAAGAACAGGTGAAGACAACAGGAAACATCTGAGACCTGAAGTGGTTGACACAATCCTGAACAATTTTTATGTTGACGACTGCTTAAAGTCTGTGTCTACAGAGAACGATGCCAGTCTACTCATCACAGAGCTCACGTCTGCTTGTCAGAGAGGAGGTTTCCAACTCTCCAAATGGATAACCAACAACCGTCAGGTGCTTGCCACCATTCCTAAAGCAGGAAGAGCGAAGGAGGTAAAGGAGCTCAACCTGGACAAAGACAGACTCCCAACTGAAGGTGCACTTGGAGTGCGATGGGTGGTGGAAGAGGACAATTTCACATTCAATGTCACCATCAAGCCACAACCACCCACTCGAAGAGGGATACTGTCAATGGTCAGCTCCATTTATGACCCCTTAGGGTTCCTCGCTCCCTTCACCCTTACAGCTAAGCTGCTACTACAGGAGCTCTGCAGCATCCAGTGTGGCTGGGATGAGGAAGTACCTCAAGGGTTCTTGAACTGGTGGATCAAGTGGATTGCAGATCTCCAGCAGATCAAGGATTTCAAAGTCCCACGATGCATCAAACCAAGCAACCTTGGCTCATACAAGCAAGCGCAGCTGCACCACTTCTCAGATGCGAGCGAGCTAGGATATGGTTCAGTGAGCTACTTGAGACTCGTGAACGAGGAGAACACTGTTCATGTTGCCTTCATGACAGGAAAGGCCAGAGTGGCTCCCTTGAAGAAAATAACGATCCCCAGGATGGAGCTCGCTGCCGCAGTGCTCGCCACTAAAGTGGATAAAATGCTCCGCTCAGAGTTACAGCTACAGCTGCAAAGCTCAATGTTTTGGACTGATAGCCAGTCAGTACTCAAGTACATCGCTAATGAACACACAAGGTTCCACACATTTGTCTCCAACAGGATCTCTGCTATTAGAGAGGCCACAAAGGTGGCACAATGGAGATACGTAAATACAAAGATGAATCCTGCCGATGCTGCCTCTAGGGGGCAGAGAGCTGACACCTTTTTGAAGAACACAGGCTGGATTCATGGCCCAGAAATGATCTGGAAGTCAGAAGAGGAGTGGCCACAGTTCCCCCTGGTCTCTATCACACTCTCTGTTGATGACTCAGAGGTCAAGAGAAACCCAACCGTTGCAACTATCGGCAAAGGAGGTGACAAGCCCACAGACATGCTGATCACATACTTCTCCAGCTGGAGAAGACTGAAGGTTGCAGTGGTATGGTTTCAGAAGCTAAAGGAAGCTTTGAAGTTGCTGGCTCAGAGAAGGAAAGTGCTTCAGTCCACTATCAACCAAACCACAGTTACTCGAAACGCTCAGAAGGCCATCGACCAGAAGATGGCGGATGTCAAAGCCACACAGGGCAGACAAACGGTCTCTCTGGAAGATCTGGAGAAAGCAGAGAACTCCATTATCTGTTACATCCAACAGCAGAGCTTTCCAGAGGAAATAGCAGCATTGCAAATGGCACCATCTGGTGTCAAGAGGACGAGCGGCCTCTACAGACTTGACCCAGTGTTGAAGGAGGGAATGCTCAGAGTGGGAGGACGTTTGAGCCGGGCAGCTATGCCAGAGGAGATGAAGTTCCCTGTCATTCTCCCTAAAAGCAGTCACACTTCCACACTCATTCTACGTGACATTCATAAAAAAACTGGACATGGAGGGAGAAACCACATTCTCTCAGAGCTGAGGAAAAAATACTGGATAATCAAGGCCAACTCTGCCTCAAGGAAAATAATAGGAGATTGTGTCGTGTGCAGGCAGCACAGAGCCAAAATCGGAGAGCAGAAGATGGCTGACTTGCCACAGGAAAGGCTCCAGCCAAACTTGCCTGCATTCACCAATGTAGGTGTTGATTATTTTGGCCCTATCAACGTCAAAAGAGGACGCACCACATTGAAGAGGTACGGGGTATTATTCACATGCATGACTAGTAGGGCCGTGCATATTGAAGTCGCCAACTCTCTTGATACAGACTCCTGTATCAACGCCTTGAGACGGTTCACCTGCAGGAGGGGACAAGTGAAACATATCCGGTCTGACAACGGCACCAATTTTGTCGGGGCCGAGAGGGAGCTCAGGGAAGGTCTCTCAGCCCTAAACCAGAAGAAAGTAGAAGGAGCTCTTCTTCACAGGGGTGTACAGTGGAGTTTCAATCCCCCTGGAGCATCCCACCATGGAGGAGTGTGGGAGCGGCTCATAAGGTCGGTGAGAAAGGTCCTCCATTCTGTTTTGAGACAACAGACTCTGGACGATGAGGGGCTGCAGACCATCCTGTGTGAAGTGGAAGCCATCTTAAACAGCCGTCCAATCACCACAGTCAGCAGCGACCCACAGGACTTGGAGCCTCTTACCCCAAACCACATCTTGCTCCTAAAAACCAAGCCCATTCTACCACCTGGGATCTTTGAGCAGAATGACCTGTACGTAAGGCGCCGCTGGAGACAGGTGCAATACATGGCCGATTTATTTTGGAAGCGTTGGAGCCAGGAGTACTTGCCTCTCATGCAGGAGAGACAAAAATGGTGCACGAAGAGAAGAAGCTTCACTCCTGGAGACGTGGTGATGGTGGTCGATTCCTCTGCACCACGCGGCTCATGGGTCTTAGGAAGAGTGTTGGAGGTGAAGTCGGACTCCAAAGGCCTGGTGAGAGTCCGTCAAGACACAAATTTGGAGAGACCCATAACAAAGCTCTGTCTGCTGCTAGAAGACACAGAATAGTAGCAGCCATCCGGCTTCAGGAACCCATTGAGGTCTACCTTAAAGGTCAAGTAGATCGTCACACCTCACACAATGTTTATTATTATTGAAATCATCGATATTTCTAAGTTTGTTAATGATTGAAGTAACATAGGCTCCTTTAAATTGATATAAGTAATTGTTTTTGTGATACAATTAGGGGCCGGTTATGTAGGAGCCAATTTCTATATTTTTCTTTTGGGACATAAAGTGCTTATTTTCTATGTTGTGATATGTGTGACGGTGATTTCTGTTTAGTGGCTCCCCCTGCAGGTGGAGAAGTCTGTTATTATATAGGAAGTGCCAAGGCTACCAGTAGGGGTTTTTGGCTAGGAAAGCACACAGTCTTTAGACCTTGATCTTGACCTTGACAGCCTGTTTGTTTGTTCGCAAATGGTAGCATATTTTAGCTTACCAGATTGCTTTATAATTTTGATAGCCTGCATTTTGAATATCATTTTTGTGGAAAATGGAACAATTTCCAATCCATCTCCAAAGACCTCCTTCCGTTCCTTACCGCCTTAATCAATTCCTTTCTGTCCACAGGATCTGTCCCTGCAGCCTTCAAGACAGCCAGAGTCAAACCTCTTCTCAGGAAACCAACTCTTGGCCCGTCTGCTGTCCATAACTACAGACCGGTATCCCTTCTTTCCTTTTTATCTAAAACCCTTGAACGTGCTGTCTCTAACCAACCGTCTCACTACCTCCTTCAGAACAACCTCCTTGACCCTCACCAATCTGGCTTTAAGGCTGGGAACTCGACTGAGACTGCTCTCCTTTCTGTCACAGAGGCCCTCCACTCTGCTCGAGCTTCCTCCCTCTCCTCTGTTCTAATTTTTTTGGACCTGTCTGCTGCATTCAACACAGTAAACCACCCGATCCTTCTCTACACCCTCTCAGAATTTGGCATCTTTGGCTCTGCAGTCTCCTGGTTTGCGTCCTACCTGGCCGATCGCTCTTACCAGGCGACGTGGAGAGGATCGCTGTCCTCTCCATGAACCCTCACCACTGGAGTCCCCCAGGGCTCTGTCCTAGGGCCCTTACTGTTCTCCCTCTATACCAAATCTCTTGGCTCTGTAATTTCCTCACATGGTTTCTCCTACCACTGCTACGCAGATGACATTCAACTCTTTCTCTCTTTCCCCCCTTCTGACTCACAGATGGCAACACATGCCTCTGCAGCTCATCCAGAATGCTGCCACCCGTCTGGTGTTCAATCTCCCCAAATTCTCCCATGTCACTTCCGTCCTCCGCACCCTTCACTGGCTCCCGGTAGCAGCTCGCATCAGATTCAAGACCCTGGTGCTCGTCTACCGGGCGGCAAAGGGAACAGCCCCTCCCTACTTGCAAGCAATGGTCAGCCCCCAAAACCAAACCTGCCCGATCACTCCGCTCTTCCACCTCGGCTGGCCGCCTGGCACAAATCTTCCTTCTTCTAGCATTGTGACTGCCAATAGCCCCTGGTCCTACCATAGATTACTTTTTCTTATGATGACTCACTTACTTACACTTACAAAGGCTCTGGATAAAGGTGTCTGCTAAATGCCATAAATGTAAATGTAAAATGTAATGTAAAAGAGACGTGTTATTAACACGTCTATCGTCTGTCCACAGAGAGGTCATAAGACCTGTTATTGTCACGACTATCGTCTGTCCATAGAAAGGTCATAAGAGACCTTTTATTAACACGTCAATCCTATATCCATACAGAGGTCATAAAAAAACTGTTTTTAACTTGTCTATCCATAGATCGGTCATAAGAGACCTGTTATTAACACGTTTATCATCGACACACAGAGAGGTCGTAAGAGAACTGTTATTAACACGTCAATCCACAAAGAGGTCATAAGAGACCTGTTATTAAAATGTCGATCCATGGAGAGGTCATAAGAGACCTGTTATTAACATGTCTATCCTCTATATATAGAGAGGTCAAAAGATACCTGTTATTAATGTGTCTATCCATAGAGAGGTCATAAGAGACCTGTCATTAACACATTGATCGTCTATCCATAGAAAGGTTATAAGAGACCTGTTATTAACACTTCTGTCCATCGAGAGGTCATAAGAGACCTGTTTTTAACACCTCTATTTTCTTTCCTGTCACGCCTGAGGTTGCTGTCTGGTGACTCTGGGGTGGTGGTGGCCTAGAGGTTAGAGAGGCTGGCCAGCAATCGGGAGGTTGCTGGTTTAGGAGGGAGCCGGATGTGAGCTGGTAACTGGAAGGTTACTGGCATCATATCTAAGGCTCCTACCACTGCCATTGTGCCCTTGAGCAAGGCACTTAACCCCCAACTGCTCCAGCGGCGCCGAATATGGCTGCCCTGTGCCCAGAGGTCTGTCCCCCCTTGGGGGTGTGGTGTGTGTTGTCTCGGAAGGGGTGTGCACGTGTCAAATTCCTACAATTGATGAGAATTGATTGCATGGCCAAATAAAGAGTCTTCTTCTTCTTCCTCCTCTGGCGGTCCAGTGCCAGTGCTCTCCCAATCACCAGAATTCATATCACCTGTGTGTTCTGTCTTGTGTTTGTTATATATAGCCTGTGTGTTCCCTATGTCTGTGTCGGAGATTCTCTATGTACGTCTGTAAGTACCCTGTCAGCCAGTCTGTATCCCTGTATCCAGTTGTTTACCCCGTTGCCCTATACCATATTATTATTTCTTAAGTTCAAAGTTTAGTCCACTTATTAAGTGTGTACCTTTGTTGATGGAGCCTGGTTTTCTCCACCTTTATTTTACCCTTTGTACCAGTATATGTTTTTGTGCCGTGCACCAACCCTCTCATTAAAAGATATTCTTTATTTTCATACTACGTATGAAAAGTATTAGTAGTAGGAGTATTCGTCCGCACTTGGGTTCACCTCACCACCATTGCTAACACTTTCCATAGAGAGGTCATAAGAGACCTGTTATTGACACTTCTATTCCTTGAGAGGTCATGAAAGAACTGTTATTAACACGATCATCATCGATCCTGTCCAAAGTCTGTCCCTCCCCTGACCCGCATCTCCACCTGAGCAGGCCGCTCAGAACTTCAGAGGGGGGATTCGGCACTTAAATCATGGCAGGCTCCCTGATGGACGAGCAGGGATGGTGGTGTCACATGGGTACCGGTGGATTTCTGATGGGGCCCCCTGGCGTGGGGGGCTGGCTCTATCTAGTGTCCTCAGGCTAGAAGTGTCTGGGGAAGCTGAGAGCTCGGCTTAGGGGATGATTCAGGATGGGTTCCCTCTCCCGCTCCGCTCTCTGAGGAGGGGCAGATGGGGTCGGGGGTGGCGGATGGGGGGGTACCTATAGAGGCTGTGGCTACAGAGGCTACGGAGAAATATGTCGTAGGGCTCCTTTGTGACCTGGAGTACCCGCTGCTGGATCTTGATGCTGAGAGTATGTACTACTAATACACTGAAACATAATCTGCCAAAACATACTTCACATGTGCTACTAACACATATAACCAGCAAAAAAGCATACTACTGATTGTGGGGGGACATACAGCGTTCGGCCTGTAGAGGGAGCTACAGGACCGTGGCCAGGGTGCGGAAGCGAGGCTTTTTTGTGCACCTGTTGCAAATGAAGCCTCGTTAACTAAATGGTTTAAGATGTGTGTGCCTCTGCTGTCAGGGGGGCTGGAAAGCTGGGACTGGAAAGTCGACTGGGATTTGACAAGAACGAATGTTAACGTGTAAACAGAGTGAATAAACGGGGTTTCCCTTATCACCACTACCGAGTCCGCCTCTGTGTCCAAGGACCTTGCTACACTGATGTTATGTACTACTAATATGCTAAAGTATAACCAGCAAAACATATTATATACTTCAAGTGATATGTGCTACTTAGGTACTGAATGTCTAATGGCAAGAAATACTATTTAGACATAAAATTGATCAAATAACTTGGGGTTTATTTATGCTGAAAGGAGGTTTTACCTGTTTTATGATTTGAAGGATGAAACTGATCTGTCCAACCAGGTGTAACAAATAAAGTTGAAATGTAATACATTGGAAAGGGAAGGAGAGAAAGGGGAATTAAGTCAAGAGAGTTGTGAGAGGTTTGGGTTAAGTCCAGAAGGCAATGGGTTCCGATAAAGTAATAGTCAAGGACGACTCAAAGGGGGAGGGTAAGGAGGAACTAAATGTCAATGGAACCTAGAAGCTTTGCCCACGTGCTCAGAGGAGCTCATGAAGGTTTAGGGTTATACAAAACTGGTTGTTAGGCGTATGTTTCTGGGCATTTTCACAGATCTCCCAGAAGGATGGATCCCTATAGAGACCAGGGGGTCTCGCCCAATCGGGATTCCACGGCTAAAAATCCTCTCTGGAGAGAGTTTTCTAAACGGAAAGCCCCCAGTCTGAATTGCTGTTAGTATCAGAAGTAGGCTCACTCATTTGGCTGCCTATATTCAGCGAAAAGGATTGCGAGGGGTTGAGTACAACTTCCCAGTACAACTTCACTTGTACTGGGAGGTGGGCCATTGTAGATCCTCGGCTGAGGGTCCAGTGCTGCTTCGGAGAAATCGGCTGGGCTGATAGAGGATTCGAGAGTATTTCGGCAATGGCCACTGTCGATGCTTTACGGAGCCTCTCTAAAGTTACTACAAGTTAGACAGACTAGGGACAGCCAGATCAGGACTTATTTTACTTATTTTACTTTATTTCCTTTACCTTTTTGGTAAGTCCTTTTACTCCAATCTATTCACTTTCCCTTTAATTTCTTTGATTTATTTTATTTTAGTTAATTTTGATGATTTCTTGAATTCCTTTGATTTTCCTTTTTATCGCGTGGGTTTACTTTAATTACTTTGGATCTTCTATTTTTTTTTCTTCCCTTAAACCTTTCTTTTTGTCTGAGATTGGGAATCCCTCGGCTGAGGGTGTGGTGATTGACCAGAATGGGCTTTTTCAATATCTTTTCTTTCTTTTTACTTGGAGATCGGGAACCATCGGAGTCCTTCGAATGAGGAGGCAGTGATGGACCAGAGTGAGAGAACGGGAGAATTTGTAACCCTCTGTATTTAAACTTACAGTAATTACTTTTCATCTTTTGTATTTTTATTCTTTTTCCATTCAATCACTTTATTGATTTCTTGTATTATCCTGCTGTCATGCTTAATGCTTGAATAAAGAACAACTCTGCAAACCAAGGAGAAGTTTTTGTAGATTTGTACTTACCTGTAGTACAGTACTTACCACCTGAAATGATGTGTTATCCTCCTTGCTAAACATAAAAAGATAGATTACACTGTGCATATTACACCCAAGGATCTGAATGGTTATGCTAGCCTCTGTATTGAAATATCCCCTTTGGATGAATTGTCCTCATCTATAAATCCGATTCCTGCAAATACACCAACTGTCATATAAGAATAGAGCCGTCATTAACCACTGGGGCTTTCATAGGCTCAGTCCTGATTTGTCGGTCACTTACAGGGCTTGGTATTAAGCGGTAGCAGGGGAAACTGTGGGAAGTAGACAGTTAATAGCAGGGTGAGTCTGTTTGACACTAGCCTATTATTATCTTGTTGAATCCTAGTTGGGTAGGACCCTTTAGGCAGAGGATTTAACCCATTAGTTGGAGGGCTAGTCCGGGGCTCCTGTTTTGGGTCAATTACCGGGAGACATTTTTGGCGCCCAACGTGGTTGTGCTGGAGCACTAAAGGAGCAGGGGGCTTGGGACTGGAACATTGGTTGGGTGGGACGGTTCGACTCTCAGTACAGGAGTACTGGTCGGGTGTGACGGTTCGACTCTCAGTGCTGGAGCGCTGTCCGAGTAAGGGGCTCTCAGTGTTGAAGTGCTGTCCGGTGCTGATCAAGTGTGGAGGCTTGTCTCTCAGTGCTGGAGCGCTGTCCGGTGCTGACCAAGTGTGACAGTCGACTCTCAGTGCTGGAGCACTAATTGAGTGAGGGGCTTATGGTGCTGGAGTACTGATCGAGTGTGACGACGACCTGGAGGCAGATAGCCGCTGGGGCTTATGAAATCCAGATAGCCGTTTAGAGGCTAAGGTGGTCAAGATCAGGAGATCCAGATCACTAGAGGAAAAACCCAGGCTGGGTAAAACCTGGGTTGTGAGCCCACTAACTCCCGCGTACGGATCAGTAGAGGAGCTGATCGGGAGGAGAGATTAGACTGTCTAGTTGTGTGTGTGAATGGGGTGAAAATTTTAACCCTATGGTAAATGACTTACTTATGAGTTGGGCCGAGGTCCCAGGGCTAGGATCCAGAGTAGAGGGATTCAAAAAGGGAATTGTTGCCTGTGATAATAATAACACGACTACAATTAACTCGGAGTGGGAGCTTGGATTTAGGAATTTGGAAAATTCCTGTGCTATGAATTAGAATTCGGAGAAAGCATCGAAACCCTGGCGGGAGGTGTCGATAAAGGAGGATCTAGGTAACTGCCAGGAGCCTTCCAACGCAATCAGTAGAGGGGAGGATCAGGAGGAGTAATTAGACAGAGAGAGACAGTCCAGTCGTGTGGATGTGTGTCACTGGGGAGAGAGAGCGTGCACTAAGCAGACGCTTACTTTAAAGCCTTCGACAAGTGCCCTAGGGAACCTCCAGACGGGGACGGGAGAGGGTGGAGCTGATCTCAGTAGGTATTCATTTAGAATTCAATCCAGATGGCGACTGGAGGGGCTGTGAGGGAGGAACTCGAGCTAGCGAGTATGCACTCAGAGGAGGGGCACGATACAGAGGTTGAACCAGCGGTGGTGCTCCCTCTGGTAACGAGATGTAAGGACTGGGATCCTGCTGTGAGGGAATGGGGGCCAAGGGAGCGGCCAAGGAAACCCCTGAGGAGTTGGAACGAATAGTGGAGGATGCGCTGAGTGAAGGAGAGCACAAAGAAAAAAATAATTACATGATTAAATATACTAATAGTGACAACCTACCCGGGATCCTGTTTTTTGTCCCCATCCCAATAACGGAGATGGGGTCTTCGGCTATGGAAGAATGGCTGGAATGGTGGGTGGGGGTCCTTAGGAGGAACATTGATGAGTCATATCGGATAGATGTGATCGCCAGCCCCCACAAGAGATGGGACCCAATGGTGAAAATGGTGGCAAATTCCTCTCGAGTAAAGCCTCTGCTAAAAGAGGCTAACACAAGGGCGGCAAGGAGAGATGCTAGTGTCGTCGGCCTCCTGAACGAGATCAGGAGACTTGAGGGGAGGGATGCAGAGGTGGTGAGTAAGCCGCCCGATAGCCCCCTGAGGGCCGTTAGCCCAGCCAGTTCAGTGGGAAGGGGATCGCGAGAGCAGCCGCGGGAGGGGTCAGGAGGCCTTGCTCTCTGTGTCCTTTCCTTCTCTCCCTCATATCCCCCCACTCTCAGTTCCCGTAGGGGTAATGAGGAAAATGATACACCGCGTGGAATGGATGGCGGACTGGACGCAGCAGTCAAATCTGGTGGTAAGAGACTCATTTAGGATTGTGCCGGGAGACCCGCGGAGAACTCAGGGGAGAGAGGGTGACGGCAGGCCCCAACAACTAGTTACCTGGTGGAGAGATGGTGCAGGAGAAAATCCCCCACGAAAGCCATCGTCAAAGCCCCTGGGGGCTAGACCAAAAATACGGAGTACCCCCCCGGGTCCAGAGGAGGGCTGGTGCATGAGGGGGGAAAGGGCTGGGTATGCTGAAACACAGGAGCAGTCGGAGAGCCTCACAGGTCTGACCTGTAGACACAGGGGGCTGAGTTTTCCCCTGGGTTACCTCGGGGAAGCAGGGACCTGTCTCGATACACCTCAGGGCGTCGGCCCAGGGATGGGTTGCAGTGGGCAGCGGTCCTGTATCATGGTGGACAGAGAGACGTTGACAGAACAAAGAGAGAGTGGATGACGTTTCGGAGACCTCGGAGTTGATTGGTGGGAAATGGCCCCCTCATCCAGACCCACGATCTCTTAGAACGGCCCAATATAAATCTACAAAACCGAAAAAGGAGATGAGACTGGTGGACCCGTTAAAAGCATCAGAACAGCGAGCGAGGGACCTCGCTTTGGGGCCCATAGTGTCCAGGGATCAGCGTAAAACCTATGTACCTGAGGTCGGGCAACAAGGCTACGACGTACCTCAGAGCTGGGTGAGGGATGAAACTAAGGTGGAGGTGGCAGTAGGTATTCCCCTAGGGGAATTGGCTAATATCCTGCAACTACCACCATATGCCTGGGTGATGGAGGATGCAGTCCTTAGTAAGCAGTTTAAGGAGGCCTATATAGGCATAGCTCATGATGTGATGTTGAGACGGCTGAAAAAAGCAGCAAAAAGATACCTAGATACGCATCCAGATCCACAGGGGAAGGTGGCGGCTCTCAACGTGATATCTGACAAGGAGGAGGAGGCTCCACTACGAGTATGGGCTAGAACAGTGACAAGGAGTGTGTCGATGCAGAAACCCAGGGGAGGTCAGACACCCGAGGGTACAGCACTTATATGGTGGGGCCAGCTGTAGATGAGGTCAAAGAACTGAAAAGAATCAATATAATGGTGCCTGCTAAAAAAGCGACTGAGGGGTTAAAAGATTATTTAATCGAACACTTCCCTAGAGTGGCTGACTGTAGTAGCTGTGAGGGGGCCAAAAAGCTTTGGCAGGCAAGATTACAAAAGGGGCCGCTGGGAAGCCAGAGAACTGCTGGGCAGATATTCGAGGAGTACACCAGAGGAGAGGGTGGAGAGGAGGAGACTCTGGTTCAGGTCGCGAGGAAACAACTGGGGGTAAACCATCCATTGATAGCTGTATGGCAGAGTGTCACGGGTAAAATCCCTCTAAGGCGACAGGTGAGAGTGCTGAGAGCGGTAACACCGGGTGAGGTGGAGTTTGTGGGACTGAGCCCGCAACATGAGACAGAGGAAACAATCGATCGTACTATCTCGAAGTGGGATCTGCTCCGGGAGTATTATGAACAAAAGCGAAAGTATGGTGCAGGGGCGAGAGCTCCGACACCATGACCACAGTGGAACCAGCCTGATAAGGCTCTAGAAACTCCAGGAGATTGGTGAATGGAGGTTTTGATGAGGGGGTAACAAGCCCGACAAACCGAGGGAATCATGTATCAGCTGCAGTAACCCGTGGGAATCAGGCTCCCCGTAAAGATTATGTCCCAGCAGAGGAGTTCAATAAAATGACACCAGAACAAAAAGAGGCTCTATTCCAGTCCTGAAAGGCGCGGGAGCTGGAACGGGGCAAAAAGTAATGGCTGCCAAGCCAAGGGTCATCCTGGAAAATGCCTACTGGGTGGGAGAGGGCATCTTTCCTGACATCTATGGTGTTCCCTATCTAGTGGATTCTGGGGCTGAGGTATCCATGACTCGCAATAAGCTTAGAAAAGAAGGGTACCTAAACGTGATGCTGGCTGATGAGACGATAAGGAAAGTGCTGTATGAAACATGGAAAGGTATTGTATGGTTACTAGGACCAAATAATCTAATAACAGTTAAAAATCTGGCAGATATACACAGAGGGGGTAAACAACAGACTTCAGTGTGGAAGAAACTGAAGCAATTACACGTGAGATTATTAAGAGTGGGACCTATGCAACAGGACTGGTATAAGCCTGTGAATATTCCAGAGGTTACGAGGCAGAAAGTCGAGGAGAGTGACCTCTCGGAGCATGGCAAGGAGATCTTGGGTCAAATGCTGGCTAAGGCATCAGTAGCCTATTTTTAAAATGACTGTGGTAAGCTGGGATCGGAGTACACCCATACCATCGAAGGAGGAGGACACCCGGAGGTGCGACAGTATCCTTTAAACCCAGAGGCGGTGAGGGAGATGGACCTGATAGTTAAAGAACTACTATCCCTGGAGATCCTCTGTGAGGAGTTCCAATCACTAACAGTCCGATTCAGGCTGTGAAAAAGCCTGAGGCCGCTAGGGGGGGCTGGAGACCAGTAATTAATTTCAAAGTACTGAACCACAGAACTGTAGCAAATAAGGCCAGTCTGATTAATCCACAAGGCACGCTGAGGACCCTGGGGGTAAAAAATAACTAATTGTGTATTGATCTAGCTGTATTCCAATCTGCAGTGATGAAAATCCTAGAGAGTCAAGAAGCCACTGTGTGATGACATATTTAGATTACATATTTATATACAGCGCAAACAGGTGAAGTTGCAGCAGTCCTGGAAGGGTTGCTAGAGTTGGAGAAACGAAAAATACAGAGGGCTAAACTGATCACAGATAGCTTTTATTGTGCCTAAGCCCTGATAGAGGATCTGGACATATGGCAAGAGAACGGGTTCGAAGGGGCTAAAGGCAAGGAGATAGCTCATTGAGACCTATGGAAGAAGATTGCAGAATTAAAATTAAAAGTAACTTTAGAAGTGGTGCATCAGGGGTGCACTGGTGAGGTAACCAGGAGGTAGACCGCTATGTGCAGCTCCGTAGAGTCATTGTAGTCGGCAGCGATAGGTAGGAGGAAACACCTGAGGGAAAGGTGGTTCCCCTGGAGAGCGTGGAGGAGGTGGTACGGGCTGTGCATGAATGTATTTCCATGCGGGCGTGCTACCCACGCAGAGAATTGGAGAAACAGCGGCTTTGGATTCCAGAGAAACTAATCCGTAAAACTTTCTGTGGTGTATGTGGTCATTACAACGCAGGCCGGCTAGGGCAGCGGGTGGAACCATTCCCTGGGGGTCTATCTGCATAGACGTGGCAGGGCCCATGGGGGTGAATTGGAAGAGGGGAAATAAATACCTGTTGGTAATTGTGACTCTATGTCAGGATATGTAGTGGTGAGAGCTGTGCGTAAAGCTGTCATGAACATTTGGGATTGAGTGAGTGGTGAAGCCTGTTCTCCAGTCTAAGTAAGTTAGTTTAATGTTGTTTAAAGTCAGTATGCTGTTGGTAGCTTGTGTATTTTGCTGTGGCTATCCTGCCTTAAGCTCAGGAAACTAGTTTCTATTGGAAGCCAGCTGTTTGAAGTCAATTGCTGTGAAGTGCTGTCAATCTCCAGTGGGAGGGCCTGACACTATCCTGCAAGGTATTTAACCCCTGCTCACCTTGGACCAGGACTAATACATTTGGGATTGAGTGAGTGGTGAAACCTGTCTGGTCGTTAACTGATCATCAGGTGGGAGGGGCTGCTACCCTGCTAGTCATCAGCAATCACAGAATCTGCATTTATTGTGACGATCACAGAGCGACAGCCTCTGCGAAAGCCTCCTGACACAAAGACGCTTGACACAAAGACGAAGGAGTCAATCTGTGGACTCCATCGAGGAAGACCTGAGAGGAAGGCCGAACTACAAAGTATTTTTATTCTATTAGTTTGTTTTTTCACTACTCTGAGTGTACTGAGCGCAACCTACATCTTGTATTGCCCACAAACCCGTTATCTCTATACCAGCAAATATCACAATGTGCTTCTTCCCCATTCCTGTTGTTTCATCCATCAGGAGGACACATTGACGCTACACCCCCACTCGCAACCATTCCAATCAAATCTACCCACCATGCTCAACTGACCACAACCTCACTGTCGCGGGAGGACTTTGGAACTGCCAGTCAGCGGTCCGGAAAGCAGAGGCTATCTCAGTCTATGCCTGCTTCATGTCCCTCCACTTCCTTGCTCTCACAGAGACATGGATTACACCGGATAGCACAGCTACTCCGGCAGCCCTCTCTGATGCCTACTCCTTTTCTCATTCCCCTAGACTCTCTGGTTGAGAGGGAGGAACAGGACTCTTCATCTCGACACACATAATGTCCTTCCCCTGTCACACCTTCGAATTCCATGCTGTTTCTGTCACCTCCCCTGTCAAACTTCACATTGTCGTTATCTATCGTCCACCAGGTCAGCTTGGCTACTTCTTAGATGAGATAGATGTCCTTCTCAGCTTCTTCCCTGAGGACGGCACACCGCTCACACTACATCCAGTTGGAGAAGCTTCACTCGTCTGGAGCACTTCTCTCTCCTCCTTCGGCCTTACCCTGTCCCACTCTCCTCCGACTCATAAGGCAGGCAATCAGCTCGACCTTGTCTTCACCAGATCCTCCCATATCTCCAACCTTACTTCCGGTTTCTGAGCATCATTTTATATCCTTCTCCCTCCCTCTCAAATCCTCCCCCTCCCATTCATTCTCTACCCACACTGTGTCCTCTCGTCGCAAACTACGTACCCTCTCACTGCTCTCTCTTCTTCTGTCTTATCTGCCCTACCCTCTGTTGAATCCTTCTCCCTTCTATTCACTGATGCAGCATCCTCCACCCTCCTGTCCACTCTTTCTTCATCCTTCGACTCTCTCTGTCCACAGACCTCAAGGCCGGCACGATCCTCTCCACGCGCTGTCTGGCTGTCTGGCTGTCTGAAACCCTTGTAGAATAGGGCTCCGAGCAGCTGAGAGGAAATGGAGAAAAACTGGCCTCTCTGATGACCTAGACCCTTATCGCTCTCTCCTCCTCAACTACACCTCATCTGCATCAGCTGCTAAAGCTTCTTACTACCATTCCAAAAATCAATCCTCTGCCTCTAACCCAAGGAAACTGTTCTCCACATTTTCCTCATTCCTCAACCCACCTCCGACCCCTCCTCCCTCCTCCCTGTCTGCCAATGACTTTGTCACCTACTTTGAAAAGAAGGTTCATGACATTAGCAGCTCTTTCCCTCTACCTCTCACCAACACTGCTACCTCTCCTCCCAAACCCACTGCGCTACACCCGGTTTCTGTTTTTTTTTAGATTTTTCCCTCCTCTCCCCTGATGATGTTCTAAAACTGGTCACATCCAAGCGGGCAACCACTTGCCCACTCGATCTTATCCCCTCCCCCTTTCTCCAATCCATCTTGAAAGACCTCCTTCTGTTCCTTACCACCTTAATCAATTCCATCTGTCCCAGCTGTCTTCAAGACAGCCAGAGTCAAGCCTTTTCTCAAGAAACCAACTCTTGACCCGTCTGCTGTCCAGAACTACAGACCGGTATCCCTTCTCTCCTTCTTATCTAAAACCCTTGAACGTGCTGTCTCTAAGCAACTGTCTCACTACCTCCTTCGGAACAACCTCCTTGACCCTCACCAATCCGGCTTTAAGGCTGGGCACTCTACTGAGACTGCTCTCCTTGCTGTCACGGAGGCCCTCCACTCTGCTCGAGCTTCCTCCCTCTACTCTGTTCTCATTCTTTTGGACCTGTTCGCTGCATTCGACACAGTAAACCACACAATCCTTCTCTCCACCCTCTCAGAATTGGGCATCTCTGGCTCTGCACTCTCTTGGTTTGCATCCTACCTGGCCGATCTCTCTTACCAGGTGACGTGGAGAGGATCGCTGTCCTCTCCATGAACCCTCACTACTGGTGTCCCCCAGGGCTCTGTCCTTGGGCCCTTACTGTTCTCCCTCTATACCAAATCTCTTGGCAAAATTTCCTCACATGGTTTCTCCTACCACAGCTACGCAGATGACACTCAACTCTTTCTCTCTTTCCCCCCTTCTGACTCACAGATGGCAACACGTGTCTTGCAGACATTTCTGCTTGGATGTCAGCCCACCACCTCAAGCTCAACCTTAACAAGACTGAGCTGCTCTTCCTCCCAGGGAAAGCCTGCCCTCTCCAAGACTTCTCCATCACAGTAGAGAACTCGACTGTGACCTCCCATACAGCCAAGAACCTTGGGGTGATCCTTGACAACCACTTATCCTGTGTGACGAACATCACAGTGACATCACGCTCCTGTAGATTCTTCCTCTACAACATGAGAAGGATACGTCCATTCCTCACCAGAGAAGCAGCAAAACTTTTGGTCCAAACACTTGTGATCTCTCGCCTTGACTACTGCAATGCACTCTTGGCCGGTCTCCCCGCCTCCACCATCAGGCCTCTGCAGCTCATCCAGAACGCTACTGCCCGTCTGGTGTTCAGTCTCCCCAAATTCTCCCAGGTCACTCTGTGGGGGGACATGCAGCGTTCGGCCTGTAGAAGGAGCTACAGGACCGTGGCCAGGGTGACGGAGGCGAGGTTTTGTTGCGCACCTGTTGCGAATGAATGAAAAATCAGGCGCATACAGGACCGTTTCTCCACAAAGAGCGCCCTTAAGGGCCTCGAACGACCCCTGGCACTGGCCCGACCATTGGACCGGATCCGGGGCACCCTTCCGGGTGAGGTCCGTCAAGGGACTGGCCAGCTCTGAATATCCGGCACGAACTGCCGGTAATAGCCAGCCAGCCCCAGGAAGGCCCTCACCTCCTTCTTCGTTTTGGGCCGCGGAGAGGCGGCGATGGCCGCAGTCTTTTCAATCTGCGGCCGCACCTCCCCTCGACCCAAGTGGTACCCCAGATAGCGGATCTCCCTCCGCCCGATCACGCACTTCTTCGGGTTGGCCGTCAGCCCCGCCTGCCTCAGGGACCGCAGAACAGCAGCCACACTCTGCACATGCCGCGCCCAGGTGTCACTGTGAATGACAATGTCATCCAGGTAGGCCGCAGCATAGGCAGAGTGTGGCCGCAGAATGCGGTCCATGAGGCGCTGAAAAGTGGCTGGGGCTCCGAACAACCCGAAAGGGAGCATCGTGAACTGGTATAGCCCGAGCGGAGTGGAGAATGCAGTCTTCTCCCGGGATACCGGCGAGAGTGGAATCTGCCAGTATCCCTTCGTGCAATCCAATGTCGTGAAATATTTGGCCGTGCCAAGCCGGTCCAAGAGCTCGTCAACCCGGGGCATCGGGTAGGCATCGAATTTGGAGACTGCATTAACCCGTCGATAATCCACACAGAACCGTATAGCCCCATCCGGCTTGTTGACAAGCACGATGGGGCTACACCAGTCACTGCGGGACTCCTCGACCACACCCAGCTCCAGCATGGCTTCCAATTCCCTGCACACAATGTCTCGTTTGTGTACCGGTAACCTATAGGGACGCGTGCACACCGTTAAACCCAGCTGCGTTTCTATATGGTGGTCGATAAGCGTAGTCCGACCGGGCAGGGGAGAGAACACGTCGGCGAATTTAGCTTGCAAATCTGCAACGTCCGTGGCCTGGCTAGCAGAGAGATGGTTATCAATACCGACCGGAGTGCTAACTTTTGATTTTGGGACTTCCGGACCAAACTCATCTCTCTTTGGAATTATTGTAGCCAGAGCAACAGTGACCACGTCGTTCCATTTTTTTAGGAGATTTACGTGACACACCTGCAAGCTATCCCCCCGGTCCGAGCGTACTACCTCATAATCCACGTCCCCCATGCGACGTGTGACCACAAACGGCCCTTGCCACTTCGCGAGTAATTTCGTGCTGGAAGTGGGTAACAGTACGAGCACCTTGTCTCCCAGTGTAAATTCTCGCAGGTTAGTTCCCCTGTCGTATAGGCGCTTTTGACGCTCCTGGGCTTGCAGCAAATGCTCGCATGAGATAACCCCTAGGGCGTGGAGCTTTGTGCGCAAGTCCAGGACGTATTGAATCTCACTTTTACTGTCGCTAGACCCTTCCTCCCAATTTTCTTGAAGAAGGTCTAGGACACCCCGGGGCTTACGCCCGTAGAGTAATTCAAACGGGGAAAACCCGGTGGAAGCTTGGGGGACTTCCCGTACCTCAAACAGCAGGGGATCTAGCCATTTATGCCAATTCCGACTATCCTCGTGTACAAACTTCCGGATCATTGATTTTAAGGTCCGATTGAACCGCTCACAAAGGCCATCAGTGGCTGGGTGGTAAACACTGGTTCGAACCGCCTTGATGTTCAACAACCCGTACAGTTCCTTAACCCATTTGTGCCGGATGCTGCGCTACGCAGCATTGCATCTACCGCCGGTTGCTGCGTTACGCACATTTGAATTTGCCGCCAGTTGCTGCGCAGCAGACATACAAGTGCGTTCGGCGAACCACACGACATTTGGGTGCTCACGTGGTTTTAAAAAATCAACAAGACCCACCTCATGTGTATTTGAACCAATGACAGTGCATTATATGCTGCACTCATGAAAATTACGACAAATCAAAAATGGCGGTAAATTCAAATGTGCGCAACGCAGCAACCGGCGGTAGATGTCGCGCGGCAGTCGGCACAAATGGGTTAAGGGTGCGTGACATAAAATTAGTGCCCTGGTCGGTGAGAATCTCTTTCGGGATTCCCACGCGAGAGATTACTTGAAACAATGCCTGCGCTACACTCCTGGCAGAAATATTGCGCAGCGGTATTGCCTCGGGGTATCGGGTTGCGTAATCTATCAAGACCAACACAAATCGATATCCCTGTGTACACCGATCAAATGGCCCGATAATATCCATGGCAATGCGGTCGAATGGGTTCTCGACCAATGGTAAGGGTCGCAAGGGGGCCCGTGGAATGGCTGGGGGATTTACCAACTGACATTCACAACAAGAAGCGCACCACCTACACACCTCTGCCCGAATTCCCGGCCAATAAAATCGAGCCATTATACGGTTTAGTGTCTTATCATAACCTAAATGGCCCGCCATGGGGTTGAAATGAGCCGCCTGGAAGACCATTTCCCGGCGGCTACGGGGAACCAACAACTGGGTTACTTCTTCCTGGCTATGTGAGTCACGACTTACTCGGTACAACCTGTCGCTGATAATCGCGAAATAGGGGTGGGCACGTACTGTTTCTGGCCGTACCAAAGTACCATCAATCGCGATCACTTGGTCATAGGCCGATCGTAGGGTCTCGTCACGTGACTGCTCGAGGGGGAAGTCACCTAGCAGCGGATAGTTCGGTGGGGAAATCTCGGGTTGAGACCCCCCCGCCGGCTCTGGCTCCTCAGCACAGAGCACATTACACGCCTCACACCTCCCTCTCTGTCATGCATGCACCCCGGTAGCCCGCTTTACCGCTTGAGGAAACCCCTCCCAATCTACACCCAGAATAAGGGGATGCGTGAGGCGCGGGCTAACCGCCGCCTGTACACTATGCTTTTTTCCCTCAAAATGAATCTCGATCGCGACCACAGGATATTCGTGAATGTCCCCATGCACACACTTCACCAACACCCTCAATGCCTTTAACAATGCCCCCGGTCGAACCAGGCGCTCCTGGATCATGGACTGCATGCAGCCCGAATCCAAAAATGCCTGGTGCGTATCGTGTTGTATCCTTACCAGAACACAATACGCCTGTCCTGGTCCGGGGGGAGGGCCCGGTATGTTGCCGATGCGGACGACCTGCCCCACCTCCATCACTGGGCAATTCGCCTGAACATGGCCTGGCCGTCCGCATTGCCAACACACACCCCCTGCCGCTCGGGGTGCTTCCTGTGGGGCCAGGGCAGGTTCTCAACATGCCTGCCCCTGCCATCTCGTCCTCGGGGCGGGCGCCGGCCTCTCCTCCTCCGGCAGCACGGCTCTTTTCGGGTGCCTGCCCCCTGCCCCCTGGCGCGGGGCCGGGGTTGGTCGCCGGGCTCCTGCGGCGGGAGGGAGAGATGGTCTTCCGCCAAGGTAACGGCGGCTGCGAGATCCTGGGGCCGGTGGTACTGGACTCAGGCGGCGGTCCGGGCCGGGAGCTCCTTGAGGAAGTGCTCCAACACCACCCGGTCCCCGACCTCCTCCGCCGAGCTGTTCCCTGGGTCCAGCCACCGCCGCGTGCTGTCCCGCAGCCGCTGGGCGTAGACAAAGGGCCAGCTCCCCTCCTCCATCGTCAGGGCCCGGAACCGGCGATGGTGTTCCTCCGGGGTGAGGCCCAGGCGGTCCCGAATCGCCCGGACTAGGGAGGGATAATCCCGCTGGGTGGCCGTTGGCAGGCTGTGGGCAGCGAGCTGCGCCTCGTCTGACAGGAGGGGCAGCAGATGGTACGCCCACTCGCCGTCCGGCCACCCCGAGATCTTCGCCGTCCCCTCGAACACCGCCAGGAACGCCTCCGGGTCGTCCAGGTCCCCCATCTTCTGGAGGTGTACTTTGGGGGGACCTTGTGGCGACCCGGGCGCCGGTCCCACTTTGATGGCCCCGACGAGCTCTCGGAGGAGGGCACGGTCCTCAGCCCTCGCCGTCGCCATCTCTCCCATTGCGGACTGCTGCTCCTGCTGGAGTTGGGCCTGCTGCTCCAGTATGAGGGCCATCCCTCCGATGGCCGCGCTTAACGCCTCCATTTCTCTGTGCCCCACGTTGGGCGCCACTGTAACGAGTTCCATTGTACACAGAGGCAGACGCAGTGGTGTGATGAGGGAAAGGTCCCGTTTATTCATAAAGTTTGGTGATAATTGTTTCTGTTCGTATCTGGCTTTCCAGCCCTCCAAACACTCGGCAACTTTTCAGTTGCCATCCTTTTTCTGAAAGCAGAGGCACACACATCTTAAACCCTTTCATTAGCGAGGCTTCATTCGCAACAGGTGCGCAACAAAACCTCGCCTCCGTAACCCTGGCCACGGTCCTGTGGCTCCCTCTACAGGCCGAACGCTGCATGTCCCCCCACAATGAGATTGGGGGAAAAAAACCTGCAAAGGTATTGGAGGCATATGTATGTGGGAACTGCCAGTACAGGGATCTGGCCAGGCTGATGTTCATAACCCAGTGGGATCTTGAGGAGCATGCAAAGTATGGAGGGATGGGACGAGAGAAGTGCTGGTGTCGTTGGGATGATGAGAAATTGATTCTATGCTCCCATTGTATGAGCAAAGTGGAAGCCGGGAGGCTGACAGAGGTGGCTAGAGCGGATGGGTGGCAGGTGAGGACATTTATTGACCCACTATTGTCCCTATGAGTGTCACCTGAGGAGGTCAAGGATCTGCTGCCATCACGGCAGAGGGTGAGAGTCCTGAGGGAGAGAGCGCAGGGGGGGCTGTCCACTCCGCCGCAGTGTCTAAACCTAGAGGCTTTGCTCGGGCAGCTGGCAGAATGGAGGCCAGTGGGACCAACTGAAATGGAAAGTGGTGGTGAATGGAGGCTGGCCATATAGCCTGGGGTAGTGGTCCTTCACCCTCCTATGTCCACCGCTGACCATTCGAGTATACAGAGAGCTGACAACCTCAGGGGAAACTGAGGGGCTGGAGGAGTTGCCCGATCATTTAAGAGAGATGCCTCTCCAGGGGGGGGGGGGTGGAAAGGGCCCTGGGAGTTGATTACGCGGGGGAAAGCTGATCGAGGAGGTGTTCATGGATCAGGAGATCCCGGTAGAACAGGTAGAGCAAAATATCCCTCGAGAGAAAGGGAGACGGAGTAATGAACTGTCACCAGCCTGGATGCCTGGGGGCATGCAAGAGCAGTTATTAAGGAGAAAAGAGCGACTAGAAGGGTCACGCCAGAGGACTGGCGCTGTGATAGGCAGATGCAATTTCTTGGGACACATGTGTCGAGGGCATCTGCCCCCAGTAGACCAGAGGAGACACTGGATGTAGAGATAATAGTGAGATTTGTGACGGTGACATTCGAGGGCGTATACTCCCTGGGCGTGGAGATTGCGGAGGTGAAGCCAGAAATACCAAAGCCTCCAGAGGAGAGCTCAGAGGCAGAGCAAAAGCTAGACCAGCCTAAACCACCACAGCTAGGAAAAGGTTTGTCTTGCTTCTTCAGGAGAAAATAGAATGGCATCCTCCTCGTCGAGTCTGGTTCGGTCTTCAAATCATCCCCCTAGAAATAAAAATAAAAAGGAGAAAGCTGGGGGTAAAAAACAAAAGAAATCCCTGGCGAAGGCCCTCAGGAGTTGGGAGGACCTCAGGAGAGAGCTGTTTCGAATCCCCTGATAGAGAATATGGTGTGAAATCAAATAGGAGAGTCACATATGGTGAGCTTATTTTCCAACAATGGTGTAACACTCCCAGATACTACTGTAGTTATTGGACAGAGGAGAGGAGCCCGGTGATGTGTGAGGCAAATAGCATCAGTAGACACCCAAGAAAGCAGCTAAAAGAGTACCTTAGAACAGAAAATCAATGGCCTCGGATGTATCAGAATCAGAATTATTTATTCAGTATATTTGCACATACAGGAAATTGACTTGGTGAGGTTGGTGCATGGGCATAAAAAACAAAGCAAATATTGACAAGAAATTTACAAAATACCAAAATATTAACGAAATAGCAATAACAAATTTACAAAAAAGAGCAGCAGAGCTGTTACAAACCCCCCCCCAGATACTATGTCTCGGGATATAAAAGGGGGGAGAAACGTAACATACTGTATCTGTGTATGCGGCTGAGACCCACTGGTGCGGTGGTAGTGCAACACACACAACAACTGAATATAAAATGAAAATAAGACAGATTTATTAGAAATACAAACAACAAACAACCAGACAACACGGGGGAAACATAGAGAGGGAACTAAGGGGAGGACGCCAGACGGCGCCAAATAAATGAAAACAAAAATAACCCCAAAGCTAATTCCTAGTCCTCTCTGTTCTAACTACGAAACATCGGCTAACTAACTAACTAAATCTTGCCCGCCTATCCTAGACCCAAAATACAAGAGGTGGCGCCTGCCTGGGGAAACTAACCTGATGTATATAACAAAACCAACCTGCGTGATGGAGGTGTAAGCCCATGGGCGTCTTACCTGCCTAACTCGCCCTCCCCTGGGGCTAACTACAGGTGTGGCAGCGGACACAATGGTAGGACAGACACTAACAGAACAGTCGGATACGAGGATTATAATTGACAGAGAAAGACCGCTACGATGCTACCACACCCCTCTCTCTTCCTGAAGAGTGCGCGGGACTTTTAAACAGAGACGGACGATGGTCTGCTACGTTGATGGAGGCCGCCAGGTGAACCCATTGGTCGAAGGGTAACAGGGGGAGTGACGGACGAAACGATGATTGACAGGGGGATGAACCAATACCTGGGAGAGAGACAGAGGGAAAAACAAACAGACAAAACGACACCACACGCACAAAAATGTGGGGACGTAACAAGAACAATACATCTTGTAGGCTGTGTGAGACTAAGTGGCAATGAGGCTAGAGGCTGTGAAATGGTTATGGGGCATGTACACTATGAATTTGAATAATTTTAAATAATTATAAATTACACTGTCAGTGCATTGTGTGTGTGACAGGGTGGGGGGGTGGAAGTCCCAGAGTCAGTGAGAGGCAGGAGGCTTATTTGTGAGCCCCACTGCCATGGGGAAGAAACTGTTCAGGTGGCGCAAGGTTTTAGTCTTGATTGACCGGAACCTTTTGCCAGAAGTCTCTGGAAGAGGTTGTGACCAGGATGGGAAGGATCAGCGATGATCTTTCCTGCTCTCTTACTGGTCCTGGAGTGGAACAGGTCCAGGAGACATGGCAGGTTGCCTTCTCGGCTGACCGAATGATCCGCTGCAGTCTGCCTTTGTCCTTCGCAGTGGAGGCAGTGAACCAGACGGTGATTGATGAGCTGAGGATGGACTCAATGATGGCCACGTAGAACTCGACCATCACTTTCTGCGGCATGTTGAATTTCTTCAGCTGCCGCAGGAAGAACATCCTCTGCTGGGCCTTCTTGATGGTGGAGGTGATGTTCTCCGCCCACCTGAGGTCCTTTGAAATTATTGTCCCCAGGAATCTGAATGACTCCACAGTGTTAACTGGGGAGTCACACATGGTGAGGGGGATGGTTGGGGCTGGGCTTCTCCTGAAGTCTACTACCATCTCTACAGTTTTTAGGGCGTTCAGCTCCAAGTAGTTCTGGCTGCACCAGGAAGCCAGGCTGTCAACTTCCTCTCTGTAGGCGGCCTCATCACCATTGGCGATTAATCCAATGAAGGTTGTGTCATCCGCGAACTTCAGGAGTTTGACAGAATTGTGGCTAGAGGTGCAGCTGTTGGTGTAGAGGGAGAAGAGTAGAGGAGAGAGCACACAGCCTTGTGGGGCTCCGGTGCTGATGGTGCGGGGCTCCGAGACAAGCTTGCCCAGCCGTACCTGCTGCTTCCTGTCTGTCAGGAAGTCAGTGATCCACCTGCAGGTGGGCTCAGGCACACTCAGCTGGGGTAGCTTGTCCTGGAGGAGATAGCAATAGTGTTAAATGCAGAGCTGAATTCCACAAACAGGATCCTGGCGTAGGTGCCAGGGGAGTCTAGGTGTTGGAGGATGAAGTGAAGTCCCATGTTGACTGCGTCGTCTACAGACCTGTTGGCTCTATAGGCAAACTGCAGTAGGTCAAGGAAGGGGTTGGTGATGGCCTTGAGGTGGTTGAGCACTCAAAGGTCTTCATTACCACAGAGGTCAGGGGACCTGGTCTGCAGTCATTAAGGCCTGTGATCCTCTGCTTTTTGGGAACTGGGATGATGGTGGATGTTTTGAAGCAGGCAGGTACTATGCATTCAACCAGTGAAGTGTTAAAGATGTCCGTACACTGGAGACAGCTGGTCTGCACAGTGCTTCAGTGTGGAGGGGGAGACAGCGTCTGGTCCAACTGCCTTGCGGGGGTTCTGTTTCTTTAACAGTTTGTTGATGTCTCTCTCCTGGATGGAGAGAGGTGCGATGGGGGGGAGGGGGCTGTCTGGGTCCATTGTGTAGGGGGGGGTTAGTGTCTCTGTCCAGGCTGGGAAGAAGAGGTGTGATAGCTGTGGGGGAGGGTTGGTTGTGTGGGTCAGAGTCAGGACTGCTCCATTGTCTGTCGAATCTACAGTAGAAGTCATTCAGGTCGTTTGCAAGTTTGAGGTCTGTGATCACTCGAAGGCCTTTCCAGACTGACGAGGAGTCGTTGGCTGCAAACTGTTGTTCTAGCTTCTTTGAGTACTGTCGTCTGTGTTACGGTTCCCCCTCCTAACCAACCCTCTGGCACCACCTCGAGGCCGCGGATACTCTCTTGAGTATCCTGTGTTTGTTTGTGTTGTCACCGCGTTCCCTTGTGTCCACATCCAGATACCCCGTCCTCCCTGGTGTTTCCCCTCGTCGACCCTTCCATGGACCTAGCCCCCTCCCCGACTACTGGACCTCCCGGCTTCCCGACCATCTGCTTGTAAAATGGCGCCGCCGATGCCGGTCGCCGTTGTGAGAGCTCCGCAGAGGATGTGCGTTTTTTTAAGCTTTTATGTGTTTTCTAAATTTTCTCATTGTGAGAAACTCACTGGCACTGACATCCTACGACAAGGACACACTTCTACATTTAAACTACAACTTAAGACCAAGTATTTTGGATAATTATTCTATCGACACGGCGTGGCCGGCGGAGATCAGAAGGACCCCCCACGATAACAACAATGGGAGCGCGCCAAAAAAGAAGAGAAAACACCGGGGAAAGCGGGCAGGCATTCGGAACCGGCTGAGAGCTCAGGCCCACTGTCCACCTCTGCCCAGCATACTTCTTGCTAATGTCCAGTCTCTGGAGAACAAGATGGATGATCTAAGGGCGAGGATTACTTTCCAGCGAGACGTAAGAGACTGTAACATCCTTTGTCTAACAGAGACATGGCTTACCTCGTTGGTACCGGACCGAGTCATCTGCCCTTCCGAGTCCTTCTCTGTTTTCCGGGCGGATAGAACGGAGGAGTCCGGCAAATCCAAGGGTGGTGGAGTTTGTTTCATGACCAACAACAACTGGTGTAACCCTAACAACGTAACAACGCTTTCTCAGTCCTGCTCGGCTGACCTGGAGCATCTGACCATCTCATGCCACCCATTCTACCTTCCCCGGGAGTTCAGCTCAGTCATCATCACAGCCGTCTACATTCCACCACAGGCCAACACCGAGGCAGCGCTATCGACCCTACATGATACGCTGTGCCGGCATCAGAGCAACCACCCTGAGGCGGCGATGATAGTAACAGGTGATTTCAATCGGGCTAACCTTAAAAAAGTTATGCCTAACTTCCGTCAACACATCAAGTGTGCCACCAGGGGAGATAGAACTTTGGACCATTGTTATACTCAGTTTAAGAATGGGTACAAAGCTGTTTCCCACCCTCCCTTTGGGAAATCAGATCACTGCGCCATTCTGTTGATGCCTGTTTACAAACAGAGGATTCAACAGGTAGCGGTCGTGAAAAGGGAGGGAAAGCGGTGGTCCGACCAATCAGAGGCCGCGCTACAAGACGCGCTGAGTGACGTCGACTGGGATATGTTTCAATCAAGTTCCAGCGATGTCAGCGAGTTTACAGAGACCGTCTTGGACTTCATCTCCACATTAGCTGATAACATCGTACCAACGACAACGGTAAAGATCTACCCCAACCAGAAACCCTGGGTCGACAGCTCCATTCGTGCCGCTCTGAGGGCTCGCACCGCCGCTTACAACTCCGGGCTGGCATCCGGCAGCATGGAGGAGTATAAAGCGGAGTCCTACAAACTGCGGAGGGCGGTGAAAGCCGCCAAGAGGAGATACGCAGACAGAATGCAGGCGCAGATGGAGAGCAACGACACCAGGGGACTATGGCGAGGACTACGATCTATTACGGATTACCGGCACACACCCTCCTCAACCGGAAGTGCAGATGCCTCCCTAGCCGAAGACCTGAACTCTTTTTATGCACGGTTTGAGGCTGGCAACACCACCGCTAGCGCGCCTGCTAACAACAACAACGTCAGAGTGCTGGCTAGCGCGGCTGATGAGAGTTCACACGCTGGGGCAGAGCAAGCACTCTCCGTGACGGAACACGACGTGAGGAGGGCTCTGCTGAAGGTGAATACAAGGAAAGCTGCTGGCCCAGATGGCATACCTGGGAGAGTACTTAAGACCTGTGCTAACCAGCTAGCTCCTGTGTTCACCACTATATTCAACCTCTCACTGGCTAATTCAGTAGTTCCCACCTGTTTTAAAAGATCGTCTATCGTCCCTGTGCCCAAGATCACCTCCCCAGCCTGCTTGAATGACTACAGACCCGTGGCTCTAACCTCAGTGGTCATGAAGTGCTTCGAGAGGCTGATTAAGGATTACATCTGCTCCTCCCTCCCTCCGACCCTGGACCCACTGCAGTTCGCATATAGACCAAACAGATCTACAGACGATGCAGTTTCCCAGGTCCTCCACACCACTCTCTCTCACCTTGACAGGCAGAAGGGGGGCTATGTGAGAATGCTGTTTATAGACTATAGCTCAGCGTTCAATACCATAGTCCCCACCAGACTGGCTGATAAGATGATTGGTCTAGGACTGAACATTCCCCTGTGTGCCTGGATCCTGGACTTTCTGACGGCCAGGCCACAGGTGGTCAGGGTGGGTAGACACACCTCCAGCTCACTCACACTGAGCACAGGGTCCCCCCAGGGCTGTGTCCTTAGTCCCCTCCTCTACTCCCTGTACACCCACGACTGTGTGGCTAAGTCCAGCGAAAACTCCATCATCAAGTTTGCGGACGACACGGTCGTGGTGGGGCTGATCTCAGATAACAATGAGAAAGGCTACCTGGACGAGGTGGCGGACCTGTCACTCTGGTGTCAGGAGAACAGTCTCATCCTGAATGTCTCCAAGACAAAAGAGCTGATTGTGGACTTCGGGAGAGCACAAAAACTAAGGGCCTACACACCGCTGGACATCGGAGGGACTGCTGTGGACAGGGTGAGCAGTTTTAAATACCTGGGAGTCCACATCTCAGAAGACCTGACCTGGACTACCCACATCAGTTCTCTGGTGGGAAAGGCAAGGCAGCGCCTGTTCCATCTCAGGCAACTGAGGAAATTCAGAGTCTCCCGGAGGATCCTTCAGTCCTTCTACTCTGGAGCTGTGGAGAGCATCCTGGCTGGCAACATCACCGTCTGGTACGGTAACAGCACGGCCCAGGACAGGCGAGCTCTGCAAAGGGTGGTACACCTGGCAGAAAAAACCATGGGAGCTCCAACCCCCCCTCTCCATGCCCTGTACACCAGGAGGTGTAGGACCAGAGCCTACAGGATTATGAAGGACCCTCACCACCCGAAACATGGACTGTTCCAGCCGCTGCGGTCAGGAAAACGACTCCGCTGTCATGCAGCAAGAACAGAGAGGCTAAGGCTGAGTTTCTTCCCCCACGCCATCAGAATCGTCAACGATGACCCCACCAGTGCCCCCCTCAAGTCACTCACACATGCACTGTCATCTTAACACATATGCACGCACATAATCCATCTGCTATTTATATTGCTTACTTATATGCTTACTGGTTATACTGTTCATATTGTTTATACTGTTTATACTGTCCATTTTTTAGTACTTCTATTTTATTTTATTCTATTTTAAAACGTATTGTTGCACTACTCTGTGGCACTGTCACTTTTGCATTTCACTGTATACTTGTATGCACGTGACAAATAAAGAATCTTGAATCTTGAATCTTGAATCTTGAATCGTCCGACTACCCGCCTGCCTGCCGAACCCCTGCTCGTCTGACTATCCGCCTGCCTGCCGAACCCTGGACCGACCCACGACTACTCTTTTGGATTATCCTTCTCTCCCCTACCCTTTTCCCTCCCCCTCAATAATTAAATACGCCTTCGGGCTAAACCCCCACCATCTCTGAGCACCGTCATTTGGTTCCGCTGACGTTCTTGAGTAACAGTCTGGCCTCCTTAATCTCCTTGCCAAACGTGTACTTAGCCAGTCTAAACCTTTCCTTGTCTCCACTCCTGAAAGCCCTCTCCTTCTCCAAACGAAGCTGTTTGAGTCTTGCTGTGATCCAGGGCTTGTCATTGTTGTAACTCACCCTGGTGCGTGTTGGAATACATCTGTCCTCACAGAAGCTGATGTATGACGTCACAGACTCTGTGTATTCGTCCAGTCTTAAAAATGTCCCAGTCTGTGGTGTCTAGGCAGTCACGCAGCTCCTCCACTGCTTCTCTGCTGCTCCAATTATTAGATGTTCGCACAGCAGGTTTAGAAAGTTTTAGTTTCTGCCTGTATGCCGGGATCAGATGAATAAGAGCGTGGTCAGATAGTCCCAGAGCCGTGCGGGTTGGGCATTTAATTAACTGTTTATATTTAGGGAGTTTGTGAGTTATGTTGCCCTTGTTAAAGTCCCCAAGGACAATAACTGGGGAATACGTATTCACTCTCCTTCTCTCCACTCCTAATATTTGGTCGGCGAGTTGATGTTGAGCCACTTCCACATCAGCTTGCGGGGGGATGTGAACTCCAGCCAATATAAAAGAAGTGAATTCACGTGGAGAGTAAAACGGTCTGCAGGTGATGAAAAATATTTTCAGGTCAGGAGAACAAGTTTGCAAAATCACTTTCATGTCGTTGCACCAGCGTTGATTCATATAGAAACAGATCCCTCCACCTTTTGTTTTGTGTGAAGAAATCGGGTCGCGATCTGCCCGTAACAGCCGAAAGCCGGGCACATGTACAGCGGAGTCTGGTGTAGATTCCATTAGCCACGATTCCGTGAAACACAAACCAGAAGAGAGAGAAAAGTCTCTATTTGTCCTGATAAGAAGACGCAATTCGTCCATTTTGTTGCACAGTGCACAGACATTTGGGAGGAGTATTTCCAGTAGAGGCGAGCGTAATCCTCTCTCCCTGAAGCACACCAGAGCAGAGAATATAGTATACACTTTGTGACAAAAGGTGATGACGTCACATAAATTTAATCATCAAAAATAATACTTGAAAATTATAAGTCCCGCCCCTTTGGGGGCGGATGTGGTGGGCTGTTGATGCTTGCCCAATGAGACGTGTGTGAGAGGCTAAGGTGTTCTGGTGTTTGTAGCATCTTGACATTTTTATGGGGATGTGGTCACCCCCATAGGCTATAGAACCGTGAGAATGGATTGGATGGATTAGGGGGTTCCCAGGGGCCCTGAACTGTCTGAAGACCAACCGAGGTTCAGCTAAAGTTCGTCACTGATAAGGGCTGTGTGATGTGTGGTGATGACTTTATACTGCATACATGCATCTGTCAAAATTGCATATGAGGCTTAAAATAAAAGTTCAATACTGAGGGTTAAAATGTGCAATTAAAAAAAGGCAATTAAAAAATGGTTAGGCTGCTACTCTAGTGGTAGTAATGTGTTCAATAATGAAGGGTTAGGGTTAATAAAATGGGGCATTAAAAAATGGTTAAATTTTTAAAAATGTTTAGTTTCAAACGTGGGTATGACTCATGTCGCGGACGTGTCACTGATAAGATCACGTGTTTCCCGGGCAAAAAGGTGTATATATATGACCCTGTGTGAGATCTGTAGTAGTTGTTGCTATATGACAGTGTCTAAAATGGCGTCTACAAGGATGGTGGGGGAATTGGAAGGGTGTTTATTGCCCCATGAGACGTGGGTGAGAGGCTAAGGTGTTCTGGTGTTTGTAAAATTAGTTGTAGCATCTTGACATTTTTATGGGGATGTGGTGACCCCCATAGGCTATAGAACCGTGAGAATGGATTGGATGGATTCGGGGGTTCCCAGGGGCCCTGAACTGTCTGAAGACCAACCGAGGTTCAGCTAAAGTTCGTCACTGATAAGGGCTGTGTGATGTGTGGTGATGACTTTATGCTGCATACATGCATCTATGTCAAAATTGCATATGAGGCTTAAAATAAAAGTTCAATAATGAAGGGTTAGGGTTAATAAAAATAAGTGTTCAATAATGAAGGGTTAGGGTTAATAAAATGGGGAATTAAAAAAATGGTTAAATTTAAAAAAATGTTTAGTTTCAAACAAGGGTATGACCCATGTCGCGCGGGTGTCACTGACAAGATCACGTGTTTCCCGGGCAAAAGGTGTATATATATATGAGCCTGTGTGAGATCTGTAGTAGTTGTCGCTATATGACAGTGTCTAAAATGGCGTCTACAAGGATGGTGTGGGAATTGGACGGGTGTTTATTGCCCAATGAGACGTGGGTGAGATGCCAAGGTGTTCTGGTGTTTGTGAAAATAGTTTTAGCAACTTGACATTTTTATGAGGATGTGGTCACCCCCATAGGCTATAGAACCGTGAGATTGGATGGATTAGGGGGTTCCCAGGGGCCCTGAACTGTCTGAAGACCAACCGAGGGCCATCTAAAGTTTGCCACTGATAAGATCATGTGTTTCCCGGGCAAAAAGGTGTATATATATGTGAGACTGAGAGCTGGTCACAAAGGCCCAAAGACTTGTGACAGCGGCATCTGATCGATCTCTCTCCACCATGGAGGTGCAATTGTGTGGAAATGGCTGTGTGTTCTACCTCTTGTTACCTGTTCAAGTGTTATGGTAACATCACACTGCTGGTCATTTCCTCATAATTACACGTGATATATCTATCTGATAGGCATCGCTTGAGTCTTGCATTGAGGTTCAACGTTTTTCAACGTTTGCCATGTGGGACAGTGAACCTGCATTCTGTAATCCTAGTTTTTGTAAGCTATCCTGAAGCATGTTCTAAATGTTTTTTCAAGAAAAAAGTGGCTTGAAAGTCTTGGGATCTTTAGCATTGAGCTGTAAGACCAAATTGTTAGGAAAGTATTTGTTGGTCGTACAAAGCTTTTGGCTTTTTCCTTTTTCCTTTTTTTCTACATGCCAATGGAACAGCATTTTTAGCACCTTTTTTTTATTTGAGATAGATATGGGAAGTTTAGAAACCAATGCTGGATAACAATACAATCTCACTTAAAGAAGCGTATTGCATATCTTTGAATATAGACATGTTGCATATGTAGGTATGTTCGCAAGTAACATGTCAGTAAAGAAAAGGGTAATGAAAGTCATAGCAGCTCACCACCAAAAATCTGAATTTGACTATGGGTATTGTCTCTTATTTTAACCCTTGGCTTGACATTTTAAATGTACAACATGTACCGCTATATTCCCATAGACACATATAGAGTTCATGAAAAGTATCACTAATTTGGATCGTTATCTCACAATTTGTTATTTAGGTCGATTTTTAGGATAGAACTTGAGTTGATGGTATTATTGTGGGAACTCAAATCAGTCACTCAGCTTTTTCTATCGGCTACCCTCATCAATGCAGAATATGTGCTTGTCCAATGAAATGTGAATGTTCTTGTTTCAGTACGCTGAACGCTTCATCTTTCACTCCACCGTTTCCTAAATCATTTTACCTCATATCCTTTGTTCATCCTAAATTTGTTTCTAATACTGCTTATTCATGTTTTAAGTTACCTATTTATACCAGCACCTTAGATTACCAGACCTGTACAACATTTGATAACAATGTTATTTTTGCACTAAAATAAAATGACTTTTGGAGCTATTGCTTGAGTTGAGTCTAGTGTGTTTCAGATGGTTGGACGTTCAGATTGTTCTGTTTTAGAGAGGAGAGGTGATGAGGGCAGGTGGATGTTCATCATGAAGCTTACTTTGTTTAATACCAGGCTAGTTTGTCGGGTGAGACCACACCAACTCATTGCATAGCTTGTTTACCAACTGGTCCCGGATACACGTAATGTAAAGCCAAAAGCACTACTAATTCAGAAATTCATTTTTACACCTATTGGTCGAGAGGGATACTAACTAGCCAACTAGCATGCAGTGGGTGATATTACAGAGAATAATGCCTTTAATGTTTTATTACAGAAATAACTGCCATTAGGTTGTCATTGAATCTCCCCCCATAAAATGTTGCGGTTCATTAGTTATGATCTCAGTTTTGAGCTATGGTGAAGCGTAACAGTGCATATGCAAAACATTGTGAAACTGACATTTATTTTGACTTTTGTTGGACATTCAATATGTAGGCTAGGCTATATCTTACTGGTTGTTTGTAGTCTGTCTGTCTATCTCTAGTGTGTGGAAAGTATCCAGCAAATTGGTTCTTCGATGAATATGTGTAGGCCTAGTACTTGTTTCTGTGGTCACCGAAACTACAGCATTTATAGAGAAGTCAAGCTGCAAAAATGCATCATGGAATGTTGCCACTGGCCATGCAGGTAGAACTAGTTACATATCAGGATGTAGTTGAATTATCTGTCAACCTGTACATTTTTCATCGTTAGGGGACACAGTTTATCTGAAGCTAATCTATTTCCAGTGAATGGATATGTTCATGGGTGTGTGTGTTGTCATTCCAATGAGGGATAAGTGCTTAATTTGAGAGTGACCTGAACAATAGCAAGCCCAGGATGTAAATAATGAAATCACATTTAAATCATACATGCACCATTTCTAGTCAAGTACTTGCATAAAAACTAGGCTTAAGGGTGCCCTCTGATCAGATCTTGACAGTTTTTAGGGAAAAGGCACATTTAATTGCGAAAGAGTATGGTTATGAGGGGTCTGTTTTGTTTAACTAAATGGCATATCATCATGGATATCATAGACCAATTCAGCTCACCAGTAGGCACATTTCACGTGCCTCTGTTGCTTGAATGCAACAATTGAATTGGATTCAATTGGATTGTCTGTTGATCTTTTTTCCATCATGCTTAATCGAGTTGTTGGGAGTGTTTTAGAGATTGTTTAACGTCGTCATTGCTCGGCTTTACCCTTTGTTGGTTTGTATGACTTCTTCAACTGGTCCCTACATGGATGTCTCAGTTCAGTTGTCAATCTCCATTCAAAATGGGCTAAGAATAGTATAGATGGATGCCTTTTCCATATGACCCATATTTCTCTGTGTTGCAGAAGGACATTCAAGCAAACAATGTTAATAACAAAATGAAACGTGAATCTGGGTTTGCACTATTGTAGGCCTATAGCCGACTGCTGACCATCTAAACATCTCCTAAAAGTATAATGTCAGATATATAGGCACAGTAATGCCTCTCTTTGCATTTCTCCTATCTTCCCCTGAAGAGCTAACCTCCCCTTATAGTAGAGTATAATCCTACTTTGTATTGCCTGTTGAGGTGCTGTAATAGAGGAGCTGTTACCATAGTTGCGGTGTCGTGTGATCTTATTGTATGTTTAATTTTGGCTTCAGCTTTTACTATTCATATTCCCATCAGACGACAGTTTTTTCCTCAAGTAACCAACAGAAACAATTAATGTTTGTCACCTTTTGCGGAATGCCTGAAAATGTTATGGTTATCGTTAAACCCCCCCTACAACCTTTAATACGCGTAATGGCTCCATAACAACGATGCTTCTCGTACCGTTGTCCGTTATGGTTTATGAGTTGACTTCTCTTGTATTTTTGTTTGTTTAGCTTATGTCTAGATGTTGCTGTTTTATTCCCCAAAAATATGTATGATGGCTTCTGCAGGCCCTGCTACAGTATTGTAGCGAACGGCGGGGCAGAGCAGCTTGCCTTAAGCGGGTATCGAACTCGCAACCTCTCGCTTACAAAGCGGCCGCGCTAGCCACAACACCAAGAGAGTTAACTCACTTGGCGGAGCTGCTAACGGGCCTTACACAGGGTCGTTACAGTATGATGGTCTCATATCTCACTCTGTTTTGAGTAGTCAACATTTTAGTTTATTTTATCGGGTCTTTTTTGGTTGCGTTCATTTGGAGAACTATGATCGTCGTCACGCAGAGCTTGGCTCCATCCATCCATCGACTCGCAGCGACTCTATCCTGAGAAAGTACGGTTGCAAAAGAAATCGGAGAACTTTCGTAGAGCTTCCCCAAACCGAATCAATGCCATATAGCTGAATTACATGCAACATGCAAGACACCATAACTAATAATGCAAGGTATTTTGTATCTTTCTGAAAGCATTGAGGGCTTCAGAGCAACTTGGCTTTTTATATACCAACTTGGAAAATTACCTCAGAACGGTCTCGGGTGCTAGTGTTGTATATCCCTAATTTATGATGACAAAGATCAATTTTAGTGACCAAATGACACAAGCCAATACTGTGTACAAACTTTAGCATTTTACTTCCTTTAACCTTTAGTTAAGCAAAATTTGTAATTATGGATGAACTTTGAATGTATGTACATTAACGTTCATGGGACCAAATTTTGTAATTGGGAGTTCAAGTCTCAATGTTGTTATGTACGCATGCAAATCCTCCCTTTTTAAAATGTAGTAATACTGTAACTAAAACAACCAATGAACGCTCAGCAGACACTGAGTTGGGACTCATTTGTGTGGCAATATAAGCTGTAATCATGACTGGATGATATTTTGATGTACCAATGAAATGGATATTTAGATTTGCAATGAATCACTATCAATATTCCTGCAATATGTTTTGGTAGTATAAATAGGGGGCTGCGGATTGAAAGAAAGAGGCATGTTGATGGGATGTTGTATGCAGAGCAATAATGACTAAAGTCTGAGTTGGAGTTATGATTTGCTGAGCAGTGTAGATGGGCCAACGTTAGGTAAGATGCATGGCAGGTATCACTCTGAGCTGTACCCTGGCCTGTGGTCTCCAGCACGTCTTGTGGCAACTTTCATTTAACATTTAAGCATTGGTAGGAGGTCATCTAATTAATTGAATATAGGTTACCTGTAACTTTGCAAACCTATAAGTAGTGTTTTTAGTGGTTCGTAGTTGGCTTATAGATGCCACTGAGTGATCATCAAGGATCTAACATCTGCATCTTGAAGTGATGTTATCCAGTGCCACAATAAAACCAGCGAGGCTTTTCTTGCCCTTTGCCATTTAAAGCTGTTTGGTGCAACCAGAAAACGACAAGAACAGTAGCACGCTATTCATTATCCAAATTTGATACAGTTTTTGATATGACGATAGATGTATTTTTGCATGCTACATTTTACAAAGGGAATACACATTTGAAATTACTTTTCTCAATGTATTTGTGACATGATATACTGAGGTAGTGGCATATATCGGTCATTCAAGAGATCAATCGATTGAAAGGCACTGTACAGAGAAGGTTGTATGGAAATTAAATTAAAGTTCTTATGTCATTCTTGTTGTCTGAGCTGAAAACATCCTGCATGTTATTGTTTTACAGTCATGAGAAAAAGTTAGGACACCCCCCAAAATATTAAGTTATTCTCTTAAAAATATGGACATATCAATATGTTATCTTCTTTCTAACAATGTCTATAGATAAAGGGGATATATCTAACTCCTACATTCATATGAATTACATTCATAGGAGGTAGATATATGGCAATGACGCATGACATGGTTTCTGAAGTGTCTATGGGAATCAAGCTCTCTTGCAAGTTGTGGATTTCTTGTGCATAATTTTGTACTTTTAAGGCCAAATGTACGAGAAGAATGTACTCCATGTGTAGTTCTAAGGCTATCTTAAGACAAAGGTGCGGGGGAATAGGACAGGGATGGACACAGTAGCAGATACAGCCCTTTCACGGCAATACCTGAGTCACCAGTCACATTGAACAGCATGGAGTCGCCATGTACCCGATAGTTGTGTTGGTGGACATTAAGTCCTCATTGATTTTAGGCTATATGGACACATACAGCATCCTTACAAAGCAAAACATGGAAAGTACCGTCGCTACAATTTAGAAATATTCCTTTGATCAAATGTAATGTTAACAATTGCATAAATTACACATAATCCTACGTAACCATTCCGCTTCAGATTCATACATACCCTTTCATTCCATCTGACAGTGAACATGTAGCAGTACATGTTGTTCAAGACCTCCTTAATCAGAAAATAGCTTTTGCATGGCCAGTGCACAGCCTTAGGTGATGATCAAACCTCTCAAAAAAGGGGAAATACAATTTTTTATTGGATAATATGAAGCACACAAAAGAAAAAAAGAAATGAGAAAAGTCAATGCAGCATATATCAGGTTTATGAGATACTTCATGAATATATATGAATATCTATCTATATAGATAGATATATATATATAGATATATCTTTTACCTTTTTAGAAAAGCTCTTCAAAGTCATGTTATTCCTTATAATTCCTATCGATAGCTTAAATTACCTCGTCTTTTATTGTTGTTTTTTGTCAGTTTGCCCAACCTTAAGTGGGGCAATTTTGAAACTACTTTGAAAGTGCAAAACACAAATACTGATCGTTCTATGCAGCGTCTTCACTTTTAAGGTTGCATGATAATTAGTGTAGAAATTATTTTATGTGGCACTGTAAATGAAATAGGGATGGCAACCCCAGTATATGGGAGGTGGAAAGGAAATCTCTGAAAAGGCACACATAAAACAATAACATGCAGGATGCTTTCAGCTCAGACATCAAGAATGACATAAGAACTTTAATTTAATTTCCCCACAACCTTCTCTGTACAGTGCCTTTCAATCGATTGATCTCTTGAATAACCGATATATGCCACTACATCAGTATATCATGTCACAAATACATTGAGAAAAGTAATTTCAAATGTGTATTCCCTTTGTAAAATGTAGCATGCAAAAATACATCTATCGTCATATCAAAAACTGTATCAAATTTGGATAATGAATAGCGTGCTACTGTTCTTGTCGTTTTCTGGTTGCAACAAACAGCTTTAAATGGCAAAGGGCAAGAAAAGCCTCGCTGGTTTTATTGCGGCACTGCATAACATCACTTCAAGATGCAGATGTTAGATCCTTGATGATCACTCAGTGGCATCTATAAGCCATCTACGAACCACTAAAAACACTACTTATAGGTTTGCAAAGTTACAGGTAACCTATATTCAATTAATTAGATGACCTCCTACCAATGCTTAAATGTTAAATGAAAGTTGCCACAAGACGTGCTGGAGACCACAGTCCAGGGTACCGCTCAGAGTGATACCTGCCATGCATCTTACCTAACGTTGGCCCATCTACACTGCTCAGCAAATCATAACTCCAACTCAGACTTTAGTCATTATTGCTCTGCATACAACATCCCATCAACATGCCTCTTTCTTTCAATCCGCAGCCCACTATTTATACTACCAAAACATATTGCAGGAATATTGATAGTGATTCATTGCAAATCTAAATATCCATTTCATTGGTACATCAATATATCATCCAGTCATGACTACAGCTTATATTGCCACACAAATGAGTCCCAACTCAGTGTCTGCTGAGCGTTCATTGGTTGTTTTAGTTACAGTATTACTACATTTTAAAAAGGGAGGATTTGCATGCGTACATAACAACATTGAGACTTGAACTCCCAATTACAAAATTTGGTCCCATGAACTTTAATGTACATACATTCAAAGTTCATCCATAATTACAAATTTTGCTTAACTAAAGGTTAAAGGAAGTAAAATGATAAAGTTTGTACACAGTATTGGCTTGGGTCATTTGGTCACTAAAATTGATCTTTGTCATCCTAAATTAGGGATATACAACACTAGCACCCGAGACCTTTCTGAGGTAATTTTCCAAGTTGGTATATAAAAAACCAAGTTACTCTGAAGCCCTCAATGCTTTCGGAAAGATACAAAATACCTTGCATTATTAGTTATGGTGTCTTGCATGTTGCATGTAATTCAGCTATATGGCATTGGTTCGGTTTGGGGAAGCTCTACGAAAGTTCTCCGATTTCTTTTGCAACCGTACTTTCTCAGGATAGAGTCGCTGCGAGTCGATGGATGGATGGAGCCAAGCTCTGCGTGACGACGATCATAGTTCTCCAAATGAACGCAACCAAAAAAGACCTGATAAAATAAAATAAAATGTTGACTACTCAAAACAGAGTGAGATATGAGACCATCATACTGTAGCAGGGCCTGCAGAAGCCATCATACATATTTTTGGGGAATAAAAGAGCAACATCTAGACATAAGCTAAACAAACAAAAATACAAGAGAAGTCAACTCATAAACCATAACGGACAACGGTACGAGAAGCATCATTGTTATGGAGCCATTACGCGTATTAAAGGTTGTAGAGGGGGTTTAACGATAACCATAACATTTTCAGGCATTCCGCAAAAGGTGCCAAACATTAATTGTTTCTGTTGGTTACTTGAGGAAAAAACTGTCGTCTGATGGGAATATGAATAGTAAAAGCTGAAGCCAAAATTAAACATACAATAAGATCACACGACACCGCAACTATGGTAACAGCTCCTCTATTACAGCACCTCAACAGGCAATACAAAGTAGGACCAATCTTCGCACCAGCTCAAATTCAATCTTTCTAGTAGATGCCTATTCAACGACTAACATGACTAATGTTCCATCAGTCTCATTCTTAGGGTCAATTTTTGCCAGAGAACAGACATCAGAAAACAAAGACAACTTCGACTTCTTACTATCCCAATTTGAGGGGTCAATAAGTTCAAGTTAATGAACATGCATAATACGCATATTACAGGTGGATACGTCATTTCTTAAAGTATATCAACACTCTGGCTTTCAGTACATTCAGTGTTACCTATTGTTACCTTTGAATTAAGAAAATAAGTTATACTCTACTATAAGGGGGCGGTTAGCTCTTCAGGGGAAGATAGGAGAAAGGCAAAGAGAGGCATTACTGTGCCTATATATCTGACATTATACTTTTAGGAGATGTTTAGATGGTCAGCAGTAGGCTATAGGCCTACAATAGTGCAAACCCAGATTCACGTTTCATTTTGTTATTAACATTGTTTGCTTGAATGTCCTTCTGCAACACAGAGAAATATGGGTCATATGGAAAAGGCATCCATCTATACTATTCTTAGCCCATTTTGAATGGAGATTGACAACTGAACTGAGACATCCATGTAGGGACCAGTTGAAGAAGTCATACAAACCAACAAAGGGTAAAGCCGAGCAATGACGACGTTAAACAATCTCTAAAACACTCCCAACAACTCGATTAAGCATGATGAAAAAAGATCAACAGACAATCCAATTGAATCCAATTCAATTGTTGCATTCAAGCAACAGAGGCACGTGAAATGTGCCTACTGGTGAGCTGAATTGGTCTATGATATCCATGATGATATGCCATTTAGTTAAACAAAACAGACCCCTCATAACCATACTCTTTCGCAATTAAATGTGCCTTTTCCCTAAAAACTGTCAAGATCTGATCAGAGGGCACCCGTAAGCCTAGTTTTTATGCAAGTACTAGACTAGAAAAGGTGCATGTATGATTTAAATGTGATTTCATTATTTACATCCTGTGCTTGCTATTGTTCAGGTCACTCTCAAATTAAGCACTTATCCCTCATTGGAATGACAACACACACACCCATGAACATATCCATTCACTGGAAATAGATTAGCTTCAGATAAACTGTGTCCCCTAACGATGAAAAATGTACAGGTTGACAGATAATTCAACTACATCCTGATATGTAACTAGTTCTACCTGCATGTCCAGTGGCATCATTCCATGATGCATTTTTGCAGCTTGACTTCTCTATAAATGCTGTAGTTTTGGTGACCACAGAAACAAGTACTAGGCCTACACACATTCATCGAAGAACCAATTTGCTGGATACTTTCCACACACTAGAGATAGACAGACAGACTACAAACAACCAGTAAGATATAGCCTAGCCTACATATTGAATGTCCAACAAAAGTCAAAATAAATGTCAGTTTCACAATGTTTTGCATATGCACTGTTACGCTTCACCATAGCTCAAAACTGAGATCATAACTAATGAACAGCAACATTTTATGGGGGGAGATTCAATGACAACCTATTGGCAGTTATTTCTGTAATAAAACATTAAAGGCATTATTCTCTGTAATATCACCCACTGCATGCTAGTTGGCTAGTTAGTATCCCTCTCGACCAATGGGTGTAAAAATGAATTTCTGAATTAGTAGTGCACGTACATTACGTGTATCCGGGACCAGTTGGTTAACAAGCTATGCAATGAGTTGGTGTGGTCTCACCCGACAAACTAGCCTGGTATTAAACAAAGTAAGCTTCATGATGAACATCCACCTGCCCTCATCATCTCTCCTCTCTAAAACAGAACAATCTGAACGTCCAACCATCTGAAACACACTAGACTCAACTCAAGCAATAGCTCCAAAAGTCTTTTTATTTTAGTGCAAAAATAACATTGTTATCAAATGTTGTACAGGTCTGGTAATCTAAGGTGCTGGTATAAATAGGTAACTTAAAACATGAATAAGCAGTATTAGAAACAAATTTAGGATGAACAAAGGATATGAGGTAAAATGATTTAGGAAACGGTGGAGTGAAAGATGAAGCGTTCAGCGTACTGAAACGAGAACATTCACATTTCAATGGACAAGCACATATTCTGTATTGATGAGGGTAGCCAATAGAAAAAGCTGAGTGACTGATTTGAGTTCCCACAATAATACCATCAACTCAAGTTCTATCCTAAAAATCGACCTAAATAACAAATTGTGAGATAACGATCCAAATTAGTGATACTTTTCATGAACTCTATATGTGTGTATGGGAATATAGCGGTACATGTTGTACATTTAAAATGTCAAGCCAAGGGTTAAAATAAGAGACAATACCCATAGTCAAATTCAGATTTTTGGTGGTGAGCTGCTATGACTTTCATTACCCTTTTCTTTACAGACATGTTACTTGCGAACATACCTACATATACAACATGTCTATATTCAAAGATATGCAATACGCTTCTTTAAGTCAGATTGTATTGTTATCCAGCATTGGTTTCTAAACTTCCCATATCCATCTCAAATTAAAAAAAAAAAGGTGCTAAAAATGCTGTTCCATTGGCATGTAGAAAAAAAAGGAAAAAGCCAAAAGCTTTGTACGACCAACAAATACATTCCTAACAATTTGGTCTTACAGCTCAATGCTAAAGATCCCAAGACTTTCAAGCCACTTTTTTCTTGAAAAAACATTTAGAACATGCTTCAGGATAGCTTACAAAAACTAGGATTACAGAATGCAGGTTCACTGTCCCACATGGCAAACGTAAGACCTCAATGCAAGACTCAAGCGATGCCTATCAGATAGATATATCACGTGTAATTATGAGGAAATGACCTGCAGTGTGATGTTACCATAACACTTGAACAGGTAACAAGAGGTAGAACACACAGCCATTTCCACACAATTGCACCTCCATGGTGGAGAGAGATCGATCAGATGCCGCTGTCACAAGTCTTTGGGCCTTCGTGACCAGCTCTCAGGGTCACATATATATACATCTTTTTGCCCGGGAAACACATGCTCTTATCAGAGGCAAACTTTAGCCGGACCTCGGTCGGTCTTCAGACAGTTCAGGGCCCTGTGATTCCCCTAATCCATCCAATCCATTCTCACGGTTCTACATCCTACGGGGGTGACCCCATCCTCATAAAAATGTCAAGATGCTACAACTAATTTTACAAACACCAGAACACCTTAGCCTCACACCCACGTCTCATGGGTCAATAAACACCCTTCCATTTCCCCCATCCTCCTTGTAGACGCCATTTTAGACAATGTCATACAGCCACAACTACTTACTACTACAGTTCCCACCCATGGGTCATATATATACACCTTTTTTGCCCGGGAAACACGTGATCTTATCAACGTCACGTCCGAGGCACGGGTCAGACCCACGTTTGAAACTAAACATTTTTAAAAATTGAACCTTTTTTTTTTAAGCCCCCCTTTTATTAACCCTAACCCTTCATTATTGAACACAATACTAGCACTAGAGTAGCAGCCTAACCATTTTTTAATTGCCTTTTTTTTTTTAACCCCCAGTATTGAACTTTTATTTTAAGCCTCATATGCAATTTTGACATAGAGGCCTGTATGCAGCATAAAGTCATCATCATCATCACACCCCAACACCCCTTATCAGTGACAAACTTTAGCTGAACCCCCTATGGTTCTTCAGACAGTTCAGGGCCCCCATGGGGGCCCCCTCCCCTCCCCCCTATTCCATCCAATCCATTCTCACGGTTCTATAGCGCACGAGGGTGACCATATCCTCATTAAAATGTCATGTTCCGACAAACCCCAGAACACCTTAGACTCTCACCCACGTCTCATAGGGCAATAAACACCCTTCCCAACACCCCTTATCAGTGACAAACTTTAGCTGAACCCCCTATGGTTCTTCAGGCAGTTCAGGGCCCCCCATGGGGGCCCCCTCCCCATCCCCTACCCTCCCCTCCCCTCCCCTCCCCCCTAACCCATACATTCCATTCTCACGGATCTACATCCTATGGGGGTGACCACTTCCTCATAAAAATGTCAAATTCCGACAAACACCAGAACACCTTTAGCCTCTCCCCCCACGTCTCATTGGACCAGCCTCAACAGCCCACCACATCCGCCCCCAAAGGGGCGGGACTTATAATTTTCAAGTATTATTTTCGATGATTAAATTTATGTGACGTCATCACTTTTTGTCACAAAGTGTATACTATATTTTCTCAGGTTCACTGTCCCACATGGCAAACGTTGAAAAACGTTGAACCTCAATGCAAGACTCAAGCGATGCCTATCAGATAGATATATCACGTGTAATTATGAGGAAATGACCAGCAGTGTGATGTTACCATAACACTTGAACAGGTAACAAGAGGTAGAACACACAGCCATTTCCACACAATTGCACCTCCATGGTGGAGAGAGATCGATCAGATGCCGCTGTCACAAGTCTTTGGGCCTTTGTGACCAGCTCTCAGTCTCACATATATATACACCTTTTTGCCCGGGAAACACATGATCTTATCAGTGGCAAACTTTAGATGGCCCTCGGTTGGTCTTCAGACAGTTCAGGGCCCCTGGGAACCCCCTAATCCATCCAATCTCACGGTTCTATAGCCTATGGGGGTGACCACATCCTCATAAAAATGTCAAGTTGCTAAAACTATTTTCACAAACACCAGAACACCTTGGCATCTCACCCACGTCTCATTGGGCAATAAACACCCGTCCAATTCCCACACCATCCTTGTAGACGCCATTTTAGACACTGTCATATAGCGACAACTACTACAGATCTCACACAGGCTCATATATATATACACCTTTTGCCCGGGAAACACGTGATCTTGTCAGTGACACCCGCGCGACATGGGTCATACCCTTGTTTGAAACTAAACATTTTTTTAAATTTAACCATTTTTTTAATTCCCCATTTTATTAACCCTAACCCTTCATTATTGAACACTTATTTTTATTAACCCTAACCCTTCATTATTGAACTTTTATTTTAAGCCTCATATGCAATTTTGACAGATGCATGTATGCAGCATAAAGTCATCACCACACATCACACAGCCCTTATCAGTGACGAACTTTAGCTGAACCTCGGTTGGTCTTCAGACAGTTCAGGGCCCCTGGGAACCCCCTAATCCATCCAATCCATTCTCACGGTTCTATAGCCTATGGGGGTGACCACATCCCCATAAAAATATCAAGATGCTACAAACACCAGAACACCTTAGCCTCTCACACACGTCTCATTGGGCAAGCATCAACAGCCCACCACATCCGCCCCCAAAGGGGCGGGACTTATAATTTTCAAGTATTATTTTTGATGATTAAATTTATATGACGTCATCACCTTTTGTCACAAAGTGTATACTATATTCTCTCAGAGCCCTGGCGCGCTTGCCTCTCCGCCTCCATCTCTGCCTCACTGCTTGGCCAAGGGCCAGAGCACCTTTGACCAGAATGGCCAGTAAATCCACAGATGAGGCGAGAAAGTTGGGACATAAATCAGATGGTGTTGAGTCCCTCGTGAAAATAAACTTAGTGGAATCACAATTAACGGAATTAAAGACTAAAAACAAACAAAGAAGTGCGCACCAACACACTGTGGCAGCCGTAGGAGGCGCCATCTTGAGATACATCTTGAGATGTATGGGGCTCGTCCTGGGAGGAATGCACTAGGTCCTTTCCCAATTGTCCTGAATGTCCTCCATCGGAAGGAGGGTGATATGCGAGTGACAGGGGTCACTATGCCGATATACTTCAGGGGGAGTACGTTGATATTTGTCACGGTGGATGAGAGTTGACCACCAGTGGCTCTATACACCTTAGCCAAGGCTGATGGTAACCAGGCAAAACCCCAAAATGCAGAGTCAGAGGCAGTAGGGGGGTCCAAGGCTTTTACTCGAAAACTTAGGTATCTTTACAATAGGCAGCAAGACAGTCTTAGGCATAAACATTCATTACTTGACAAGGAGGCACTGCTAACAGAGGTCTTAATATACTATAACTAATAAGGTCTAAAGAGTAGAACACAGGTGAGAAACATAAACACAAAACACAATCACTCCTGTAATTAGTAGCAGGTGAGTTCCTAGGGCAGGAAGGACCAAATAAGGGCATCTCCAAGTCACTTCCTCTTGGTCCTCCTGGACTTGCTCTCTGTCGCCGTCTGCTGGTTGGACAGCCTCATGACAGATATTACCCTGGCCGGGAATCTGATTTGGACCAATAGCCCTCACATGTGGAAAGGGTTGTGCTCTGGAAAGCAGGAGGACATCATCGAGATCTATAACCAGAGTACTCGTCGTCCATGGGTGAAGATGGAGTGGTATTGTCGGGAGGTTAGCCGGAGCTATCAGGACAATTGTGGATCCCACAAAGACAAGGATGATGACGAGTTCTTCAGGCCGTTTACTGAAATGCCAGTGGCCACCCCAGGGAATGGGGATAGACAGTACATAGTGGAGGTATTGGCCAAGGCATGCCTTTGATGACTCTGATGGCTCATACAGTCGATCGCTATCCCCTGGGACATCCCTGGCATGGGATGGGCGTCGTGAGTTTGAGGAAAGAGCGTAACATGGCACCTCGTCTGCGCCCTAAAAAGATGTCAGTGATAATGTGGATGTGGGTGTGGCAAAGGTTCGACCAACCCCTGGAGAAAGGGGTGCCTACAGCAGAGCGCAGAGATCGTGTGGCACTATAGGTGGTGCATGACGACTGAAACCTGTACAGGGGTGCAGGTTCCATACTGGGGCTTTTCCATTAACAAATCATTCATAGTAGTTTGGTGAAGAGACGAACCATAAACAGACTGATGAAAAAATACGACCACAGCACCGGCAACGACGATGAGAGGGAAAATGTTAGGGAATCTGATGATAGGATTCGCGGGATTGGTGGCAGTCCTAACCATCCTCTGTTTTTGTGGAGATAAACCATGGGAGGAAACCCATGTCAAAGTGCATTTTACTAATACAAAGAGGTTCAACAAGACATGCTGGCAAGTTGAGCAGAGGGTAGTTACCCTTCCCGGATGGGATCTGCTGTCACCAGGAGGTGAAAATAGCACTATTTTAGCACTGAAGGTAATGCTGCAGATGTGGACTGGGACTGGGGAAAAAGGTTCATATATTAGGCGATGGGAGAATGATATCACTGCCCTGTATGAGATAAACAATGAAACCCTGAACGTCTGGATGGGGGTATTGGTAAACGAGACCCGAGAGCGAGATGTCCTGAAGGGGGTACAGCCCGAGGGGGGAGAGCTGGTGATCTTTTTCCTTCGGCCTACTAGCAACATAAGAAAAAGTGTGCAGTGTAACTGGATACACTCAGAGATGACGAATCTTACATGGCATTGTACCGATGGCTGTGTGCCCTGGCCTGGGAAAAACGATAGTGGTACAGGCTATTGGATGAAGGAGAGGGTGTATAATGCTCACAACAGGAATCAACCCTGCGTAACAATTCTCCCGAAGCAAGGGTTGTTTTGGGAGAATTATAATCTGACATGCCAACAGGAACCTGGGTTGATGAAATACAGAAAGAACAGTACATTGCTGGAGGTGCAAGGACAGATCCAGAGTGTGGGTGATAACTCTACTGACCAACCGGGAGACCTTGGGAGGTAGACAGCGAAGCCCACCTTTACTCTGCTGGGTGGGAACACGTGGGGAAAGAGCTCAGGCAAATGCTGACAGAGGACGGGAGATGTATCAGGAATGTCTCCAGGAAAAACTGATGCCCTTAATGAAACAGAGTTGCTTTTGGAACCTGGGGGGTTCTGAGGGACAGCACGGGCTGTCTGGGACAGGTACACCTTTGGGAGTCAGATGTGGGTGCCGTTTGATCAATGCTTAAATGAGACCTTTCACTGGGTGTGGATTACTCAGGTAAAACACCTAGAAACTGCATATCAGGCGGGGTACATTTTATCTGCAGCCTGGTGGGTCCCGTCGAGCAAGAAATGTGCAGCACATGCCAACCCCAGAGGACCTGATGAAGGTCCCCTCGGGGGAATTTCGGAAGTTGGATGAATGTGTGGCAGATAAGGTGTTTGCAGAAGTAAATGGAATTTACACTCACATTAAGAATAACAGAACGGTGAAAGGGGTGTTACAGGCATGGCCTGAGGGCTGGCCTGAGGGAGACCACTAAAACTTGGTGGAGTTTCCAGGAGGAAGAAGTGAGAGCCTGGGTGCTGCCATGTTCAGGCCAGACTGATAACTACTGGGTGAAATACCAATATTTAGCAACAGTATTCTCCAGGTCAAGAGCTATCCAACCCGAGTCACTATTCAGCTCTGGACCGGAGATCGCGGTGTCACCTAGACCATGGAAAATGGTCTGTGATAAGGCAAATACAACTATACAAAATGCACTATAGAGCTGACAGGGGGAAACTGCGCTGAGGTACCAGGCTGGGGAGAGACGTGTGAAAAGCACTATGAAGGGAGACCTACCAACAGGGAACGAACTGGAGAAGGGATGAGGGCCGGTGGATCCGCTATTGATTTCTTTCTGGAAAGGTGGGATGTGCGAAAGGCTTGCTAGATCTCATGGCAGACAGGCCTCCCCATAATGGGGAAACAGTCCCATATGTGAGCCACACACTCTATGGCCTGGTGCTTTTCGTAAAAACATGTGTGAAGGAAAGGAAATCAAGGGGTACGAGTGGCTGGGGTCGAACCTGTTGCGGTGATTATGCAGTGGACCCAAGTGCGGAGAGATACTCAGACGACAGCGTAAGTAAATCAAGGAGAGTCTTTTAATGAGAAAACTGAGGCACATCAAACACACAAACACTGGGGGAAAAATGGGTAAAATAAAGATGGAGAAAACCAAGCTCCGTAAACTAAGGTACGCGCTTAAAAAGCGGAATAACTAGAACTAAAAAACATTTGAAACTGTAACTAGGGCAAAGGGGTAAACGACTAGGAACGGAACAGACAGGCAGACAGGGTACTCACGGGCAGACAGGGAGAATCTCCGACAAAGACATGGGGAAAACACAGGCTATATATAACAAACAGGGGACAGAATAGAGAATAGAGTCACCAGACAGCAACCTCAGGCGTGACAGAACCTGATGTATAATAACAGAACATGTGACTCCCCGATGGAGCATAGGCTGCATTGTAAAACAATACTGGGCGGAGATCATGAGTGTACCTGGATTGAGTTAATGGGGGCAACCATAGGTGGAGTGGGGGCTGAAGCGGTACAAGAAGTGGTGGGAAAGATGGGAGAAGGAATCGAAGTGGTGGCGGGCTGGATTGGAAACGTTTTCAGCAGAATCTGGTTGTATATCCTGCTATTGCTGGGGGTGATAGTCATGGGCATAGTTGCATTTATAATGATGAAAGGTGGTGCCAAGACGGTGCTAAGGTCATGCCAGAGATGGGCAAAAGATATGGACGGGCTCCTCGAGGGAGAAGAACTCACACAGTGTGAACTCACACAGTGTGAAGTTGGCTCACTGGAGGACTCGGGTGTTCCTAACAGATTTTCACATCCCTAGACCGTTTGGAAGGTTAGCGCATATATAATTAATAACAATTTAGCGAGTGGTCGGGGTTTGATTTAGATTAGTATAAATAGACCTCGTAGAAAAGACCTGAAGTGAAGTCAACATGTCTAGCAGTATTCCCAACTGAGGGCAAGTATGTTGCTCTTGACTCCCTGCCAATCTATAGGGTGAGTACAAATTTATTTCCAACGACAGAAAAGGTTTGCTTCGCCTATTTACTGCTGTATAACAACGCGTCAGAGGTTTTTATTTTTCCTTTTATAAAAAGTTGGAATTGGAACATCAACACGACGCAAATTAGAGCTTATGCTCTTGGGGGTCGAGTATTGTGGATACGTCAAGTGACCCTGAAATAAAACAATAATTGGATGGGGAATTTTGGGTATATTATATTGAGTCTAAGTAATTAATACTCTGGTACTTTTTGTCATTACTATTTAGGTTAATTTACAGATCGCTCTCATAACAGGTCAGGGGGATGGGGTCTCGGTGAAGGACTCCACCTTGTTTGTATTGTCTGCACCGAACTGTTTTTCCTCTGGAAGGGAGGAAGACAAAACTGAAGATATGTTTTGCTTAAGCTTGCCATCAGTGATTTGAATTTGGAGTAAAAGGTTATGGTCTCTGGGATTTGACGGGGGACTGCTGGATGGGCCTAGGGTATGGTGCGCTTGTCAAGTATCAGAACTAGTGAACCCAACTGCAGCACACAGAGTCAGGACACAGGTATAAAATAATATAGATATTTAATTTGGGACAAAACAGGGAAAGGGTGACTGGGTACGCAGGAGGGCAGGGTAGGCAGAGCAGACAGGGCAGGAAGGCAGGGCAGGCAGGGGAGGCAAGCGAGTAGATCAGGCAGCGGTCGGTACATGAGAAGGCAGTCCAGAGACAAGCAGATAATCCGAGAGCCACAGGTGTGTAGATGATAACGTGAACTATCGGCAGCCACGCCCACACCAAAACACCCAGGCTGGGAAGAGGGAGAGAGACTGACACCGGCTAGGTGGAAGTGGTGGGCGTGACAGCGCTGCCTGGTGAGTTGTTGGGGTGAAGAATGCCTTGAAACGATGATTTATCTCCACAAAAAGACTACTTATGATAAATGTTTTTATTTTTAATATCTGGGTGATAGAAGGGAAAAAAAAAAAAAACACCCCAAGGGCTGGCAATTCAAATGAAATGGCTTAGGTTAAATATGCTTTCACTCCAGCTCTGTGGTCCGCCTCTGTGGTGCCACACCTGCTATGAGCAAAGGTTCCTGGTGGATTCAGCACATGCTGTTTTCTGCGCTCACAGACAGGCCGATTATGACATGGCTTATGAGAGGGCTCTTGGACGGATGGAGGAGACAGCAAAGGTAATCTGGTCATCGGTCGTGGCCCGGGGATGGGTTGAAAATAAGGATGTATGGTGTCGTGAGGGTGTCTTGCGTCCCTTGATGGTTAAGAATTGGGAGCTGGATGATGGGCATTATCGCACTAGTGTGCATCTACGGAGTGGGACGTTGATCAAATATGGGGGGATTGTCTGGAAACTGTGGGGGATCTTTGGGGGATAGACAGGTCAGGATTCAGGCCATGGAGGGGGGTGTCGAAAGTCTGGCCCTCCCCCGACCTGCATCTCCACCTGAGCAGGCCACTCAAAACTTCAGAGGGGGGATTCGGCACTTAAATCATGGCAGGTTCCCTGATGGACGAGCGGGGATGGCGGTGTCACGTGGGTACCGGTGGATTCCTGATGGGGCGCCCTGGCGTAGGGGGCTGGAAGTGCCTCAGGCTAGAAGTGTCCGGGAAAGCTGAGAGCTCGGCTCAGGGGATGATTCAAGATGGGCTAAAAGAGGAGGTTGTTGAGCCAGTGGGGGAAGAGGAAGATGGTGATGTCAGTGTCTCTCCTGGGGACCTCCCTAGGCTCCGCTCTCTAAGGGGGGGCAGATGGGGTCGGGGGTGGCGGATGGGGGGGGTACCTACGGAGGCTGTGGCTACGGAGGCTACAGAGGAATATGTCGTGGGGCTCCTTTGTGACCTTGAGTACCCGCAGCTGGATTTTGATGTTGAGAGTATGTACTACTAACACACTGAAACATAATCTGCCAAAACATACTACATGTAGATTAGATTAGATTAGATTAAACTTTATTATCATTGTGCAGAAAAGCAGAAAAGTGCAGTGTGAACAATATATACAGGTAGTGCAGTATATGAGCAGTATAAATAGTGCAGTATAAGTATAAGTATAAGTAGTGCAGTGTAGCAGTATATGTATTAGCAGTAACATTATAGCAGAATAAATAGAATGCAGTATGAACAGTATCAGCAGCATATGAGCTGTATAGGCAGTGCAGTATAAGCAGTATATATGTATTAACAGTAAGATTAAAGCAAAGTAAATAAACAGAATAAATATGGAATGCAGTATGAACAGTATAAACAGATATGTACAGTATGTACAGATGTGCAGTGTATTAACAGTAGCATAAAACAAATAAGGATATGTGCATTATGAACAGTATAGACAGATGTGTACAGAAGAGCAGTAGTATGTAGTATAAGAGCAGTGTGTACAAGTGAGGATGCAGTATGTACAGTTTATAGTAATACTATAGGGTAAGAGTAGTGCAATTGTCCGGGGGGGGGGGGGGGGGGGGGGGTGTAGGGGTTGGTAGGTTGTTACCTAGGTGCAGAGTTAGAGTTCAGTAGGGTGACAGCCGCAGGGAAGAAGCTTCCTCTGAACCTGCTGGTTCGGGTGCGGAGAGACCTGTAGCGCCTCCCGGAGGGGAGTGGGGTGAACAGTCTGTGGTTGGGGTGAGAAATGTCCTTGACGATGCTGTGTGCCTTACCCAAGCATCGTTTGCCCTGGACAGCCTCAATGGAGGGGAGTGAGGAACCGGTGATGCGTTGGGCAGTTTTCACCACCCTCTGCAGTGCTTTCCGGTCAGAGGCAGAGCAGTTGCCATACCATACTGTGACACAGTTGGTGAGGATGCTCTCGATGGTGCAGCGGTAGAAGTTCACCAGGATCTGAGGAGACAGATGGACCTTCTTTAGTCTCCTCAGGAAGAAGAGACGCTGGTGAGCCTTCTTGATCAGGGTAGAGGTGTTGAGGGTCCAGGAGAGATCCTTAGAGATGTGGACACCCAGAAACTTGAAGCTGGTGACTCGCTCCACCTCAGTCCCGTTGATGAGGATGGGGGTGTGTGTGCCAGCTTTTGACTTCCTGAAGTCCACAATGAGCTCTTTGGTCTTCCTGGTGTTGAGAGCCAGGTTGTTGTCGGTGCACCACACTGTTAGGTGCTGGACCTCCTCCCTGTAGGCCGTCTCATCGTTGTTGCTGATGAGACCAATCACCATTGTGTCGTCTGCAAACTTAACAATGGTGTTTGAGCCATGTACAGGTGTGCAGTCGTAGGTGAAGAGGGAGTAAAGGAGGGGGCTCAGCACACAGCCTTGTGGAACGCCGGTGTTCAGGGTGAGGGTTGAGGAGGTGTGGTTATGTAGCCTAACAGACTGCGGCCTGTTGGTTAGGAAGTCCAGAATCCAGTTGCAGAAGGAGGAATTGATGCCCAGTTCACTGAGTTTGGTGATCAGTTTGGAGGGGATGATGGTGTTGAAAGCTGAACTGAAGTCATTGAACAGCATTCTCACATAGGTGTTGCTATTGTCAAGGTGGGACAGGGCGGAGTGAAGTGCCGTTGAGATGGCATCCTCTGTACTCCTGTTCTGACGGTAGGCGAATTGGAAGGGGTCCAGTGTGGGTGGTAAACAGGTTTTGAGTTTAGCTAGGACCAGCCTCTCGAAGCACTTGATGATGATGGCCGTGAGTGCAACTGGGCGGAAGTCATTAAGGCTCGTTGCAGTGGAGTGTTTTGGCACCGGCACGATGGAGGTGGTTTTGAAGCACTCGGGAACAGCTGCTTGGGCTACGGACAGGTTGAATATGTCAGTACAAACCTCAGTCAGCTGCACAGCACAGGCCCTGAGGACACGTCCGGGGATGCCATCAGGACCAGCAGTCTTGCGTACATTAGTCCTGCTCAGTGCCGCACACACGTCGGTGGGAGATAGAGTGAGGGGCTGGTGATCTGCAGAGAGCACAGCCTTGATGGCCACCTCCTTGTTGTCCCTGTCAAAGCGGCCATAGAAGTGGTTCAGCTCATCAGGCAAGGAGGCGTCAATGGAGGGGGGGGGGGGGTGTTAGTGGGTTTGTAGTCTGTGATGGCCTGGATGCCTTGCCACATGCGTCGGGGGTCAGAGTTGTTCTTGAAGTGATCCTCGATCCTTAGCTTGTGGTTGTGCTTGGCCTTTTTGATGCCCCTCTGCAGGTTAGCCCTGGATGAGCTATAGGCCTGAGCATCACCTGATCTGAAGGCAATGTCGCGTGCCTTCAGCAGGAGTCGGACCTCACTGTTCATCCATGGCTTCTGATTAGGGAAAGTGGTAATCCGTTTGAGGGTGGTGACACTGTTGATGTTGGAATTGATGTAGTCCAGAACGGAGGAGGCATATGAGTCAATGTCCGTGTGGGAGTCATTGGTGGCCTGTGTGGCAAACACACTCCAGTCAGTGTTTTCAAAACGCTGCTGGAGCGCCGAGTCAGCTCCCTCTGGCCAGACCTTGGCTGTCCTCACTGTAGGTTTCACCCGTTTGATGAGTGCTGAGTACTTGGGCAGTAGGAACAATGAGAGGTGATCAGATTGTCCTAGGTGGGGGAGGGGAACGGCTTTGTAAGCATCAGCCACGCTGGTGTATACATGGTCCAATGTCCTGTCTCCTCTGGTGGGGCATGAGACATTTTGGTGGAATTTGGGCAGTACAGTCTTTAAATTGGAGTGGTTGAAGTCACCCGCGACAATGAAGGCTGCCTCGGGATGCAGAGTCTGCTGTTTGCAAATGGCAGTATGCAGTTCTTTCATGGCAATCTTAGCATTAGCATCCGGGGGGATATAGGCTGCCGTGATAACAGTGGATGTGAACTCTCTGGGCAGATAGAAAGGTCTACACTTAACCATGAGAAACTCTAGGTTAGCTGAGCAGTGACTCTCTGTGATGGTAGTGTTTGTGCACCATGTCTTGTTCACATAAATGCACAAACCTCCACCTCTGGTCTTACCGGAGTCACCCGCTGTTCTGTCTGCTCGGAGGACGTAGCGCCCTGCTAGCTCGATGGCGTTGTTGGGTACCTCGCTGTTGAGCCAGGTTTCCGTGAAAACCATGATATTACAGTCCATAATCTCGTTGTGTGTGGTGATCCGCAGCCGCAGTTCATCCATCTTGTTCGCCAGGGAACGAACATTGGCGAGGAAAAGGCTTGGTAGTGAGAGTCGATGTGGAGTTAGCTTGAGCCTAGCTCTCAGCCCACCTCGGCTACCACGCCTGTGTTTACGTTTTGCGAGCCGGTCTGGGGTTGCTTCCGGTCGATGTAGCGGAGTTAGCTGGTCCCGCTGTTTTGGCAATCTCAGGTATTACGTTGATAAAGATGTCTGGAGTGCCGGAACCGATGTCCAAAAGTTCTCGTCGGCTGTACGATATGTACACTGTTTTTCGCGAGAATAACCACTAATTCGCAAACTCTGGAGAGACACCGAGCGTCGCGATGCGTGCGCGCCGCCATCTTGGTCAAACTAGGTCAAAAAGTACATACTACTGATGGTATGTGCTACTAACACATTGAAATATAACCAGCAAAAAAGCACACTGTATACTACTGATGTTATGTACTACTAATATGCTAAAGTATAACCATCAAAACATATTATATACTTCAAGTGATATGTGCTACTAAGGTACTGAATGTGTAATGGCAAGAAATGGCAAGAAACTATTCAGACGTAAAACTGATCAAATAACTTGGGGTTGATTTGTGTTGAAAGGAGGTTTTGGAGGATGAAACTGATGGATGAAACTGATCTGTCCAACTAGGTGTAACAAATAAAGTTGAAATGTAATAAATTAGAAAGGGAAGGAGAGAAAGGGGAATTAAGTCAAGAGAATTGTGAGAGGTTTGGGTTGAGTCCAGAACATTTACATTTACGGCATTTAGCAGGTGCGGAGGAGGGGCGTGACATGGGAGAATTTGGGGAGGTTGAACACCAGACGAGCGTCAGCGTTCTGGATGAGCTGCAGAGGTCTGATGGCGGAGGCGGGGAGTCCGGCCAAGAGTGCGTTGCAGTAGTCAAGGCGGGAGATTACAAGTGTTTGGACTGTTATGGAAAATACTGTGGAGGGACATGCAGCGTTCGGCCTGTAGAGGGAGCTACAGGACCGTGGCCAGGGTTCGGAGGCGAGGCTGATTGCGCAGGTGTTGCGAATGAAGCCTCGCTAACGAAAAGTTTTAAGATGTGTGTGCCTCTGCTGTCGGGAGGAGAAGGGCTGGAAAGCGGGGACTGGAAAGTCCCAACGAACCATTAAAACAATCATTCTGAATAAACGGGAGATTTCCCTATCACCGACACCGACTCTGCCTCTGTGTTTGGGACTTGTTTACATTGGTGAAAATCCCGGTGAAAATTCTCGCAGGTTAGTTCCAGGTTAGTTAGGAGTGGCTGCGGGATTTACCAACTGACATTCGCGACAGGAAGCCCCCAACCTACGCACCTCTGCCCGAATTCCCGGCCAATAAAATCGAGCCATTATACGGTTTAGTGTCTTGTCATAACCTAAATGGCCCGCCATGGGGTTGAAATGAGCCGCCTGGAAGACCATTTCCCGGCAGCTACGGGGAACCAACAACTGGGTTACTTCCTCCTGACTATGCAAGTCTTGACTCACTCGGTATAACCTGTCGCTGATGATCGCAAAATAGGGGTGGGTGCGCACTGTGTCTGGCCGTACCAAAGTACCATCAATCGCTATCACTTGGTCTTAGGCCGATCGTAGGGTCTCGTCACGAGACTGCTCGAGGGGGAAGTCACCTAGCAGCGGTTAGTTCCGCGGGGAAATCTCGGGTTGAGACCCCCCCGCCGGCTCCGGTGCCTCAGCACAGAGCACGCACCCCGGTAGCCCGCTTTACCGCTTGAGGAAACCCCTCCCAATCTACACCCAGAACAAGGGGATGCGTGAGGCGCGGGCTAACCGCCGCCTGTACACTATGCTTTTTTCCCTCATAATGAATTTCGATAGCGACCACAGGATATTCGTGAATGTCCCCATGCACACACTTCACCAACACCCTCGATGCCTTTAACAATGCCCCCGGTCGAACCAGGCGCTCCTGGATCATGGACTGCATGCAGCCCGAATCCAAGAACGCCTGGTGCGTGTCGTGTTGTATCCTTACCGGAACACAATACGCCTCTCCTGGTCCGGGGGGAGGGCCCGGTATGTTGCCGATGCGGACGACCTGCCCCACCTCCATCACTGGGCAATCCGCCTGGACATGGCCCGGCCGCCCGCGGCGTCAACACACCCCCCCTGCCGTTCGGGGTGCTTCTTGTGGGGCCAGGGCTGGTTCTCGACGTGTCTGCCCCTGCCATCGCGTCCTTGGGGCCCCTCCTCGTCCGGCGCCACGGCTCCTTCCGGGAGCCGGCCCCGCGCCCCCTGGTGCGGGGCCGGGGTTGGTCGCCGGGGCTCCCGCGGCGGGAGGGAAAGATGGTCCTCTGCCAAGGTAACGACGGCCGCGAGATCCTGGGGCCGGTGGTACTGGACCCAGGTGGCGGTCCGGGCCGGGAGCCCCGTGAGGAACTGCTCCAACACCACCCCGTCCCTGAGCTGTTCCCTGGGTCCAGCCACTGCCACACGCTGTCCCGCAGCCGCTGGGCGTAGGCAAAGGGCCGGCTCCCCTCCTCCATCGTCAGGGCCCCGAACCGGCGACGGTGTTCCTCCGGGGTGAGGCCCAGGCGGTCTCGAATCGCCCGGGCTAGGGAGGGATAATCCCGCTGGGTGGCTGTTGGCAGGCTGTGGGCAGCGAGCTGCGCGTCGCCTGACAGGAGGGGCAGCAGATGGTACACCCACTCGCCGTCCGGCCACCCCGAGATCCTCGCCGTCCCCTCGAACACCGCCAGGAACGCCTCCGGGTCGTCCAGGTCCCCCATCTTCTGGAGGTGGACCTTGGGGGGACCTTGTGCCGACCCGGGCCACGGTCCTGTAGCTCCCTCTACAGGCCGAACGCTGCATGTCCCTCCCCAAATACATTGCTAGAACTGTTTTCACGTTATACACTTTCATATGACTGATACAACTTTTGTAAATACTGTGATTACATTTTCTCTTGCCACACCTCTAAAGTTCTATAGCCATTGTTCTGAGAAGCACTGTATAATTTACCATATGAACAGCGGTGGTTTCGGAGGGAGTGGTGAGGGAGAGCAGTAATGGGGGGACAGACGTATCTTGCCGATAGGTGTGAAATGTTGAACACCGATTGATCAGTAAGAAAGCACCGATTGATCAGTAAGAAAGTCTCCCCATTGTTCATTCTCTCCCGCCCTTTCTCACGTAAGCACAAGCCCATCAGCCGATAGTCTTGGCAGGGCCTACCATTATGTTTAATCTGTATAAAAGACAACCCTGATAATCGCCTCCTCAGACTTGTGCTGAACAGACCCCTGGATCTACGCTGGGCTGCTGTTACGCTCTTGTCTCTTGTTTGCAAGCAATAAATACCGGACTCAGATATTGTGGCTACTCAGGACATGTTTCTTGATTCTCAGTGTGGTAAATCCTCGACTTTCACCACAGGACCAAAAGTTGTGCCGCTTCTCTGGTGAGGAATGGGCGTATCCTTCTGATGTTGTAGAGGAATAATCTACAGGAGCGTGCTGTCGCTGTGATGTTCGCCGCACAAGATAAGTGGTTGTCAAGGATCACCCCAAGGTTCTTGGCTGTATGGGAGGAGGTCACAGTAAAGTTTTCGACTGTGATGGAGAAGTCTTGTAGAGGGCAGGCTTTCCCTGGGAGGAAGAGCAGCTCAGTCTTGTCAAGGTTGAGCTTGAGGTGGTGGGCTGACATCCAAGCAGAAATGTCAGCTAGACATGCCAAGACACGTGTTGCCACCAAAGGGGGGAAAGAGAGAAAAAGTTGAGTGTTGTCGTAGAATTTAAATAATGGTATTTTTAAATAACATACCGTTAACCAGAGCTGTTGATTCATTCAGAGACTTTATTCACAGAGAATACGAAGCCGTTCAAATTTGCAAAGTTGACCCTGAGTTTTCGTCTGTCACCTGTCTTTATAGACTTTACCCAGGTCAACACCCTCCATTCAACAAACTTCTAGTTCCTGTCTACATACACCAATAACATTCAAGAACTACATTTCGTCATCCAGGGAGATACTCCTACCTGGCTGGCGCCAATTTGTCTGCTAAAATCTTGATTGACCCAGGCTGTTTACAAAAGCCATCTGTCCTGGCTGTTTACAACTGTGTTTATTACTCATTTATCTTGTCTTTTGATCACTCTATCCTGTATCTGCAGCTTTGATCCTTTGTATTCATACCCTCTAGTCAACCCTCACTTTAACCTCACCCCTCCTTTATTGCATTCTCCAAATATTCTAAGACCATCTGTTGTCCTTTAATCTCTTCCCTGGGTGTGGGGTTGCTAACCCTGATATTGTCTTTAAATTTACCATAGTGTCATCTGCGTAGGTGTGGTAGGAGAAACCATGTGAAAAAATTACAGAGCCGAGAGATTTGGTATAGAGAGAGAACAGTAAAGGCCCAAAAACAGAGCCCTGGGGACCCCAGTGGTTAGGGCTCGTGGAGAGGACAGCGATCCTATCCACGTCACCTGGTAGGAGTGACCGGCCAGGTAGGATGCAAACCAGGAGAGTGCAGAGCCAGAGATGCCCAATTCTGAGAGGGTGGAGAGAAGGATTGGGTGGTTTACTGTGTTGAAAGCAGCGGACAGGTCCAGAAGAATGAGAACAGAGGAGAGAGAGGAAGCTTGAGCGGAGTGGAGGGCCTCCGTTACAGCGAGGAGAGCAGTTTCAGTAGAGTGCCCAGCTTTGAAGCTGGATTGGTGAGGGTCGTGGAAGTTGTTTTGAAGCAGGTAGTTAGACAGTTGGTTAGAGACAGCACGTTCAAGGGTTTTAGATAAGAAGGAGAGAAGGGATAGCGGTCTGTAGTTATGGACAGCAGACGGGTCAAGAGTTGTTTTCTTGAGAAGAGGCTTGACTCTGGCTGTCTTGAAGGCAGCTGGGACAGATCCTGTGGATAGAGAGGAATTGATTAAAGTGGTAAGGAACGGAAGGAGGTCTTTGGAGATGGATTGGAGAAGGGGGGAGGGGATAGGATCGAGGGGGCAGGTGGTTGCCCGCTTGGATGTGACCAGTTTTAGAACATCGTCAGGGGAGAGGGGGGAGAAATCTGATGAACCAGAGACTGGGTGTTGCACAGTGGGTTTGGGAAGAAAGGTAGCATTGTTGGTAAGAGGTAGAGGGAAGGAGCTGCTAATGTCATAAACCTTCTTTTCAAAGTAGGTGACAAAGTCATCGGCAGACAGAGAGGAGGGAGGAGAGGGAGGAGGAGGGTTAGGACTGAGGAAAATGTGGAGAACAGTTTCCTTGGGTTAGAGACAGAGGAGTGAATTCTGGAATGGTAGTATCAAGCTTTAGCAGCTGATGCAGATGAGGTGTAGATCATCAGGAAGGCCAGATTTTCTCCATTTCCTCTCAGCTGCCCGGAGCCCTATTCTACAAGCTTGCAGGGTTTCAGACAGCCAGGGAGCGCAAGGAGTGGATGGTGCCGGCCTTGAGATCTGTGGACAGAGAGAATCGAAGGATGAGGAGAGAGAGGACAGGAGGGTGGAGGAAGCTGCATCAGTGGAAAGAAGAGAGAAGGATTCAACAGAGGGTAGGGTGGATAAGACAGAGGAAGAGAGAGCGGTGAGTGAGAGGGTGCGCAGGTTGCGACGAGAGGATACAGTGTGGGTAGAGACTGGCTGGGAGGCTGAGCATTTGAGAGGGAGGGAGAAGGATACGAAATGATGATCAGAAACCGGAAGTGGGGTAACAGTGAGGTTTGAGGTATGGGAGGATCTTGTGAAGACAAGGTCGAGCTGATTGCCCGCCTTATGAGTGGGAGGAGAGTGGGACAGGGTGAGGCCGAAGGAGGACAGAAGGTCAAGTGCTCCAGACAAGTGAAGCTTCTCCGACTGGATGTTGAAGTCACCCAGTATTGTGAGTGGTGTGCCGTCCTCAGGGAAGAAGCTGAGAAGGACATCCATCTCATCTAAGAAGTGGCCAAGCTGACCTGGAGGACGATAGATAACAACAATGTGAAGTTTGACTGGGGAGGTGATCAAAACAGCATGGAATTCAAAGGTGGAAATGGACAGGTGTGACAGGGGAAGGACATTATGTGACCACTTAGGCGAGATGAGGAGTCCTGTTCCTCCTCCTCGACCAGAGAGTCTAGGGGAATGAGTAAAGGAGTAGGCATCAGAGAGGGCTGCCGGAGTAGCTGTGTTATCCGGTGTAATCCGGTGTAATCTCAGTGAGAGCAAGGAAGTGGAGGGACATGAAGCAGGCATAGGCTGAGATAGCCTCTGCTTTCCGGACCGCTGATTAGCAGTTCCAAAGTCCTCCCGTGACAGTGAGGTCATGGTCAGTTGAGCATGGTGGGTAAATTAGATTGGAAGGGTTGCGGGTGGAGGTGTAGCGTTGATGTGTCCTCCTGATGGAGGAAATAACAGGAATGGAGAGAAAGCACATTGTGATTTTATGCCGGTATAGAGGGAGAAGGTTAGTGGGAAAAGTAGGATATAGGTAGGCTCAATACGCTCAGGGTAATGAAGAAATTATCAAAATAGAATAAAAATAATTAGTAGTATGGCCTTCATCTCAGGCCTTCCTCGATGGAGTCCACAGATAGACTCTTTCGTCTTCGTGTCAGGAGGCTGTCGCAGAGGCTGTCGCTCTGTGATCGTCACAATCTAAATGCAGATTCTGTGATTGCTGATGACTAGCAGAGTAGCAACCCCTCCCACCTGACGATCAGTTAACGACCAGACAGGTTTCGCCACTCACTCAATCCCAAATGTATTAGTCCTGGTCCAGGGTGAGCAGGAGTTAAATACCTGGCAGGATAGTGTTTAGGCCCTCCCACTGGAGATTGACAGCACTTCACAGCTATTGACTTCAAACAGGTGGCTTTCAATAGAAACTACTTATCAGAGCTTAAGGCAGGATAGCCACAACAAAACAAACAACTAAACAGCTCTTTGATTACAACAAGATTCAGCTAACTTCCTCATACTGGAGAACAGGCTTAAGACAGGATAGCCACAACAAAACATATGTGAGCCACTCACTCGGCCTGGTCGAAGGATATGCTTTTCGTAAAAACATGTGTGAAGGAAAGGAAATCAAGGGGTATGAGTGGCTGGGGTCGAACCTGATGTATAATAACAGAACATGTGATTCCCCGATGGAGAATAGGCTGCATTGTAAAACAATATTGGGCGGAGATCATGAGTGTACCTGGATTGAGCAATGGGTTCCGATAAAGTAATAGTCAAGGACGACTCAAAGGGGGAGGGTAAGGAGAAACTAAATGTCAATGGGACCTAGAAGCTTTGCTCACGTGAAACAGTGAGGAGCTCATGAAGGGGTAGGGTAATACAAAACTGGTTGTTAGGCGTATGTTGATGGGCATTTTCCACAGATCTCCCAGAAGGACGGATCCCTATAGAGACCAGGACGTCTAGCCGAAGCAGGGTTCCACAACCAAAATCCTCTCTGGAGAGAGTTTTCGAAACGGAAAGCACTCAGTCTGAATTGCTGTTAGTATCAGAAGTAGGCTCACTCATTTGGCTGCCAATATTCAGCGAAAAGGATTGCGAGGGGTTGAGTGACCACTTCACTTGTACTGGGAGGTAGGCCATTGTAGATCCTCGGCTGAGGGTACAGTGCTGCTTCGGAGAAATCGGTTGGGCTGATAGAGGATTCGAGAATATTTCGGCAATGGCCACTATCGATGCTGTACGGAGCCTCTCTAAAGTTACTACAAGTTAGACAGACTAGGGACAGCCAGATCAGGACTTATTTTACTTATTTTACTTCAAGAACTATAATGTCTATCGGTATTTGGTTTTATTTCCTTTAACTTTTTGGTAAGTCCTTTTACTCCAGTCTATTTACTTTCACTTTAATTTCTTTGATTTATTTTATTTTATTTCATTTTAGTTCACAATGATTTCTTGAATTCCTTTGATTTTCCTTTTTATCGCGTGGGTTTACTTTAATTACTTTGGATCTTCTATTTTTTTTTTTCCTGAAACCTTTCTTTTTGTTTGAGATTGGGAATCCCTCGGTTGAGGGTGTGGCGATCGACCAGAATGTGGTCCTCTGTGGCTCAGTTGGTAGAGCACGGCGCAAACAATGCTTAGGTTGTGGGTTTGATTCTTGCTGGAACCATATATACTGAAATGTATGCACTCACTGCAATGTAAGTCGCTTTGGATAAAAGCGTCAGCTCAATGGCATATATATTAGAATGTGTTAGCAATGGTGGTGAGGTGAACCCAAGTGCGGACAAATACTCAGATGGAAGACGTAGTAGTAAAAATAAAGAATGTCTTTAATGAGAGGGTTGGCGCACGGCACAAAAACATACACTGGGATAAAGGGTAAAATAAAGGTGGAGGTGGAGAAAACCAGGCTCCATCAACAAAGGTACTCACTTAATAAGTGGACAAACCTTTGAACAGTAAACAATTGGATACAGGGATACAGACTGGCAGACAGGGTACTCACAGACAGAGAGCTGTTACTTGGGTGCCCCAGGATGACGGCGGTGGAAGTCAGTAATCAAGGTGGGGTCCAGACCATACCCCTCCCAATCTAACAGGTACTGCAGACCCCTCCCCACCCTTTTACAACCCAAAATCCGGTGAACAGTGTAGGCCGGCTGTCCTCCGATGAGACGCGTGGGGGGGCAGGGCGGGGAGAGTGGGCCAGGGGGCAGGAGGTGACGGGCTTGAGGAGGGAGACATGAAAGGTAGGGTGAACCCGCATGGAGGGTGGGAGTTGGAATTTGTAGGACACGGGGTTCACCCGCCGAACCACCTGAAAGGGACCCACGAAGCGGGGGGACAGCTTCCGGGACTCAACCCGGAGGGGAAGGTCCCGGGTCGAGAGCCACACCTTCTGGCTGGGGCGGAAGACCGACGCCTGCGGTTAGCCTGGAGCTGGGACCTGGCCGAAACTCGCTTAAGCGCCGCCCGCACTCGTCTCCAGGTCCTGCGACACCAACTGACCTGGGCCTGGACCGAAGGTACCTCTGCTTCCTCCTCTTGCTCAGGGAACAGGGGGGGTTGGTACCCATACTGGCACTGGAAGGGGGACAGGCCAGTGGAGGAGCAGAGGAGGGTGTTGTGGGCGTATTTAGCCCACGCCAGTCGCCGGCTCCAGGTCGCAGGGTTACCGGAGACGTAGCACCTCAGCACACCCTCCAGGTCCTGGTTGACGCGCTCCGTCTGCCCGTTGGATTGAGGATGGAACCCGGACGAGAGGCCGACGGAGGCGCCGAGGCTGGTGGTGAACGCCTTCCAGAACCTGGAGGCAAACTGGCGACCCCGATCCGACACCACATCCTGGGGGAGACCGTGGATCCTGAAGACATGTTGCACCATCAGGTCCGCGGTCTCCTGGGCAGAGGGCAGCTTGGGAAGGGGGATGAAGTGGGCTGCCTTGGAAAACCAGTCCACCACTACCAGGATGGTGGTGAACCTGTCGGAGGGGGGAAGGCCCGATATAAAATCCAACGATATGTGGGACCAGGGGCGCTCGGGAATGGGAAGGGGCCGGAGGAGACGCACACCGCACCTGCCGCCATGAAGGCGCGCGCATCCCCCTCCGCCGTGGGCCACCAGAACCTCCTCCGGATGAAGTCCAAGGTCCTGGCGGCCCCCGGGTGACCAGTGAGTGAGGATGCGTGCGCCCACAGGAGTAGCCGTGGTGTTCTTCGATCTGGGATGATAGGATTTTGTGAAGTTGAACCTGGTGAAGAACAGAGCCCACCTCGCCTGATGCGAGTTCAACCCCTTGGCCCCCCGGATGTACTCCAGATCCTTGTGATCCGTCCACACTTCAAACGGCTGGACGGCGCCCTCCAGCCAGTGCCTCCACTCCTCCAACGCCAGCTTAACCGCCAGCAGCTCATGGTTGCCCACATCGTAATTCCTCCTGGGGGTACTCCATAGAGGAACAGGGAAAATGCTCTGGGTAGGGAGGAGCAGGGGGAGGCGCGCCGCGTGTCAACCCTTGCTCACGGGTCCCCTCCCAGTGACGGTTGTCCACACGTATGGAGAGGTCGACGAGGTCGTCCAGTTGCTCAGGGAGCTCTCGAAGGCAAGATTGTCCTTCATCACCTCCGAGAGTCCCTGGCCGTAGAGGACGACCAGTGCACTCTCCTCCCTCATCCTGCCGACAGGCCATGAGACGTTGGCCGGCCTCGAATACCTTGCGTATCTCCCGGGTGAAAAGACGGACGTCAGAGCAGGCCAGTGTCTGACGCTCCCACTCTGCCGTAGCCCACGACAGAGCCCGGCCCGTCAACAGGGTGATGATATATGCCACTCTGGAGCGCTCCGTGGGGAAGGATGAGGGCTGCAGACTGAACACCAGGGAACATTGGGTGAGGAATTTTCTGCAGCCCTCCGGACGTCCGTCATAGCGTTCAGGTGGTGGTAGGCGCGGCTCTCGTGCTGTGGTCTGGGGAGCTGGAGCTGGTGGTGTCGGAGCTGGTGCAGTGGTGGTCTCTCGAGCCTCTGACTTGATGGTCAGAACCATGATGGTCAGCCGTTGCAGGCTCTCGGCCACCTGCTGCATGACCTGCTCGTGTTGAGCCAGCACTTTGCCCTGGGCCGCGAACTCTTCACGCAGTCTGAGTATCTCCGCTGGGTCCATGATGGTCGGAGATTCTGTTAGCAATGGTGGTGAGGTGAACCCAAGTGCGGACGAATACTCAGACGGAAGACGTAGTATGAAAATAAAGAATGTCTTTAATCAGAGGGTTGGCACACGGCACAAAAACATACACTCGGATAAAGGGTAAAATAAAGATGGAGAAAACCAGGCTCCATCAACAAAGGTACACACTTAATAAGTGGACTAAACTTTGAACTTAAGAAATAATAATAGCAGTATAGGGCAACGGGGTAAACAACTGGATACACGGATACAGACTGGCAGACAGGGTAGTTACAGACGTACAGAGAGAATCTCCGACAAAGACATAGGGAACACATGGGCTATATATAACAAACACAAGACAGAACACACAGGTGATATGAATCCTGGTGATTGGGAGAGCACTGGCACCGGACCGCCAGAGGAGGGTACCAGAGTCACCAGTGTCGCCGATACAGCCTTTCCCCGACCTGAACACCATACCAAAGGTTACCAGACCAGGCCCAGCGGGGCCAGAATAACAAAGGAAAGGACATCTAAAGACCAGGAGATGGCGCCAAAGGCTATGAGCGACGCTCCGACTGCCAATAGGCGTAAGACAAGGTCCCCTCAACAGCGCAGCAAAACTACAACACCACCCAGGGAGATGACCCCACCGGGAGGCTTAATCCTGGAGTCAGAGCCTGAGCCTGAGACTACCTACTATCGACCGAAACCTATTCTCAAGAGGCGTAGCAGCGTGGCTACTCAGACGACTCAAACCTGCTTTTAAGGAAGTGCTCTGTCCCTCAACTCACAGTGTTAAAACACCTGAATAAAACAGTAAAACAATAACAATCAATCAAATCAATAAATCAAAAACAATAAATCAATCTATACTTCATATTGTTACAATACTTCAACAATACTTCATATTGTTACTGTTATATTGTTACTCTTATTGTTACATACTGTACATACCTGTTTATACTGTTCATACGGCATTCCATATTTATATTTATTCTGCTATCTACCTTAATGTTACTGTTAATACATATATACTGCTAGACTGCATTACCTATACAGCTCATATGCTGCTACACTGTTCATACTGCAACCTATTTATTCTGCTTATAATGCTACTGCTTACTCATATACTGCTTACACTGCACTACTTATACTATACTGCACTACTTACTGCTCATATATTGCACTACCTGTATATACTGTTCATTGCACTTTCTGCTATTTTGCACTTCTGGTTAGAACTGCATTTCGTTGTCTCTGTACTTGTACTCTGCACAATGACAAAGTTGAATCTAATCTAATCATTCTTATCATTTCATTACTTGATTATAGATACAGTAGTACGTCTTCTTGTGGATGTGCTTCGCCTACTTCACTCCGTAGGCCTTACACAACATTTTCCTTTTATGCAGTAATAAAACTCTGTATCATCAAAAATAAACTTCAGTAATATAGCAACATACATCAGTAATCATCCCTGAGTAAGGTTGCACAATCAATCATTGGTATTCTTGTATACTTAGTACTTTCATTGGTTATACTGTATGTCGTCATCAGAATGAGGCCTATTATTCTCCATTGTAAGGGATCATCCGACAACAATGCACTTTAACAGTCCTACAAATTTGCTAGCACATTAATTATTATCCTACTCCAGTAATCATCCCTGAGTAAGTCACACATATTTAATCAAACTTATGCTTTTACATGATATATCTCTTTAGGTAAATACTCCACTTCATTGGTCACTCGCGGGCCTAAGGCCTTACTTATGTATTGTATTACACTGGCTTTGGTTACATATTGCTGGTTTTGGTTACATATTACTGGTTAAATATATCTGAGTCTACTTAACAATCAGGGCCGAACGTGCGGTCGATCAGGTCCTGTACCTCAGCGTCCAGTTGGAACCAGTCCTCCCCATGTAGTGAAACTGTCTCCAGACGAGAGTCTAGAGATGGCGACGGCAGTACCTCCGGTTGTGGCGGATATATTGGCTCGTGCAGCTGCGGCAGGTACATCTCATCTGAGAGGTCAAAGGTGACGATCCCGTCTCCTACCTCCGCTGCCGTAGGTGGAACTACCTCTGTTGTTACTGATGGGTTAGGCTCTTGTACTGCTCCTAGGTCCATCATGTAGGCATCCAGGAATGATATCAGAGGTTCCAGCTCCAGGTCGAGTGTCGGCATGGTTGGTTCTAGTCCTTCTGGGTTCAGAGTGGGCGGCGAGAATGGGGATGAGGGTTGCTGAGGTGATGAGGATGTCGAGGTCGTGACATCATCATTCCTGATTTTGACATACTCATGATCAAATAGGGAGTCAGAACATGGAACCTCCTCATCCATCCATAGGGGGATGAGAATCCCCATACCAACTCCCCACTCGCCTACAGAGATCTCTTGACCCCCTGGTGTGCCCGTCCCCTTTGGTGGTGTTGGCGGCCTCTCTTCTGGTTCTACCAGCAGGCTGGGTGCTTCTGTTTTCACTACTATCTCAGATACTTTCACCAGGTTACTAGAGACCGTCTGAGTGGCCACATCATCCATTCGTGGTGGTTGCGCCCCTGTACGTTTAAGCCACTGTTTCTTAAGAAGCCTCTTCTCTTTAAGAAGCCTCTTCTCTTTAGCGCCATGTCATGGTGATTTACCGGGGTTACTTTCCTTAGTATCGGAGGCCCTTGAGGCCTTTGCTCCTCATTGTCCCATTTCATTGGTTTCTTCCCGGATTCCTACAGGGTTACAGCTCCTCTTAAGGCCATGCCGTAGGCTGTTCCCGACAGGCTTAGTTGGGTAACATTGGGAATGGTGTCTAAGCCGGGGAAAGGCCATACTAGACTCGCCCTCGGCGATAACTTATCGCGCATTATAGGATCTGAATGGTTATTCTAGCCCCAGAGATATCTACCATCTGGTAGAATATCTATTATCTCCTTTGGGTAAAAGTATACTTACCGATAAATAACTTATCCGCGACCACAACAACTTGCACTCGTTAAGATTAGAGCTGTCGTTAACTATAGGGGCTTTTTATGTTATGCAAGTCTGTGACCTTCAGACTAAGTTTTTTACCTCTTAGAGGACGGCTAGAAACCGGGGCCTTGTACGGGGTCTTTTTCACCGGGAGACACCAGACAGCAACCTCAGGCGTGACAAGAATGGGCTTTTTCGATATCTTTTCTTTCTGTTTCTTTTTTGGAGATCGGGAAGCATCAGAGTGTCACGCCTGAGGTTGCCTTCTGGTGACTCTGGCGCCCCCCTCTGGCTTTACGGGTCAGTGCCTCCCAATCTACCTTAAATCATACCACCTGTGTGTTCTGTCCCCTGTTTGTATTAATAGCCTGTGTGTTCCCCATGTCTTCATCCAAGATTCTCCCCGTCTGTTGTGAGTACCCTGTCTGTCTGTCTGTCTGTCTGTCTGTCTGTCTGTCTGTCTGTCTGTCTGTCTGTCTGTCTGTCTGTCTCGCCAGTCCCAGTGATTCCCGTTCGTATTATTATTCCACTTAAGTTAAGTGTGTACATTATTTACGGAGCTTGTTTTCTCCACCCTTGTTTTACCGTTTGGTCCCCGTGTTTGTTTGTTCCCGACTCCCTACTTTTGAGATATTAAACCCCCCGCTTAAGAACACTTTACGCTGTTGTCTGAGTATCTCTCCGCACTTGGATCCACCACACTACCACCCACCCTAACAGAATCTTACCCTCATGGTCCGCTCCATGTCGGAGGCTCAGGAGGCCGCCGCTGCACCCGCACCGACACCGCCTGCTCCAGCTCCCCAGACCCCAGCACGGGAGCTGCGCCTACCCCCGCCTGAGCGCTACGGCGCCTCCTGGGCGGCGTCGGGGGAGAAGGCCGGTCGCCGCCTCACGGCCTGTCGGCAGGGTGAGCGCTCCGTGGCGGACTACGCCGTGGAGTTCAGGACCCTGGCGAGGGAGGCGGGTTGGGAGGAGAGCGTGTTGGTCGTCCTTTTCGCCCAGGGGCTCGCGGAGGTGATGAAGGACGATCTCGCCTTCAGAGAGCTCCCGGAGCAACCTCATCGACCTCATCGACCTCTCCATACGCGTGGACAACCGTCGCCGGGAGAGATTAAGGGAGCGACGGCTGACACGCGGCGCGGCTCCCCCTGAGCCTCCCTACCCAGAGGGTCACCGCTGCGCTGCCTGCCCAGAGAAGTCGGGAAACGCAGGGTCCCGCTAGTATCTGGGGGGGTGCTAGCGGGACGGGATCCACCCTTCATGCCTGGAGATTCCCGGACCTTTCTCCGGATCGCAGTGCAGTGGGGCTCCGGCCCACAGAGGGTCCTCGCCCTGGTCGACTCTGGAGCAGCGGGGAACCTGATGGACACGAGCCTGGCGGCTGGATGGGGAGTCCCGCTCATCCAGCTAGCGGAGCCCATCCCAGTCCGGGCTCTGGACGGTCGGCCCCTGGGAGCTGGCCTCATCACCCAGCGCACTATCCCCGTGCGCCTCCAGGTCGAGGGGGCCCCTTGGGAGGAGGCCCATTTTTTCATCATTGAGACTCCTGACTGCCCCCTCGTCCTGGGTCACCCCTGGCTGGCTTCCAGCAACCCTGGGCCACTGGGCAGGTTGTTCTGGGGGTAGGATCGACCGTCCACCCGTCTCCATCCAGTTCCCTTACCCCCATTCCCCACCCGATTACCCCCATTCCCCACCCACTGCCACCCACCTCCCCTGTTCCCGATCTAACCGGTGTTCTCCCGGAGTATTGGGACCTGGCGGAGGTCTTTAGTAAGTCACGGGCCAAGAGCCTGCCACCCCACAGGTGCCGGGTATTTCCTGCCGGGTTCCACATCTCCTAGGGGCCGCTTGTTCTCCCTGTCCCGACGAGTACATCGAGGAGGCGCTTGCCGCGGGACACATCCGACCTTCCACGTCCCCGGCCGGTGCAGGGTTCTTCTTCGTGGCCAAGCAGGATGGAGGACAGCGGCCCTGCATCGATTACCGGGGCCTGAACGCCGTCTCCGTTAAGAACCGCTACCCACTCCCCCTGATGACATCAGCCATCAAATCCCTGCAGCAAGCCCGGGTCTACACCAAGCTGAACCTACGCAACGCATACAACCTGAGGATCCGGGAGGGGGATGAGTGGAAGACGGCGTTCAACACGCCGAGGGGCCACTATGAGTACCGGGTCATGCCCTTCGGATTGGCCAACGCCCCGGCGGTCTTCCAGGCATTGGTCAATGACGTGCTTCGGGATCTCCTGGACCAGTCTGTTTTCGTCTATCTGGACGACATACTCATTTTTTCTAAGGACCTGGCCCAACATAGGCTGCACGTTCGCCAGGTCCTGCAACGCCTTCTCCGCCATCAACTTTTTGTCAAGGCGGAGAAGTACGTTTTCCACCAGGAGACAGTATCCTTCCTGGGATTCATCGTTTCCAGGGGGGAGCTGTGAATGGACTCTGCCAAAGTCAAGGCTGTGTTGGACTGGCCCCAACCCTCCTCATTAAAACAGTTACAACGCTTCCTGGGGTTTGCCAATTTTTATAGGCGGTTCATCCGGGGGTTTAGTGCCCTGGCCGCTCCCTTGACCGCCCTCACCCAGTCCAGCCACCCTCAATTCGCTTGGTCCCCCGAGGCAGAGAACGCGTTCGCCACACTCAAGCGGTGCTTCACCTCCGCCCCGGTCCTTGGGCATCCAGATCCTGCCCGACCCTTCGTGGTGGAGGTGGATGCCTCCGACACTGCAGTGGGGGTGGTGCTCTCTTAGCGGTGCCTTATGGACGGGAAGGTCCATCCCTGTGCCTTCTTCTCTTGTCAGCTGTCCCCAGCAGAGCGGAATTACGACGTGGGCAACCATGAGCTGCTGGCGGTCAAGCTGGTGTTGCAGGAGTGGAGGCACTGGCTGGAGGGCGCCGTCCAGCCGTTTGAAGTGTGGACGGACCACAAGAATCTGGAGTATATCCGGGGGGCCAAGGGGTTGAACTCGCTTCAGGTGAGGTGAGCTCTGTTCTTCACCAGGTTCAACTTCACAAAATCCTATCATCCCAGATCGAAGAACACCACGGCTACTCCTGTGGGCGCACGCATCCTCACTCACTGGTCACCCGGGGACCGCCAGGACCTTGGACTTCAACTCCCGTCAGGCGAGGTGGGCGCTGTTCTTCACCAGGTTCACCTTCACTATCTCATATCGCCCAGGGGCGAAGAACGTCAAACCGGACGCCCTCTCCCGTCAGTTCGACCCGGTGGACCTGGTGGAGACCCCCGACCCCATCGTTCCGGAGGCGCTCATCCTCGCCCCTGTGTCCTGGGACATCGAGAGCGGCCCTGGGGCGGGAGCCCGACTCCGGGGGCGGCCCACCGGGGAGACTCTACGTTCCCAAGGCTGCGCGCGCGGCTGCTCCTCTGGGCACACGCGTCCTCCCTCACGGGTCACCCAGGGGCCGCCAGGAGCTTGGAATTGATCCGGAGGAGGTTCTGGTGGCCCACGGCAGAGGGGGATACGCGCGCCTTCGTGGCAGCGTGTGCGGTGTGCGCGCGCAGCAAGAACCCCCGTCTGGCCCCGGCGGGTCTCCTCCGGCTGTGATGGAAATCTTTCAGTAAACAACAATAAACGATGTTTGGTCTCAGTTGAGAGTTTTAATGCATATAGAAAGTATTATACAACGTTGGTGAGCTGGATCAGCATTCCTTCATCAACATTGTGGATTCAGATACTGATGCTGTGGCTGAGGAGAGGACCATCCTTAACTCCAATGCTCATACGTCATAGGTCTAGGGGTAAACATATCTTGCACCTGTTTGCTGATCAAGAAGCTGGGAAAGAAGCGTAGGCGTTGTGAGCTACTATCTCAAACCTCAGCCTGCAGTTAGGAGTGTTCCAAGGTCACATAACATCTTTGATACAAGAGAAGGAGCAGTCGGTTTTGGTTCTTCCTCAGTCACATAATTAAAAATAACAAAGTACATTGGGTCACAGAGAGGTCAATACATTTCATATATGACTTAAGCAAAATAGTACAAATATATTTTTTGCCATTACAATCCCCCCTTAGATCCTATAAGGATCTCAAAGTATATTACAAAATGTATTCATTTGCATCCATAATTACCTTTCTGGAAAACAGTTTTCGGCAATCACTTCATAGTCGAACAAACAGAAAAACTTATCTTAGCGTTGGCTGTTTTTGTGAGTTGAAGAAACTCTATGTTGTAGCAAGCATTTTATACTGGGGTTGGCAAAAGGGATCACATTTTATACTGTTCATTTATACTGTATCAGTGTCATCATAGTCATCATCACTGTCATGATAGGGAGGAATCCACTCAGCGATGGGATCCAGGTCTGGATAAAGGTCAGGTGATGCGGTCATTTGTTCATATTGTTGGGGTATCTGGACGTATTGTCCCATCATGGATTTTATCATCGAGCTCATCATCACCTTTAAACAGGGAACAACACAACAGAACACCAGGAACACTATGCATAACACAGATAATATGGGAGTACATATTTTCCAGAGAGCGGCTTCCCACCCTCCCCCTGTTAGCCAGGCCCATAAGTTCCCTCCTTGGGTCTCATCGGTATCTCTACTGCGCTCCTCGTGAAGAAGGTCATTTAGGTGGTCAACGACATGGGTCATGTTATCAGTGGCATCGGGGATGTAAGTACAACAACTGGTGCCCACTATATGACAGACCCCTCCCTGTGCTGCCAACATCATGTCCAATGCCATTCTATTCTGTAACGCCAAGTTTCTAAGAGCTCTGATTTCGGGAGTCAAGGTCTCAAAACCCTTTTCCACCAATGCTGTGAGGTTTTCTAAATCTAGAGTAAGTGCGTCTATATTATGTGCATTGTTAACTGTTCCATAAAAGAGTATGAGACCTCCAAAAAGCTTCTGTCCTGTTGAAATCTTCACTCGATCACGTTTCTGAACACGTAGTGGCTGATGGGGCACATAATAATGTGGATAATTTACATGATACCTAGGCATTTTTCCGAGCATTCTTATCGCAGGGAGTAGGCGGGATAGGAAACATTTTCCACACCAGCCAGGCCTTAGGGCCTGATATACGTTTTTACCACATACCCAAACATGCTGGGTGAGGCAACCAAACCCGTCGCCGTGGGGCATACTCACGAGAGGGTTATTGCTGACGTTACCTGTCGTGCTGTTAAGGAGAATCAGATGATTAGTTAGATTTAATTTTCCAAGATATGGGACTCCTACGCTATTCTTACAATTGGTGGTGGAACCGTTGTCTGCTTTTATCCCACATGTTACCTGTATTGTTAAATTACACTTTGACTGTCCCAAAGGCTTGCTGGTCTTATCACAACTTTGTTCAAAACATATGTGTGGGGGGACATGCAGCGTTCGGCCTGTAGAGGGAGCTACAGGACCGTGGCCGGGGTTGTGTCGGCGAGACTTTTGTTGCACACCTGCTGCGAATTAAGTCTCGCCGGCGAATGTTTAAGATGGGTGTGCTTCTGCCATTTCAGTAAGGGAGCTAGGCTGGAGAAGCTGACGGCGAGAGCGGAGGAGAGCCGAGCCGAGCACAGGACCAAAGGGCCAAAAGACTTTGAACGAGGCTGGAAAGCCGAGCCGAGCCAGCAAACCCCTTTGATAAAATAAACGGGAGAAAATCCCTTACCTCCATACTGCGTCTGCCTCTGTGTACAAACGGACATTGCTACATTGGCGCCCAACCTGGGACACAGAGGACTAGATGGACGCGCTAGCAGCGGCAATCGCGAGGATAACGCTCGTGTTAGAGCAACAGACAGCCCTACAGCAGACCCAGCAGGCGACCCTAACGGAGCTGACGGCGGCGAGGCTCGCGGGCGGGGCCGGCGGGCCGGCGCCGGGGACCGGAGCGGCACCAGGTCCCCCTAAGGTCCAGCTGCAGAAGATGGGGGACCTGGACGACCCAGAGGCGTTCCTCGCGGTGTTCGAGGGGACGGCGAGGATCTCGGGGTGGCCGGACCGAGAGTGGGCCTACCATCTGCTGCCCCTCCTGTCAGGGGAGGCGCAGCTCGCGGCCCACAGTTTGCCGGCGGCCGCCCAACGGGATTACCCGTCCCTGGCCCGGGCGATTCGGGACCGCCTGGGCCTGACACCGGAGGAACACCGACGCCGGTTCCGGGCCATGACCATGGAGGAGGGGTGCCGGCCCTTCGCCTTCGCCCAGCGGCTGGGGGACAGCGCATGGCGGTGGCTGGACCCCGAGAACAACTCGGCGGTGGAGGTCGGGAACCGGGTGGTATTGGAGCAGTTCCTCGCGGGGCTCCCGGCCCGCACCGCCGCCTGGGTCCAGTACCACCGCCCCCAGGACCTAAAGACCGCCGTGGGTCTGGCGGAGGACCATCTCTCCCTCCCACCGCGAGGGCCACAACGACCAACCCCGGCCCCGCGGCAAGGGGGGGGGGGACAACGCCCAGGAGGAGCCGGGGGAGCAGAAGGAGGGAGGCCGGCGCCCGCCCCGAGAACGAGATGGCAGGAGCGCGCCGATCCGGAACCAGCCCCGGCCCCGCAGAGAGAACCGCGAGCGACAGGGGGGGTGTGTTGGCGGTGCGGACGGCCGGGCCACGTGCAGGCCGAGTGTCGGGCGATGGACGTGGGGCAGGTCGTCCGCATCGGCGACATACCGGGCCCTCCCCCCGGACCAGGAGCGGCGTATCGTATTCCGGTAAGGATACAACGTGATACGCACCAGGCGTTCTTGGATTCGAGCTGTATGCAGTCCATGATCCAGGAGCGCCTGGTTCGACCGGGGGCACTGTTGAAGGCATCGAGGGTGCGGGTGAGGTGTGTGCATGGGGACATTCACGAATATCCGCTGGTCGCTATCGAAATTCATTTTGAGGGGAGAAACCATAGGGTACAGGCGGCGGTTAGCCCACGCCTCACGCATCCCCTGATTCTAGGTGTGGATTGGGAGGGGTTTCCTCAAGCGGTAAAGAGGGCTACCGGGATGCGTGCACGACAGCTAGGGAGGTGTGTGGCGTGTAATGTGCTCTGTGCCGAGGCGGCGCCTCGCGACACTGCCGGGGAGCCGGAGCCGGCGGGGGCGCCTCACCCCGAGACTTCCTCGCCGAACTATCCGCTGCTAGGCGACTTCCCCCTCGAGCAGTCTCGTGATGAGACCCTCAGATCAGCCTTTGACCAAGTGATAGCAATTGATGGTACTTTGATACGGCCAGACACAGTGCGCGCCCACCCCTATTTCGCGATTATCAGCGACAGGTTATACCGAGTAAGTCGTGACTCACATAGTCAGGAGGAGGTAACCCAGTTGCTGGTTCCCCGCAGCCGCCGCGAAATGGTCTTCCAGGCGGCTCATTTCAACCCCATGGCGGGCCATCTAGGGTATGACAAAACACTGCACCGTATAATGGCTCGATTTTATTGGCCGGGGATTCGGGCAGAGGTGCGTAGGTGGTGCGCATCCTGTCGGGAATGTCAGCTAGTAAATCCCCCGGCCATCCCACGGGCCCCCTTGCGGCCCTTACCATTGGTCGAGAACCCCTTCGACCGCATTGCGATGGATATTATCGGGCCATTTGAGCGGAGCACACAGGGTTATCGATTTGTGTTGGTCTTGATAGATTACGCCACCCGATACCCCGAGGCAATACCTCTGCGCAATACCTCTGCCAGGAGTGTAGCGCAAGCATTGTTTCAAGTCATCTCCCGCGTGGGAATCCCGAAAGAGATTCTCACCGATCAGGGCACTAATTTTATGTCACGCACCCTCAAGGAACTGTATGGCTTGCTGAACATCAAGGCGATTCGAACCAGTGTTTACCACCCGGCCACGGACGGCCTTTGTGAGCGGTTCAATCGGACCTTGAAGTCAATGATCCGGAAGTTTGTCCACGAGGATAGTCGGAATTGGCATAAATGGCTAGATCCCCTGTTGTTTGCGGTGCGGGAAGTTCCCCAAGCTTCCACCGGGTTTTCCCCGTTTGAATTACTCTACGGCCGTAAGCCCCGGGGTGTCCTAGACCTGTTTAAAGAAAATTGGGAGGAAGGGTCTAGCGACAGTAAGAATGAGATCCAGTACGTCCTCGACTTGCGCACAAAGCTCCACGCCCTAGGGGCTATCTCACGTGAGCATTTGCTGCAAGCCCAGGAGCGTCAGAAACGCCTGTATGACAGGGGGGCTACCCTACGAGAGTTTACACCGGGAGACAAGGTGCTCGTACTGTTACCCACCTCCAGCACGAAATTACTCGCGAAGTGGCAAGGGCCGTTTGTGGTCACACGTCGCATGGGGGACGTGGATTATGAGGTTATACGCTCGGACCGGGGGGATAGCTTGCAGGTGTATCACGTCAATCTCCTAAAAAAATGGAACGACGTGGTCACTGTTGCTCTGGCTACGATAGTTCCAGAGAGAGAGGAGTTCGGTCCGGAAGTCCCAAAATCGAAAGGTAGCACTCCGGTCGATATTGATACCCATCTCTCTGCTAGCCAGGCCGCGGACGTTGCAGATTTGCAGCTTAAGTTCGCTGACGTGTTCTCTCCCCTGCCCGGTCGGACTACGCTCATCGACCACCATATAGAAACGCAGCCGGGTTTAACGGTGCGCACGCGTCCCTATAGGTTGCCGGTGCACAAACGAGACGTTGTGTGCCGGGAGTTGGAAGCCATGCTGGAGCTGGGTGTGGTCGAGGAGTCCCGCAGTGATTGGTGTAGCCCCATCGTGCTTGTCAACAAGCCAGATGGGACTATACGGTTCTGTGTGGATTATAGACGGGTTAATGCGGTCTCCAAGTTCGATGCCTATCCGATGCCCCGGGTCGACGAGCTCTTGGACCGGCTTGGTACGGCCAGGTACTTCACGACATTGGATTGCACGAAGGGATACTGGCAGATTCCACTCTCGCCGGTGTCCCGGGAGAAAACGGCATTCTCCACTCCGCTCGGGTTATTCCAGTTCACCGTGCTCCCTTTCGGGTTGTTCGGAGCCCCAGCCACTTTTCAGCGCCTCATGGACCGTATTCTGCGGCCGCACGCCGCCTATGCTGCGGCCTACCTAGACGACATTGTCGTCCACAGTGACACCTGGCCGCAGCATGTGCGGAGGGTGGCTGCTGTTCTGCGGTCCCTGAGGCAGGCGGGGCTAACGGCCAACCCGAAAAAGTGCGTGATCGGGCGGAGGGAGATCCGGTATCTGGGGTACCACTTGGGACGGGGGGAGGTGCGACCGCAGATTGAAAAGACTGCGGCTATCGCCGCCTCTCCCCGGCCCAAGACAAAGAAGGAGGAGGTGAGGGCCTTCCTGGGGCTGGCGGGATATTACCGCCAGTTCGTACCGGGGTTTTCAGAGCTGGCCAGTCCCTTGACGGACCTCACCCGGAAGGGGGCCCCGGATCCGGTCCAATGGTCGGGCCAGTGCCAGGGGTCGTTCGAGGCCCTTAAGGGGGCTCTTTGTGGAGAAACGGTCCTGTATGCGCCTGATTTTAACCTCCCTTTCTCCCTACAGACGGACGCGTCGGATAGAGGGCTGGGAGCAGTGCTGACCCAGCGCGTGGAGGGGGCCGACCGGCCGGTGCTGTACCTGAGCCGTAAGCTGTCGGAGAGGGAGGGCCGGTACAGCACCGTGGAGAAGGAGTGCCTGGCCATCAAGTGGGCGGTCGGCACCCTCCGCTACTACCTGCTGGGTCGCGCCTTCACCCTCTACTCCGACCATGCCCCCCTCCAGTGGCTCCACCGCATGTAGGGGGGCATCACCAGGTGGTACCTCGCGTTGCAGCCCTTCAACTTTTCCGTCGTGCACAGACCGGGGGCGCAGATGGTCGTGGCAGACTTCCTCTCCCGGGCAGGGGGGGGGGAGTAGGTCGTCGGCCGTCGGGTCCCCGGCCTGTGTCGGGCGGTGGGGGTATGTGGGGGGACATGCAGCGTTCGGCCTGTAGAGGGAGCTACAGGACCGTGGCCGGGGTTGTGTCGGCGAGACTTTTGTTGCACACCTGCTGCGAATTAAGTCTCGCCGGCGAATGTTTAAGATGGGTGTGCTTCTGCCATTTCAGTAAGGGAGCTAGGCTGGAGAAGCTGACGGCGAGAGCGGAGGAGAGCCGAGCCGAGCACAGGACCAAAGGGCCAAAAGACTTTGAACGAGGCTGGAAAGCCGAGCCGAGCCAGCAAACCCCTTTGATAAAATAAACGGGAGAAAATCCCTTACCTCCATACTGCGTCTGCCTCTGTGTACAAACGGACATTGCTACAATATGCCTGGAGGCATTCTGCCTGGTGGTGTGGTAAACACTGGCCTGTATACGTCCTCATTGGTTACGTCCTCGGACACGTTGACTAGTCTAGCAGTGCTGGGGGAAAAATTAGGTACAGACACATTAAGCCTGTTCAATTGGTTGGTCAAATTTTTTACCCTGTGGTTCTGGGTAAACGTCAGGGCTATCATTGCTCCCATTACCTCTGAGGCATTCAATGGATATGGCAAAAGGGGCATTGAAGAGGCAGTGCTATGTGGTAGTTGGGTACAAACGTAACAACTCGTGTTGGTTAGTCGTCTCGTTGATATGTATATGGTTTGATACCACAGATTCTGAGTCTGATCGGACATAGATGTATTTAAAACACTTCGCCGAGATCTAATTGTTTTACGGGCTTCTGGACCTGCTGTTGGGCTGACCTTGGAGGAGAGTGTTGAGCGGTTTTGTTTATCATTAGCATCATTACCATTTATGTCAGTTCTATGCTCTAGGAGCCACAATATAGGTCCCACTCTCACACATGTCATTAATAGTAGGAAAGGAATGGTGCCCCTGGCACCACAAAAACCTGGGTGTCTTAATGGATGCCATGGTCTTTGTTGTTGTCGCTTCATGTTGGTATTCAGGGTTTTTGATGATCTAGACTGTCCTTTGTTGCTGCAGGGAGTTCCCTACGGTTGGTGGATTGGCACTCCACTTGTTGGGACCAGGGCACGACTGATTGGCTCCCTGTCCTGTTGGTTTGAGGGTGTAGTTTTCTCTGCAGTTGGTGGATTGGCACTCCACTTGTTGGGACCAGGGCACGACCGATTGTCTCCCTGTCCTGTTGGCTTGAGAGCGTCGTTATTCTGGTCTGGTCTGGTCCTCTGGTGTCATCTTGATTCGTCTGCAGTGGTTGCAATGGATCCACGTAGCTCTCTCTGCAACTTTTACTGCGGTGTGGGTGGTCAGGAGCACTTGGAATGGTCCTTGCCAATGACGTGTAGCCCAATTCTTTCGTCTGAAGTCTTTCACCATCACGTGATCACCTGGCTTGAGGTCATGGAGTGGACCCTCAGCTGATCTGGGTAGGCCGTCTCCTACCTGCTTGTGAATGTCTCTAAAGGTAGAAGAGAGGTTAGCACAGTATCTTAACATTTCATCTTCACATTGGTCTGTGGATGGGAGCTGTCTCTGGCGTGGTCCAATGCCTGTTTCTATTGGTCTCCCAAATAGAATTTCAAATGGGCTGAGCCCATATTTTGGTCTGACTCGTGCTCTCATTTGGAGGAGCACAATTGGGAGTGCCTTCATCCAGGTTAATCCTGTCTCAGCACAACATTTTGCCAATTTGTTTTTCAAGATTCTGTTCTGTCTTTCAACTGCTCCGCCACTGGCAGGGTGATACGCACAGTGTTGTCTCATATCAATGCCAAAGTATGTTCCCACCTCCCTTAATGTTGCATTCACGAAATGTGAGCCGTTATCACTAGAAAGTTTTGTTGGAATACCCCATCTTGGTATGACCTCTCTTACCAGAGCCTTGGCAACTGCTGCTGCATCAGCTTTACTTGTTGGGAAGGCCTCTGTCCATTTTGAGAACATGTCACACATTACCAGACAATACTTTTTACCTTCGCTTGGGGTGAGTTCAATGAAGTCCATTTGGAGATGGTCAAATGGTCTGTCTGGAGGTGGGTGTGCTGCTTGCGGGGTGGAAACCCCTCTGCCAGGATTGTGAGCTGCACAAATTATACATGCTTCACAGAATTTTTGTGAGAATATTGCGAACCCTTTTGTGTACCAGTGTTGGTTAATGGATGCTAACATCCCCCCTTTTGACACGTGGTCTTGACCATGTGTCAATTTAGCAAAATGGGGAAACATATACTCAGGCAGACATGGTTTGTTGTCAGGACCATACCAGACACGCCATTCTTCCTCCAGGTGGACTTTTCGTCTGGTAGAGCCTTCCTCTGGATTTCCTGTAAGTCAAGGAAGGGTGTGGCAGGTGTGCTGTCATTTAGGAGAGAGAAAGAAGAGTCATCATATGGTTTTTTGGCTGCAGCCTTTGCTTGTTTGTCAGCATGAGCGTTACCCAATGACACTTCATCAGTGTTCCGTGTGTGAGCTTCACATTTGACCACAGCAATTGATAAGGGAAGCAGAACAGCATCAAGGAGAGCAGACACAAGTTTGTGATGAGCTATGGGTTTCCCTGTGGAGGTTAAGAACTGTCTGTTTCCACAGGGCGCCAAAATCGTGTACTACGCCAAATGCGTATCTACTGTCTGTATAGATGTTGACAGTTTTGTTTTCAGCCAATTTACATGCTTCTGTGAGCGCAATTAGTTCTGCAGCTTGCGCTGAGAGGTTTGATGGTAAGGAGTCAGAGTCACAGATTCAGATCTGTGAAATGGAAGCAACACAGTTATGTGGTTCGCCGTCGTCTTCTGTTGGGAGAAGGGTAGCAGGGTTAAGAACAGTACACCTTTTTACTGAAATGTTAGGCATGTTTAGTAAGGTCGTTGTGTATCTCAGCCAACGTGCTGCCGAGAGATGGGATGTTTTCTGTTCAAGCAAGATCATAAACACAGCATGTGGGACAAAAAGGGTTAGATCAGAATATCCTACAATGTCCCTTGAAGCCATCACAGCTTTTTCTGCAGCTGCCACTGCCCTTAAGCATGCAGGGAGTCCAGCTGCCACGGGGTCAAGTTTGGCTGAGAAATAAGTCACTGGCCTAAGTCTCCCACCATGTTCCTGTAGGAGCACAGATGTCATACAACCTCTCCTTTCGTCCACAGTCTGTGTGAATGGTCTGTCAGAATTAGGTAGTCCCAGTGTGGGAGTCGTCTGTAAGGTCAGTTTCAAGTCGTTAAATGATTGCTCAGCTTCAGAAGTCCAAACAATTCTGCTGCTAGCTGTTAGGCCTTTACCATGGATCATAGCATTGAGTGGTGCCTCCATAACAGAATAGTGGGGAATGAATGCTCTGCAATAAGAGCACATACCTAAGAACGACATAACCTGTTTCTTAGTTTGTGGTTTCGGAATGTCTTGGATTGCTTGAACTCTTTTAGGGGAGAGGGATTTGCCCTCTGCTGTGATCACATGCCCTAGGAAAACAACCTTTTCTTTGACAAACTGTAATTTTGATATGCTAGCCTTATGACCTTCCGCTGCTAAGTGTTTTAATAGTTTAACAGTGTCAGCCTCGCATTGTTCCTGTGTTGGACTACAAATCATCAGGTCATCAACGTATTGTAGGAGTGCACTTCCTGGCGATAGAGTGAGTGTTGACAAGCTGTCTTTTAAACATTCATTGTAGATTGTTGGAGACTCACAATAGCCATGACACAAACGTGTGAATGTGTAAGTTTGTTCATTAAATGTAAAAGCAAACCAAAACTGGCTGTCCGGATGGACGGGTATGCTGAAAAATGCATTTGCCAAATCTACCACGGAGAACCATTTACTCTTAGGAGGTACCTGTGAGAGGATGGTATAAGGGTTTGGCACATTTGGTGCCCTCTGCTGGACAGCTTCATTTACTGCTTGTAGGTCTTGTACAAATCTCCATTCATCAGGTTGACCCTTGTCTCTAATTTTCTTTACAGGAAAGATTGGAGTTCTGACTGGTGAGGCTTTGCAGGGAACAATTACCCCAGCCATCAACAAAGAGTTGAAGACAGGTGTAATTCCATCAATTGCATCTTTCCTAAGTGGATACTGTTTCTGACATGGTCTGTAGTCTGATTTGGGAATAATCACTACTGGTTCTGCATTTTTTATTAGGCCCACATCATGTTTGCCCTGTGCCCATAGGGAATTTGGAACTTCCTTGAGGGCCGGCAAGTCTGATGGGTTTAGATCTGGTTTGGTTGTGACGTCACTTTTTACCTGTTGAAACATATCTGAGCTCTCTGGTACCAGTTCTACAGTTCTACTTGTATGCACTATAGAACAAACACTTTGTTTGAAAACCTTCAAGTCATGGTTCCATTTGATTTTTGCATTTGCTGTATTTTCCCACTTACATGAGTCCTGAACACATCGTCTTACCCATGGACCCAGATCCTCCCAGTCATCCTTTTTGTGTTTGGCAAGTGACACATGTGGGTGAGAGCCAGGTACATGGAACGGTGCAGGATACTCCAGACAGTGTGCATGAGAGAGAGATGGTGTTGAATTCACATGACCCTGTTTCTTTTCTGGGAGCTTGACAGAAATTATGGTTATTCCAATACATACACCTTAACATTAGCTTTTCATGCTCATAACCTGTTCGATACCATTGTTTCTCATATGCTGTGTCTTGTCCTCTGCTTACATATGCTGTGCAGTGTAAGTCTTCTGGTTGCATGAACTGTGTGTCCTTCTCTTGTGTAAATGTTTTTGCTTGCTGCACTAGCGTGTCATTTCCTGTCCTACCCAGCTTCCATTCATACACATACAGCAGTGAGTCGTGGCTGTGTTGTACAAAAGTGTGGCAGTCTGGTGTGTGGTTACCGTTTGTTCTGGTCACAACTACCCCTTCAGGTGTGGAAACGAAGGTCAGCCTCGGCGTTCTCTGAACTGGCCCCTGCCTGCCCCTCTGCCTCTTCCTCCCCTGCTCTGTCCTCTGCCGTCACCGGTTAGGTGTTGCATCATGGTAAGCTGGGCCAAGTGTAAGTCTTTTGTGTCTTTATCGCTCCTTTTCTTCTTTGTGCTTTTCATCACATCTTCAGCATGAACAGCATGTGCTTCAATTGCGCGCAGTTTGTCTTGGCGCCAGGTGATGCATCTGCGTTTTACCATATCAGAGATGTTAGATTGTAATCCGTTGAGGAAGCTGTTTTTCAGGTGGGCTTCCCATGGGGTGAGTTCAGCGGCGTTGATGTCTCGTGGTGTGTCAAGGCCGCAGTAGATCTTGTATACATCCATCAATCTTGAGAGATATTCGCGAACTGTCTCATCGTCCTTCTGTTTGCATGTAGCAACCTTGTCCATATCCATTCTTGCGGGAAACTCACGCTCGCAACAGGCCACAATTGTCTGTATAGCATCCCTGTAGGGGCCATTGGTGTTGTCGTTCCACTCTGGATGAACCAGTCTGATATCTCCATCTTCTGATGGGGGAAAGGAGCTATGAACTCTTGTCCAGCCAATCCCCGCATATTTTCCCATCAGGATCCGTCTGAGTTCATATAGAGTTGGGCGGAATTCTCTGCAAAAGGTGGTCAGCTGTTTTCCAAACCTCACCCCTCCTGCGTCTTCAGGATTTGGTAGGTGTTTTGATGCCTCTTTTATGTCTCTTTCAGCCCACGGTCTGTGGACCAACATCGCCGTGCCGTCCCCTCCCGCCACCTCTATCATTGGCAGGGTGAGTTGTGGGGGAGATTCAGGTTGGTATGTCACCCCGGACCTCGTGGCAGATGATATGCTTGCAGAGCTGTCTGGCGTGTGGGGAGAAGCGGTCACTGTTGACTTTTGTGGGGTGGAGTGAGGGGTCAGGTATGGAGGTAGATCGCCTGTGTCCTCTGCGGGGGGTGCAGATGCTGCTGGAGCCTTGGGTTACTTTGGCCTCACCACTGGTCCCGTCATGGGCGGCAGATTCTGGTTGACCTGTGGTTGGACGTTCTGCGGGGGTGGTTGTTGCTGTCGTCTTCTAGGCGGGGCGCAGTTGAGGTCGGTGTCCTGCAACTGAACACACTGAGGCACACGAGATTTTCCCTGCCTGATTTTTCCTATCCCTTATCATAGCCTCTTTCTGCCACATTCCATATGCTTTCCAGTGCTTTCCAGTCACCTATATTCTTTCCCTTGATCTAGTTGTCTTAGGTTAAAACTACCATCTGCTGGAAAACCAAGACGTTGTACCCAGACATGATATTGAGTAATTGATTCGTCACCATAGCTCTTTCTCAAGAAATTGACATAAGGGCCAGTATAGGCCTGATTCGGATCTTGTTTACCAAGTTTTGAGCCCATTTTGTTTTATTTCAATTTCCCTTTTGACTTGAGGTGTTCATACAAGAGTGTTGGACAATTAAACACAATGTATAACAATTATTATTACCCAAATTATTATAAAAGACAGTGTTACCTTTTTTTTATTTTTATAAATGATCTTTTAGTAGTTTCGGTTGGTATTGGTGGGCAGTATTATATTTTAGTTTGTTTTTCTTTTTATTACCCAAAGTATTGTAAAGGACAGTATTCTGTTTTAGTTTTTTCTATGAATAAAATCTTTTAGTAGTTTAGATTGGTGTTGGCGATCTAACAATAGGAACGTGATTTATACCTTGCATGCTTTTCAGCCCTGTCTGCACTTGCTTTATCTGGAGTCTCGTCTGATCTCCCAGCTCATATACTTGCTGGTATATTTTATGCAAGCACTTAAACAGTCTGTAAGTTGAACTCGTCAGTACAACTTCAGGTTTTACTAAACCTTGGTTAAAAATACTCAGGAGCCTCGTCCGGTCTCCAAAAAACCCAGTTCCTATGTTATCTTACACAACACCTTCGCTCTTTTACTCTTAAAACCAATAATACATTTTTATCAGTAAAACTTCATGAGAGACACATCAAAACATTTTAGTCTTGTGATGTCATGTGTTTTGGTCAATTTAAATTGTTGCCAAAGAATAAACTGAAAGCTCCTCACCAGGTTCAAGGGATTGCAGCGCTGAGTGAAGTCTGTCTCAGGGCCCTTGGTCCTTGTCACTCGGTTCTAATGAGGTTTAAAGCCGAAGACTGTTTCTTCAGGACGGTTGGTCACCGCCGGCGCCTGGTCAGAGTACCCTCAGTCGAGCGATCCCGGACGAGCCCCCAAGATTGTGATGGAAATCTTTCAGTGAACAACAATAAACGATGTTTGGTCTCAGTTGAGAGTTTTAATGCATATAGAAAGTATTATACAACGTTGGTCAGCTGGATCAGCATTCCTTCACCAACAGTGTGGATTCAGATACTGATGCTGTGGCTGAGGAGAGGACCATCCTTAACTCCAATGCTCATACGTCATAGGTCTAGGGGTAAACATATCTTGCACCTGTTTGCTGATCAAGAAGCTGGGAAAGAAGCGTAGGCGTTGTGAGCTACTATCTCAAACCTCAGCCTGCAGTTAGGAGTGATCCAAGGTCACATAACATCTTTGATACAAGAGAAGGAGCAGTCGGTTTTGGTTCTTCCTCAGTCACATAATTAAAAATAACAAAGTACATTGGGTCACAGAGAGGTCAATACATTTCATATATGACTGAAGCAAAATAGTACAAATATATTTTTTGCCATTACACAGCCCCTTCCCATCCCCAAGCGTCCCTGGTCCCACATCTCCCTGGACTTCATTTCAGGCCTTCCCCCCTCCGACGGGTTCACCACTATCCTGGTAGTGGTGGACCGGTTCTCCAAGGCTGCCCACTTCATCCCCCTTCCCAAGCTGCCCTCGGCCCAGGAGACCGCGGACCTGATGGTGCAGCATGTCTTCAGGATCCACGGTCTCCCCCAGGACGTGGTGTCGGATCGGGGTCCCCAGTTTGCCTCCAGGTTCTGGAAGGCGTTCGCCAACAGCCTCGGCGCCTCCGTCAGCCTCTCGTCCGGATTCCATCCCCAGTCCAATGGGCAGACGGAGCGCGTCAACCAGGACCTGGAGGGCGTGCTGAGGTGCCACGTTTCCGGGAACCCTGCGACCTGGAGCCGGCGATTGGCCTGGGCCGAGTACGCCCACAACACCCTCCTCTGCTCCTCCACTGGCCTGTCCCCCTTCCAGTGCCAGTACGGTTACCAACCCCCCCTGTTCCCTGAGCAAGAGGAGGAGGCGGAGGTGCCTTCCGTCCAGGCCCAGGTCAGTCGGTGTCGCAGGACCTGGAGACGGGTGCGGGCGGCGCTCAAGAGGGCTTCGGCCAAGTCCCAGCTCCAGACCAACCGCAAGCGTCACCCGGCCCCGGTCTTCCGCCCGGGCCAGAAGGTGTGACTCTCGACCCAGGACCTTCCCCTCCGGGTCGAGTCCCGGAAGCTGTCCCCCCGCTTCGTGGGCCCCTTCCACATCATTAGGCGGGTGAACCCTCCCTCCTCTTGCCCCCTGGCCCCCCCTCCCCGCCCTGCTCCCCCACCTCGTCTCATCGGAGGACAGCCGGCCTACACGGTGGACCGGATTTTGGGGTGTAGACGGGTGGGGAGGGGGCTGCAGTACCTGGTAGATTGGGAGGGGTATGGCCCGGAGGAACGGACTTGGGTGCCCCGGCGGAGTATACTGGACCCCGCCCTTATTATTGACTTCCGCCGCCTGCATCCTGGGGTACCTAAGTAACGGCTGGTGCCGTTCGTCGGGGGGGGGGGGGGGGGGGGTACTGTCACGCCTGAGGTTGCCTTCTGGTGACTCTGGCGCCCCCCTCTGGCTTTACGGGTCAGTGCCTCCCAATCTACCTTAAATCATACCACCTGTGTGTTCTGTCCCCTGTTTGTATAATTAGCCTGTGTGTTCCCCATGTCTTCATCCGAGATTCTCCCCGTCTGTTGTGAGTACCCTGTCTGTCTGTCTGTCTGTATCGCCAGTCCCAGTGATTCCCGTTCGTATTATTATTCCACTTGTTAAGTGTGTACATTATTTACGGAGCTTGTTTTCTCCACCCTTGTTTTATCGTTTGGTCCCCTTGTTTGTTTGTTCCTGACTCCCTACTTTTGAGATATTAAACCCCCCACTTAAGAACACTTTACGCTGTTGTCTGAGTATCTCTCCGCACTTGGGTCCACCACACTACCACCCACCCTAACACAGAGTCCTTCGACTGAGGAGGCAGTGATGGACCAGAGTGAGAGAACGAGAGAATTTGTAACCCTCGGTATTTAGACTTACAGTAATTGCTTTTTATCTTTTGTATTTTTATTATTTTTCCAATTAAATCACTTTATTGATATATTGTATTATCCTGCTGTCATGCTTAATGCTTGAATAAAGAACAACTCTGCAAACCAAGGAAAAGTTTTTGTAGATTTGTACTTAGTATAGTACTTACCACCTGAAATGATGTGTTATCCTCCTTGCTAAACATAAAAAGATGGATTACACTGTGCATATTACACCAAAGGATCTAAATGGTTATTCTAGCCTCTGTAATGAAATATCCCCTTTGGATGAATTGTCCTCATCTATAAATCCGATTCCTGCAAATACACCAACTGGCAGTCATATAAGAATAGAGCCGTTGTTAACCATTGGGGCTTTCATATGCTCAGTCCTGATTTGTAGGTCACTTACAGGGCTTGGTATTTAGTGGTAGCAGGGGAAACTGCGGGAAGTAGACAGTTAATAGCAGGGTGAGTCTGTTCGACACTAGCCGATTGTTATCTTCTTGAATCCTAGTTGGGTAAGACCCTTTAGGCAGAGGATTTAACCCATTCGTTGGAGGGCTAGTCTGGGGCTCCTGTACAGGGTCAATTACCGGGAGACAATCCACAGAGGTCATAAAAGACCTGTTATTAATACGCCTATCCATAGAGAGGTCATAATAGACTTGTTATTAACATGTCTATCGTCTATCCATAGAAAGGTTATAAGAGACCTGTTATTAACACGTCTATCCATAGACAGGTCATACAAGACCTGTTATTAACATGTCTATCCACAGAGAGGTCATAAGAGACCTGTTATTAACACGTCTATCCTCTGTCCATAGACAGGTCATAAGAGACCTGTTATTAACTAGTCTATTCATAGAGAGGTCATAAGAGACCTGTCATTGACATGTTCATCATCGATCCATTGAGAGGTCATAAGAGGTCATAAACTGTTATTAACATATACACTCACCGGCCACTTTATTAGGTACACCTGTTCAACTGCTCGTTAACGCAAATATCTAATCAGCCAATCACATGGCAGCAACTCAATGCATTTAGACATGGTCAAGACGACCTGCTGAAGTTCAAACCGAGCATCAGAATGGGGAAGGTGATTTAAGTGACTTTGAACGTGGCATGGTTGTTGGTGCCAGGCGGGCTGGTCTGAGTATTTCAGAAACTGCTGATGTACTGGGATTTTCACACACAACCATCTCTAGGGTTTACAGAGAATGGTCCGAAAAAGAGAAAATATCCAGTGAGCGGCAGTTCTCTGGGTGAAAATGCCAGAGGTCAGAGGAGAATGGCCAGACTGGTTCGAGATGATAGAAAGGCAACAGTAACTCAAATAACCACTCGTTACAACCAAGCTATGCAGAAGACCATCTCTGAATGCACAACACGTCGAACCTTGAAGCAGATGGGCTACAGCAGCAGAAGGCCACTCCTGTCAGCTAAGAACAGGAAACTGAGGCTACAATTTGCACGGGCTCACCAAAATTGGACAATAGAAGATTGGAAAAATATTGCCTGGTCTGATGAGTCTCAATTTCTGCTGCGACATTCAGATGGTAGGGTCAGAATTTGGCGTAAACAACATGAAAGCAAGGATCCATCCTGCCTTGTATCAATGGTTCAGGCTCGTGGTGGTGGTGGTGTAATGGTGTGGGGGATATTTTCTTGGCACACTTTGGGCCCCTTAGTACCAATTGAGCATCGTTTAAACGCCACAGCCTACCTGAGTATTGTTGCTGACCATGTCCATCCCTTTATGACCACAATGTACCCATCTTCTGATGGCTACTTCCAGCAGGATAACACGCCATGTCACAAAGCTCACATCATCTCAAACTGGTTTCTTGAACATGCCAATGAGTTCACTGTACTCCAATGGCCTCCACAGTCACCAGATCTCAATCCAATAGAGCACCTGTGGGATGTGGTGGAACGGGAGATTCGCATCATGGATGTGCAGCCGACAAATCTGCAGCAACTGCGTGATGCTATCATGTCAATATGGACCAAAATCTCTGAGGAATGTTTCCAGCACCTTGTTGAATCTATGCCACAATGAATTGAGGCAGTTCTGAAGGCAAAAGGGGGTCCAACCCGGTACTAGCAAGGTGTACCTAATAAAGTGGCCGGTGAGTGTATATCATTAGAGAGGTCATAAGAGACCTGTTTTTAACATGTCTGTCCTCTATCCATAGATAGGTCATAGGAAAACTTTTATTGACATGTCTATCCATAGAGAGGTCATAAGTGACCTGTTATTAACACGTTTATCCATAGAGAGGTCATAAGAGACCTGTTATTAACACGTCTATCCTCTATCCATAGAGAGGTCATAAGAGACCTGTTGTTAACATGTCTATCCTCTATCCATAGAGAGGTCGTAAGACAACTGTTATTGTCACGTCTATCGTTTATCCATAGAGAGGTCTTAAGAGCCCTGTTATTAACACGTCTATCCATAGAGAGGTCATAAGAGACCTGTTTTTAAGACGTCCATCATCTATCCATAGAGGTCATAAGAGACCTGTTATTGTCACGTCTATCGTCTATCCATAGAGAGGTCATAAGAGACCTGTTATTACCATGTCTATCCATAGAGGTGTCACAAGAGAGCTGTTATACACTCATCTATCCATAAAGAGGTAATAAGAGACCTGTTCTTAACGTCTATCCATAGAGAGGGGTTATGATAGGGTTATGTCTGGTCTATGACAGGATTATGACAGGGTTATGTCTGATCTATGACAAGGTTATGACAAGGTTATGCCAGGGTTATGACAGGTCTATGACAGGGTTATGTCTAGTTTATGACTGTCTAGTCTAAGACCTTTGAGTGCCTCTAACCACCCTTCTGTCAAACTCCTGAAGTTCGCAGATGACACAACCCTCATTGGATTAATCTCCAATGGGGGATCAGTGCGCCTACAGAGGGAAGTTGACAGCCTGGCTTCCTGGTGCAGCCAGAACAACTTGGAGCTGAACGCCCTAAAAACTGTAGAGATGATTTGACTTGATTTGAGATGACTTCAGGAGAAGCCCAGCCCCAACCGCCTCCCTCATCATGTGTGACTCCCCAGTTAACACTGTGGAGTCATTCAGATTCCTTGGGACAATAATTTCTTCAACAGTTTCTTCCCCATGGCAGTGGGGCTATCAAACAACCTCCCTGCCTCTCACTGACTCTGGGACTTCCACCCCTCCCCACCCTGTCACACACACACACACACACACACACACACACACACACACACACACAATGCACTGACAGTGTAATTTATAATTATTTAAAATGATTCTAACTCATAGTGTACATGCCCAATACCCATTTCACTGCCTCTAGCTTCATTGCCACTTAAGCCTCGCACAGCCGACAAAATGTATTGTTTTATTGTTCTATTTTGTAAATTTGTAAATTTGTTATTGCTATTTTGTTAATATTTTGCTATTTTGTCAACTTTTTGTCAATATTTGCTTTTGTTTTTTATGTCCCATGCACCAACCTCACCAAGTCAATTTCCTGTATGTGCAAATATACTTGGCCAAATAAAAGAATTCTAATTCTGATTCTGGGTTAAGATAGGGTTATGTCTGCTCTATGACAGGTTAATGGCAGGGATATGACAGGCTTATGTCTGGTCTATGACAGGGTTATGTCTGGTCAATGACAGGGTTAATATAAGGTTATCGCTGGTCTATGACAGGGTTATGTCTGGTCTATAACAGGGTTATGAATGGGTTATGTCTGTTCTTTGACAGGGTTATGACAGGGTCATGTCTGTTCTTTGACAGGGTTACGACAGGGTTATGTGTAATCTATGACAGGGCTATGACAGGGTTATGTCTGGTTATGATAGGGTTATGTCTGGTCTATGACAGGGTTATGTCTGGTCTATGACAGGGTTATGATAGGGTTATGTCTGGTCTATGACAGGATTATGTCTGGAGCACATCTTCAATAAAAACAAGCCGTGTTACTTCAAACTCTGCTGTTTTGCGCTCGAATGGGAACTCTTGCATTTTAAACACTGGGAATTGGGATTTTGTTGATGTAAATCGTCTAAAGAACCGTTCCAAGAATTGATCCTTGTGGAACACCCTTAGTTATGTCCAGAAAACCTGATTTAACACCATCAGTTAAGATACACTGCGTTCTGTCCATTAAATAATTTTCAAAACATCTACATTAAGCCTGATCCAGGCCTATTTCAGACAACCTCAGGCTATTTCAAACAACCTGAGCTGGTAATGGTCCACCGTATCGAATGCCTTGGAGAGATTTTTCTGATCTAGGCAATTTATCGCATCATCTAAGACAAGTGTAGCAGCTGAGACTGTGCTATGACCAGGTCTAAAGCCAGATTGGTGCACATTTAGAATAGAATGGGAAGATTCGTGGGTTCTCAGCTTGGAGTTCACCAGGGACTCTAATACTTTGGAAAGGCAAGATAGCTTGGATGTTGGGCAGTAGTTATATAGGTGGTTAAAGGCATTAGTTATCTCAATTTTCTCCGTAATGAAGCCAGAGTCTGATAAAACGTCTTTCGGTAGGGATGAAGAGGAATTTAATTTAAAGGGCGTAAATTGTTTTCCAAACTTTTGTAGGATCACCAGCAGAATCCGAGATAGCACTGAGGAAGTAGCTTGATTTGGCTTTCTTAATTGATGAGTCTATTTCTCAGTTGTCTGAAAATCAGCCAATCAGCAACTGAGTCTGTTTTGCTGACTTTGGCTCAAGCCTGGTTTCTCAACAAAAGGAGATCTGAAAGTTATGTGGAATATCAGGGATTAGCTCTATTCTTAATTCTAAGGCGTTTACAGGGTGCATGTTTGTCTGCCAGATATGTTGTCACGTATCAGAGACCGAACCCAAATGCAGACTAGGGACAAGCAGGTAAGTATAAAGCAAGTAGATTTAATTCGACAGGTATAATAGAAAGGAACAGGCGGGGCAGGCAGGTAGTCAGGCAGGGGTCGGGCAGGCAGACGGGTAGTCAGACAGGCAGAGGTCAGGCAGGCAGACGGGTAGTTAGACAGGCAGAGGTTGGGCAGGCAGACTGGTAGTCAGAGAGGCAGGGGTCGGGAAGGCAGACGGGTAGTCAGACAGGCAGGGGTCGAGCAGGCAGGCAGGTAATCAGACAGGCAGGGTACTGGAGCTGGAAGCATGGCACAAAGACAAAACCATGAATGGCAAATGATCCGGCGTTGACTAGCAGCAGGTGCATGGTATATGTACTGGAGAGTCGATTACTCGATTGCCGACAGGTATGTTAGTCACCGCCGGCAGAGATCATGGAGTCGTGACAGTACCCCCCCTCCTCCGGGCGCCTCCGGGCAACCCACTGGGCTTGTCCGGGTGCAGGCGATGGAAATCCCGGATGAGGGCAGGGTCCAGGACCAAACGATGGGGAATCCAACTCCTCTCCTCAGGACCATACCCCTCCCAATCCACCAAGTACTGCACCCCACGGCCACGGCAGCGAGAGTCGGTGTAGGCGGGGTGGTCGTCTATCATCCGGGGGGGGGGGGGGGGGGGGGGTCGGGCATAGGAGGGGACAGAGCGCTGGAAGAGGCTTGAGGAGAGATACATGGAATGATGGATACAGAAGGTACGGGGAAGTTTAAGGCGTACAACTGTGAGGTTGATGACCCTCTCTATCAAAAAAGGCCCAATGAACCTAGGAGACAGTTTCTTAGCATCCATCTTAAAGGGTAGATCCGCTGTCTCCTTGGCGGACAGTAGCTTAGGCAGGGGCAGGAAATAGGCAAACTGTCACTGTCCGTTTTACCGTCGGAAGGTGGTAGACCGGTGATAAAGTCGAGAGCCAGATGAGACCAAGGACGCCGAGGTATGGGCAGGGGACGCAGCAAACTCGGACTGGGCTGGGTGGAGGTCTTATTCTGGGCACAGACAGGACAGGCAGAGACAAAGGACTTGGTGTCCTCCATAAGGGACGGCCACCAAAACAGTCTACAGAGGAAGGCCAGCGTACGGGTTATTCCAGGATGACAAGTGTGTGTGACGGCCGCAACGACACAGGTGGCAGGAATGATTCAAGATTCAAGATTCTTTATTTGCACAAAAATGCTTCCATTCCTCCAATGCCAGTTTCACCGCCAGAAACTCACCATTACCCACGTCGTAGTTTCTCTCTGCCGGGGAGAGATGGTGAGACAGGAAGGCATAAGGATGGAGCTTACCATCCTCAGAAGATTGCTGAGAGAGGACTGCCCCCACCCCGATGTCCGAGGCGTCCACCTCCACCACAAGCTGCTGAGACGGGTCCGGCTGGATGAGGATTGGTGCTGAGGTGAACCGGGTCTTAAGCTCCTGGAAGGCAGCCTCCGCCTCGGGAGACCACAGAAACTGTCTGGAGGTGGAGGTGAGAGCTGTAAGATGGACCGCTATGCGCCTATAGTTGCGGATGAACCACAGATAAAAGTTGGCAAACCCAAGGAACCTCTGTAGTTGCTTCCGGTCGTTGGGACTTGGCCACTCAAGGACCGCTCTCACCTTGGCGGGATCCACCCTCATCTGCCTGCTGACAATGATGTACCCAAGGAAAGATACTGATGGGGCATGGAACTCGCACTTGACAAACAGGCAATTCTCCAGGAGCCGTTGGAGAACCAGACGAACGTGCTGGACATGGTCGGCGAGATCCTTAGAAAAAATCAAGATATCATCCAAGTACACGAAGACAAAAAGATTTAACATGTCCCTGAGGACGTCATTCACCAGATTCTGGAACACTGCTGGGGTGTTGGTGAGACCAAATGGCATCACTAAATACTCTAAATGACCCAGGGGGGTGTTGAACCCCGTCTTCCATTCGTCTCCCTCCCAAATACAGACCAGGTGGTAGGCGTTGCGGAGGTCGAGCTTAGTGAACACCGTGGCTCCCTAGAGTGAATCAAAAGCAGAGTTCATTAAGGACAATGGGTACTTGTTCTTTACCGTGATGTTGTTTAGACCTCTGAAGTGTATGCACAGGCGGAGCGTCTTGTTCTTTATCTCCACAAAGAAGAAACCGGCGCCCACGAGTGAAGAGGAAGGACGGATGATGCCTGCAGCCACAGAGTCCTTGATGTAACTCTCCATAGCTTGCCGCTCGGGCTTAGAGAGGCTGTAGAGGCGGCTGCTTGGGAGAGGGGCTCCAGGCAGCAGTTCAATGGCGCAGTCGTAAGGGCGGTGAGGTGGCAGAGATCGGGCTTGCTGCTTATTAAACACCATCTGAAGGTCGTGGTACTCAGGGGGAACCAGGGAAACGTCAGGGATCTCTGGCCTAGGAGACTGGCTAGGAGCAGACGGAGACAGGGCAGATCGCAGATAAGTGACATGACAAGCAGGCCTCCAACTGTCAATCCTGGCTGAGGCCCAGTTGATCAGGGGATTATATTTTACCAGCCAGGGGTGTCCCAGAATGATGGGCACATACGGAGAACTAATAACAAAAAAGCTCACCTCCTCTTGATGGTTACCAGACAACAGTAGATGCACAGGTGCTGTCTTGGCCTTAACTCTGGCGAGGATACTGCCATCCAGGGCGTTGGCCTCTAATGGCTGATCTAGAAGTATAGTGGAAAGACCAAGCTGCTCCACAACACAACATCCAAAAAACTTTCGTCTTTCGTACTCAAGCGTGGCACAACCATGACTGGCAAAACCATGAATGGCAAACGATCCGGCGTTGACTAGCAGCAGGTGCAGGGTATAAGTAGTGGAGAGAAGTTGACTCGATTGCCGACAGGTGTGCTAGTCACCGCCGGCAGACATCATGGAGGTGGAGTCGTGACATATGTAAATATAAATGAGAAATGTTCTTGAGCCAAATTGGGGTCAGGTATGCAGTTGATGAGGGAAATAAAGATCATGTAAAAAACATGGAGTGTGGAGCAGATTTTTATCCATTCATCTCTAATACAGGCTATTGGACAGTGATCACTGATGTAATTTGCAAAACCACTGGCTATATACATTCACTTTATTAGGAACACTATACTAATACTGGGTAGGGCCTCCCTTTGCTCTCAAAACAGCTTCAATTCTTCGTGGCATTGATTCCACAAGATGTTGAAACATTCCTTTGAGATTCTGGTCCATGATGACATGATTGCATCACGCAATTCCTGCAGATTTTTCAGGTGCACCTTCGAGCTGTGAATCTCCCGTTCAACCACATCCCAACGGTGTTCTATTGGATTCAGATCCGGTGACTGGGAAGGCCACTGAAGAACACTGAACTCATTGTCATTATTCATGAAACCAGTTTGAGACGACTTTTTCTTTGTGACATGGTGCATTATCCTGCTGAAAGTAGCCATTGGAAGATGGGTAAATTGTGGCCATGAAGGGATTCACATGGTCAGCAACAATACTCAAATAGGCTGTGGCATTCAAGCGATGATTGATTGGTATTAACGGGTCCAAAGTGTGCCAAGAAAACATTCCCCACACCATTACACCACCTCCGCCATGAGAAAGTGTACAGGTGTTCCAAATAAAGTGCTCGGTGAGTATATTTATAAGGCCTATTTGTTTGGATGATGTCTAGCAGGGTGGATTTATCTGGATTCGTCAAGTTAGGTCAAGTTGGTTTTGAGATTAGGTGTGACAGTTGTAAGCCATTGCACAGGTTTATCTTAGGTTTGAGACAACCAGTCAAGATTAAAATCACCTATTATGACTACTTCAGAGTGTACATAGGAGGATAGAAGTGCAACTAAGTTATCAAGGTGTGGCGCCCGGCCCGTGCCTAAGCCCATGCGCGAGTGTGGGACGGTGGTAAATGGAGTATATATCTCGCCTCGCTTTGTCTCTGCTGTTTCTGCTGTCCCTCTCTTGCCCCGTGTTGTCTTTGGCAGGACCATGTATGGAGTTCCTGCGCCCCAAGGGGCCACAGCTGCAACCCGTGGAGATAATCACCGTATGCCCATACATGGAGTTCCTGCCCATCAAGGCACAGGTGAAGGGCATCAGCAGGAGCAGCAGAGACGGTACAAAAGTAGCCCACGGAGCACCCAGTGGGGAGGAGTTGCTATGGCGAACCAAGGAGCAGTTGATGAGAGAGAGAATAAGCCAAGTCACCATTGTCCAGTGTATGACCCCTGACCATAGGAGAGCCCGCTACGTTGCCAACCTTCGCCTGTCTGACTACCCCGCTGCCGCCCCGACCTGGAACGTAAGAGGACCACCCACCGTGTACCGAACCCCCCTGCTATCTTCACGACACGACGCCTTCTCACCCCCACCCTCTCTCTATCATTTCCCTCTCCCCGCTAACCGAATAAATATCTTTGATTATAATTCTGGTGTGGACCTCTCTGCTTACACTGTGTTTGGGTCCGTGATGCGCCCGCACACCCCGGCGGCCGTCACATTTGGTGGAGAATGCGGGCATAGCGACCCGGGACCCAAACGCAGTGAACCGCAGAGACACCAGGGGGCCAAGCACCGGGAAACCAGTCCAGACCCCGCCATGGCCACTGGTACGGATTTCCAGGCGCTGATAGCGCAGCTCGTGGACCTCAATGTCAAGCAGCAAGCCCGCCATGAGCTCGTCGCCGGCCTGCTGGCCAAGGGCCAGCACAAGTCCGCCACTCCGGCCCAATTCCTGGTCAAACAAACGGGGGACGACGACGTGGAGGCGTACCTCCAGATGTTCGAGAGGACAGCACAGAGGGAAGGCTGGGCCCCCGATCAATGGACAGGCCTGGTGGCTCCATTTCTGTCAGGCATGGCCCAAAGTTGCTATCAGGACCTCTGCGCGGACGGGCTTGTGCCATACCCAACCTTGAAGACGGAGATCGTCAAGCGGCTCGGCCACACCCTTTTGACCCGGGCACAACAGCTCCACGAGTGGACCTTCGACCCGGCCGCTTTCCCCCGGGCCCAGATGCACGAACTGACTCGGGTGGCCAACAAGTGGTTGGTATCTGACCCCCCTTCCCTGGGGCCGGTGGAGAGGGTGGTCATGGACCGATACATGAGGGCACTGCCCCACGAGGCCCGGAGGTATGCGTGCCAGAACAACCCCCAGAGCGCCGAGCAGCTGGTATCCCTGGTGGAAGGCTACCAGGCCGCCCAGGGCGTGATGAGGGTGGCCTGGACACCGAAAAGAATCCCGCCCCTGTTACCGACGAGTCGCCCGGAGGCGACGGCCGACCGGAGACGCTGTTTCTCCTGTGGTGAGGTGGGTCATCTGTCCTGGGCCTGCCCCCACGCCCAGGAGGCGTCCATGCCCTCGGCGAGCGACCCCGGACGTCCCTGCGGGCTCCTGACGGCCTGTTGGGCTCAGCCGACGGGAACACCCCCGATCACCCCGGTGCGCATCAATGGGCAGGACGCCACGGCGCTCCTGGACTCGGGTAGCGCGGTGACGCTCGCCAGGCCCCAGTACACCCAACGGCCCTACCTACCCGAAACCCTCGCCGTAACCTGCATCCATGGGGAGACCAGGCATTACCCCACTGCCCACGTCCGGCTCCAAACCACCCGGGGCGTCTTCCAGGGGACGGTTGGAGTCGTCCCGGAGCTGCCCGTGGAGGTGCTGATCGGGAGGGACACTCCCCTATTCCAGGAACTGTGGAGCCACATGACCCGAGAAGACCCGGCCCGGGGGGCCCACCGAGGGAAGAGAACCCCACGACCGCCCAAACTGTGCGCCGTGAACGAGGAGGGAGCGGGAGACTCCACGGACCCCATCTCCGAGGGCGCCGGCAGCGCCGCCGCAGAACGGGCCTTCGCGGAGACCCAAGCCGTCGTCACGGACAGCGACTCACCCTCCCCTGACGATGGCGCCGACTTAATGGGGATGTTCCTGGAGGATTCCGACGCCGCCCCACTGCCCGCCCGCCTGAAGGGGAGGTTCGGGACAGCTCAGATGGAGGACCGCAACCTAGCCAGCGTGCTGCAGCAGGTGAGCGTGGTTGATGGGCAGCGGATGGACGGGGTAAGGGACTTGCCAAACCCACATTTTGCCATTAAGAACAGTCTAATGTATCGTATGAACATGACTAACGGGGCCAGACAGGAACAGCTAGTGGTGCCCAAAGCCTATATTCCCTCAGTTCTCCAGATGGCCCACACCCACCTCCTGGGAGCGCACCTGGGGGTAGCGAAAACCCTGGATCGGATTCAGGCACGGTTCTACTGGCCCGGAGTGAAGAAAGCGGTGGAGACTCACTGTCGGCAGTGCCCCGAGTGCCAAATGGTGGCGCCCCGTCCCCATGTACGAAGCCCCTTAATCCCCCTCCCTATTATCTCTGTTCCTTTCAGCCGCATTGCGATGGACCTGGTCGGGCCCCTCCCCAAGAGCAGCAGTGGGTACCAGTACATCTTGGTGATAGTGGACTACGCAACCCGGTACCCCGAGGCCATTCCCCTCCGCACCATGGCCACCAAGGGTATCGCCAAGGAGCTGGTGGTAATGTTCACGCGGGTCGGCATCCCCGACGAGATCTTAACTGACCAGGGCACCCCATTTATGTCCAAGATTATGAAGGATGTGTGTCAACTCCTGCGCATAACGCAAATTCGCACGTCAGTATACCACCCCCAAACAGACGGCTTAGTGGAAAGGTTTAATCAGACACTAAAACAGATGTTAAAAAAGGTGATGGAGTTGGATGGGAGGAATTGGGACCAGCTCCTCCCATTCCTGATGTTTTCCATACGGGAGGTGCCCCAGGCTTCCACGGGGTTCTCACCCTTCGAGCTGCTGTACGGGAGACGGCCCCGAGGAATGCTAGACCTGGCTAAGGAGGCCTGGGAGCGCCAGCCATCCCCCCACCGCACGATGGTCGAGCACGTGGAGGAGCTCCGGGAACGGATGGCCACCCTGTGGCCCCTGGTGAGGGAACACATGGAGGCGGCCCAGACCGCACAGGCCCGAACCTACAACAGGGGGACGCAGCCGAGGGAGTTTGTGACGGGAGACAAGGTCCTTGTCCTGGTACCTACCTCCGAGTGCAAGTTCCTGGCAAAGTGGAACGGGCCATACGAGGTGATGGAGAAGGTAGGACCAGTCAACTACCGGGTAAGACAGCCGGGAAGGCGGCAGCCCACCAAGATTTATCATGTGAATTTATTAAAGAAATGGGTGGCCCCCGCCGCCATGCTGTCTGTGTCAAACCCCCTCTCCACACAGAAACCCAAGTCGGAGGACGTGCCATTCGGGGAGCAGCTGACCGAACGACAACGACACGACCTGACCGAGGTGGTCGCCAGGCACCGCGACATCTCCTCCACCGCCGGGCGCACCACCCTGATCACCCACCCCATCATAACAACCCCAGGGAAAACGGTAAAACTCAGGCCCTACCGTATCCCCGAGGCCCGAAAGACGGCCATAAACCAGGAGGTGCAGGCGATGCTGGAGGCTGGCATCAGAGCGGTCGCGGAGTGCCTGGAGCAGCCCCATCGTGCTGGTGCCCAAGCCCGACGGGAGCATTCGCTTCTGTAATGACTTTCGCCAGCTCAACGCGATCTCGCAATTTGATGCCTACCCAATGCCACGGGTCGACGAGCTGATCGAGAGGCTGGGCAGGGCCCGGTACATCACCACCCTGGACCTCACTAAAGGGTATTGGCAGGTGCCCCTCGCACCTGAGGCCAGAGAGAAAACTGCGTTCTCCACCCCGGACGGACTATTTCAGTTCGTACAGCTACCGTTCGGGCTTCACGGGGCGCCGGCCACGTTCCAGAGGCTTATGGATCACGTGCTCCGTCCCCACCGCGAATATGCGGCCGCCTACATTGACGACATCATCATCCACGGAGAGGAGTGGGGGGCCCACCTGAAACAGATGGAGGCTGTGCTGCAAGCCCTACGAGAGGCGGGGCTCACCGCAAACCCAGCCAAGTGTCGGCTCGGCCTCCAAGAAGCAAACTACCTGGGGTTCACGATCGGGAGAGGGTGTGTCAAACCCCAGGTAGGGAAAGTCGAGGCGATCCGCGGGTGGCCCCGCCCCCAGACAAAGAAACAGGTACGGGTTTTCGTAGGGCTTGCCAGCTATTATCGGCGCTTTGTTCCCCACTTCTCTTCCCTGGCAGGACCCCTCACCGACCTCACCCGCGCGCGCATGCCGGATCGGGTCGAATGGACGCCGGAGGCGGAACAGGCGTTCGCAGGGCTGAAGGAGGCCCTCTGCACGGACCCAGTGTTGGTGACCCCGGACTTCCAACAGCCGCTAGTGGTACAGACGGACGCATCGGAGACCGGGGTGGGTGCCGTCCTTTCCCAGCTAAGAGAAGGCGAGGAACATCCCATCATGTATATCAGCCGTAAATTGTTCCCAAGAGAGAAAAATTACTCAACGATAGAGAAAGAATGCCTGGCCATTAAATGGGCACTGGAGTCCCTCCGGTATTACCTACTGGGGCGGCAGTTCACCCTGGTCACCGATCACGCACCACTGGTATGGATGGCGAGGAACAAAGACAGCAACGCCCGGGTCACCCGCTGGTTCCTCTCCCTTCAGCCCTACTCCTTCGACGTGGTCCACCGAGCCGGGGCCGCGCATGGGAACGCCGACGCTCTCTCACGGCGGGACGCACTAGGAGGCTGGGCCGCCCCTCCCGCGAGGTCGGAGCTCAGGAGGGGGATATGTGGCGCCCGGCCCGTGCCTAAGCCCATGCGCGAGTGTGGGACGGTGGTAAATGGAGTATATATCTCGCCTCACTTTGTCTCTGCTGTTTCTGCTGTCCCTCTCTTGCCCCGTGTTGTCTTTGGCAGGACCATGTATGGAGTTCCTGCGCCCCAAGGGGCCACAGCTGCAACCCGTGGAGATAATCACCGTATGCCCATACATGGAGTTCCTGCCCATCAAGGCACAGGTGAAGGGCATCAGCAGGAGCAGCAGAGACGGTACAAAAGTAGCCCACGGAGCACCCAGTGGGGAGGAGTTGCTACGGCGAACCAAGGAGCAGTTGATGAGAGAGAGAATAAAGCCAAGTCACCATTGTCCAGTGTATGACCCCTGACCATAGGAGAGCCCGCTACGTTGCCAACCTTCGCCTGTCTGACTACCCCGCTGCCGCCCCGACCTGGAACGTAAGAGGACCACCCACCGTGTACCGAACCCCCCTGCTATCTTCACGACACGACGCCTTCTCACCCCCACCCTCTCTCTATCATTTCCCTCTCCCCGCTAACCGAATAAATATCTTTGATTATAATTCTGGTGTGGACCTCTCTGCTTACACTGTGTTTGGGTCCGTGACGCGCCCGCACACCCCGGCGGCCGTCACAAAGGGTACTATGATGAGCAGATGTCTTCAATCACAGACAGCTTAGAGTTATTTCCAAAACACACACTAAGAACAAAACATTCATATTGAGTTGGTACAGTGGAGGACAGCAGAACAGATACAGTAAAACAGTTTTCACAAAAATATCCACCCCTCCTCCTTTGCCTGTCCTAAATATGGTATGGTCATTTAATTCATCATCATCAGGCACTGACAAATTTACCCATGTTTCAGAGATCACACCCGACCTGCATCTCCACCTGAGCATGCCGCTCAAAACTTCAGAAGGGGGCTTTGGCGCTTAAATCATGGCAGGCTCCCGAATAGACGAGTGGGGATGGCGGTGTCACGTGGGTACCGGTGGATTCTGGATGGAGGGCCCAGGCGTGGGGGGCTGGCTCCATCTAGTGTCCTCAGGCTAGAAGCGTCCGGGGAAGCTGAGAGCTCAGCTCAGGGGATGATTCAGGATGGGCTTAAAGAAGAGGTTGTTGAGCCAGAGGGGGAAGAGGAAGATGGGGATGTCAGTGTCTCTCCTGGGGACCTCCCTGTGAGGGTTCCCGCTCCCGCTCCGCTCTCTGAGGAGGGGCAGGTGGGGTTAGGGGTGGCAGATGGGGGGGTACCTACGGAGGCTGTGGCTACGGAGGCTACGGAGGAATATGTCGTAGGGCTCCTTTGTGACATGGAGTACCCGCTGCTGGATTTTGATGCTGAGCGTATGTACTACTAACACACTGAAACATAATCTGCCAAAACATACTATATACTACTGATGGTATGTGCTACTAACACATTGAAATATAACCAGCAAAAAAGCACACTATATACTACTGATGTTATGTACTACTAATATGCTAAAGTATAACCAGCAAAACATATAATATACTACTAGTGATATGTACTACTAAGGTACTGAATGTCTAATGGCAAGAAATACTATTCAGACATAAAACTGATAAAAATCTAACAACTTGGGGTTGATTTGTGTTGAAAGGAGATTTTGCCTGTTTTCTGATTTGAAGGTTGAAACTGATCTGTCTAACTATGTGTAACAAAGAAAGTTGAAATTAAATAAATTGTAAAGTTGAGAGAGGTTTGGGTTGAGTCCTGAAGGCAATGAGTTCCGATAAAGTAATAGTCAAGGACGACCCGGAGGGGGGGTAAGAAGGAACTGTAAATGTCAAGGGGACCGAGAAGCTGTGCTCACGTGAAACAGTTATGCTCAGAGGAGCTCATGAAGGGGGTTATACAAGACTGGTTGTTAGGCATATTTTAATGGGCATTTCCACAGATCTCCCAGGAGGACGGATCTCAAAAGAGACCAGGAGGTCAAGCTCACATACATTTACATGTGGGATTGAGTGGTGAAGCCTGTTCTCCAGTCTAAGTAAGTTAGTTTAATCTTGTTTAAAGTCAGTGTGCTGTTGGTAGCTTGTGTATTTTGCTGTGGCTATCCTGCCTTAAGCTCTGGGACCTAGTTTCTATTGAAAGTCATCTGTTTGAAGCCAATTGCTGTCAATCTCTAGTGGGAGGGTCTATCCTGCAAGGTTTTTAACTCCTGCTCACCTTGGACCAGGACTAATGCATTTGGGATTGAGTGAGTGGTGAAACCTGTCTGGTCGTTAACTGATCGTTAGGTGGGAGGGGCTGCTACTCTGCTCGTCATCAGTAATCACAGAATCTGCTGTTACGGTTCCCCCTCCTAACCGACCCTCTGGCACCACCTCGAGGCCGCGGCGGTCATCACTGGAGCGTCTTCCCAGTCGACAGCGCACCTGGACCCGATCCCCAATCAACGCACCTGCAACCCATCCCCAATCAACGGCCTACTTAAACCCTGCCTGAGCTTCAGTCCAGTGCCAGAATGTACTGTGACCATACGGTAACCTCTTGAGTATTCTCATCGCTATCTCTGTGTTTCTCCTCCTGCAGTCCCGACCTCCTTGGTTCCCCCTCGTCGACCCTCCCACGGACGTAGCCCCTTGCCTGTTACTGGACCTACCCGCCTGCCTGCCCGACCGCCTGCCTGTCTGACTACCCGTCCGCCTGCCCGACCACCTGCCCGTCTGACTACCCGCTCTCCTGCCGACCCTGGACCGACCCTCTTCGGATTCTCCATTCGTCCCCCATTCCCCTTTTTCCCTATTGATTAGGGTTAACCCTAACCCTAACCCTAACCCTTGGATTGAGTACGCACACAATACGATGACCGGCAACGCCACCGGGATGTCCCCCTTTGAGTGTTCCCTGGGTTATCAACCCCCCATGTTCCCCAGCCAGGAGGTAGAGGTTGCGGTCCCGTCCACCGGGGCCCACCTCCGTCGGTGTCGGCGGGTCTGGAGGACCGCTCGGGCTGCCTTGGAGAGAGCCACCGAGCAGTCCAGACGCACCGCCAACCGCAGACGCAGACCCGCCTCCACCTACCATCCAGGCCAACGAGTTTGGCTACGGGCGAAGGACCTCAACCTTCCCTCCACCTCCCGGAAGCTCGCCCCACGCTTCGTGGGCCCCTTCACGGTTGACCAGATCATCAACCCCACAGCAGTACGTCTCACCCTCCCAACCTCCATGTCCATTCACCCTGTCTTCCACGTGTCCCAGCTCAAGCCTGCAGTCTCCAGCCCCCTGCCTTCCCCTGTCGAAGCCCCCCCTCCGCCCTGAGTGCTGGACGACGGCGACCCCGTGTGGACCGTGAGGGAGGCCCTGGCGGTCCACCGTAGGGGTCACGGTTCCAGTACCTCCAGTACCTGGGAGGGCTATGGACCCGAGGACCGGAGCTGGGTTTTGGCCACTGTTATGGTTCCCCCTCCTAACCGACCCTCGAGGCCGCGGCGGTCATCACTGGAGCGTCTTCCCAGTCGACAGCGCACCTGGACCCGATCCCCAATCAACGCACCTGCAACCCATCTCCAATCAACGGCCTACTTAAACCCTGCCTTGCCTGTTACTGGACCTACCCGCCTGCCTGCCCAACGGCCTGCCTGTCTGACTACCCGTCCGCCTGCCCGACCACCTGCCCATCTGATTACTCGTTCTCCTGCCGACGATGGACCGACCCTCGACTACTCTCTTCGGATTCTCCACTCGTCCCCCATTCCCCTTTTTCCCTATTGATTATTATTATAATTAAAGACGCCTTCGGGCAATATCGCTTTCCTCCGCTCCCTGTGCCGTTATTGGTTCCACACGACAGTCCTCGCGTAACATCTGCATTTCTATCGTGACGGTCATAGAGCGACAGCCTCCTGACACAAAGACGAAGGAGTCAATCTGTGGAGTCCATCGAGGAAGGCCTGAGAGGAAGGTCAAATAACTTAGTATTTTTTCTATTAGTTTATTTTTTTCATTCCTGTGTGTATTGAGCGATACCTACATCTTGTATTGCCCACAAACCCTCTATCTCTATACCCTCTATCTCTATTCCTGTTATTTCATCCCTCGGAAGGACACACCGATGCTACACCTCCCCTCACAACCATTCCAATCTAATCAACCCACCATGCTCAACTGACCACGACCTCACTGTCGCGAAAGGACTTTGGAACTGCCAGTCAGCGGTCCGGAAAGCAGAGGCTATCTCAGCCTATGCCTGCTTCATGTCTCTCCACTTCCTTGCCCTCACAGAGACATGGATTACCCCGGAAAACACAGCTACTCCGTCAGCCCTCTCTGATGCCTACTCCTTTTCTCATTCCCCTAGACTCTCTGGTCGAGAGGGAGGAACAGGACTCCTCATCTCACCTAAGTGGTCACATAATGTCCTTCCCCTGTCACACCTGTTCATATCCACCTTCGAATTCCATGCTGTTTCTGTCACTTCCCCTGTCAAACTTCACATTGTTGTTATTTATCGTCCACCAGGTCAGCTTGGCCACTTCTTTGATGAGATGGATGTCCTTCTCAGCTTCTTCCCAGAGGACGGCACATCGCTCACACCACTGGGTGACTTCAACATCCAGTCGGAGAAGCTTCACTTGTTTGGAGTACTTGACCTTCTCTCCTCCTTTGGCCTTACCCTGTCCCACTCTCCTCCGACTCATAAGGCAGGCAATCAGCTCGACCTTATCTTCACCAGATCCTCCCATACCTCCAATCTTACTGTTACGCCTCTTCCAGTTTCTGATCATCATTTTGTATCCTTCTCCCTTCCTATCAAATCCTCCCCCTCCCAGAAAAACTGGCCTCCCTGATTACCTCGAACCTTATCTCTCTCTCCTCCTCAACTACACTCCATCTGCATCAGCTGCTAAAGCTTCTTATTACCATTCCAAAATTCAATCCTCTACCTCTGACCCAAGGAAACTGTTCTCCACATTTTCCTCACTCCTCAACCCACCTCCTCCTCCTCCTCCCTGTCTGAGGATGACTTTGTCACGTGCTTTGAAAAGAAGGTTGATGACATGGGCAGCTCTTTCCTTCAATCTCTCGCCAACACTGCTACTGCAGTTACACCGCCACTGCGCTACACCCGGTGCGCTAACACCGCCACTGCGCTACACCCGGTCTCTGGTTTATCAGCTTTTTCCCCTCTCTCCCCTGATTATATTCTAAAACTGGTCACATCCAAACAGGCAACCACTTGCCCCCTTGATCCTATCCCCTCCCCCTTTCTCCAATCCATCTCCAAAGACCTCCTTCCGTTCCTTACCACCTTAATCAATTCCTCTCTATCCACAGGATTTGTCCCAGCGGCCTTCACGACAGCCAGAGTCAAACATCTTCTCAAGAAACCAACTCTTGACCTGTCTGCTGTCCATAACTACAGACCGGTATCCCTTCTCTCCTTATCTAAAACCTTTGAACGTGCTGTCTCTAACCAACTGTCTCACTACCTCCTTCAGAACAACCTCCTTGACCCTCACCAATCCGGCTTTAAGGCTGGGCACTCTACTGAGACTGCTCTCCTTGCTGTCACGGAGGTCCTCCACCCTCCTTACATTTCTCCCTCTATACCAAATCTCTTGGCTCAGTAATGTCCTCACATGGTTTCTCCTACCACTGCTACGCAGGTGACACTCAACTCTTTCTCCCCTTCTGACTCACAGGTGGCAACACATGTCTCTGTGTGTCTTGTAGACATTTCTGCTTGGATGTCATCCCACCACCTCAAGCTCAACCTTGAGCTTGAGGTGGTGAACAAGACTCAGCTGCTCTTCCTCCCGGGAAAGCCTGCCCTCTCCAAGACTTCTCCATCACTCTACTGTGACCTCCTCTCATACAACCAAGAACCTTAGGGTGATCCTTGACAACCACTTATCCTGTGTGGCGAACATCACAGCGACAGCACACTCCTGAAGATTCTTCCTCTACAACATCAGAAGGATACATCCATTCCTCACCAGAGAAGCAGCACAACTTTTGGTCCAAACACAGCCCCTCCCTACTTGCAAGCAATGGTCAGCCCCCAAACCTCTGCCTGATCACTCCGCTCTTCCACCTCGGCTGGCCGCCCGGCACCGCCGCCTCTACGTGGATGCAGCAGCCGTGCTACTCGGTCACAGCTTTTCACTATCCTGGCGCCCCACTGGTGGAATGAGCTTCCCACTGCTGTCATGACTGCAGAGTCACTACCTATCTTCCGCCATAGATTGAAGACCCATCTTTTCAGGCTACATCTTAACTGTCCCTCCTAAAGACCTCTTCATCCCCACTACCTCCCTGTAGAAGTTTCTTTCCTGTAAAAAAAATAAAATAACAAAAAATAATTCTTCGTTCTCCTAGTATTGTGACTGCCAATAGCCCCTGGTCCTACCAGAGATGACTTTTTCTTACGATGACTGATGGATAGATGATTCACTTACTTAAACAAATGTATTTGTTGTAAGTCACTTTGGATAAAGGCGTCTGCAAAATGCCATAAATGTAACGTAAATGTAGCCCAATCGGGGTTCCACGACCAAAATCCTCTCTGGAGAGAGTGTTACACAGGAACGTCTGAGGAAGAAATGACGGCACACAGGGAGAGGGAATGTGTAGCCCGAAGGCGTATTTAATTATAACAAAAATAGGGAGAGGGGTATAGGAGAGAAGGATAATCCAAGGGGTCGTTGGGGTCCGGCCCAGGGTTCGTGCACAGGATATCCAGTAGCTGAGAAGGGTCGGGGAGAGAAGGATAATCCAAGGGGGTCGTGGGGGTCCGGTCCAGGGTTCGTGCACAGGAGATCCAGAAGCTGAGAAGGGTCGGGGAGAGAAGGATAATCCAAGGGGGTCGTCAGGGTCCGGTCCAGGGTTCAGTAATGGGGAATCCAGTAACAGAGAGGGGTAGGGTTAAGGTCAACGTGCAGCGTAGGCTAGGTCCGTGGAAGGGATAAACAAGGGAGTCCAAGGGAGACGAGGGTTCTGGAGAGGCACAGGAGAACAAGGTGAGTCACAAGGTAAAACAAACACTAGGAACACATAGGGATATTTCGATAAGGCTGAAGCATCTGCGGGTGAGGTTCATTGCTCCAGAGAGACCCACAGGAGGCCGAGGGGCGCATGAGAAGAGGATGGTCTCACCGCCACCGCCACCAAAACCACAGGGGCCGTTAAACCTGGAGGATAGAGGTGTCGTCTGCCGTGACTCCCCGGAGCCACCAGAGGAGATCTCAACCAACAACACCCTACCCCGGGATGGTGACGAGTCCACTGATTGTGAGTAAATACAGCTGCCGCCCGGCTGGGTGATGTTGGACGAAGCACCTTTTTCCCCCTATTCACCTCTCACAGAGGTAGCCATCCTGGAGCCAATGGCTCAAGCTATGATTGCTGTTGACCCGATCCTACCGAACCTGACTGGAGACACCGTGGCTGCGGATGTTCCTAAAACAAATTTTATCCTTCTATCCCTTGCACCGGTGCAACAGGAGGATGACCAAATGCCAACCCTTACTCTAGAAACGGAAACCTTACTACTGAGCTCTCCACCAGCGGCTGAGGAGATGCCCTGCGAGGTCAACTTCTTTGATCTACTCTACGAGCTGTCCCTACCACAGCTGGAGATGCCGACACTGGAGGAAGAGGTGATGGAGCCGCTCATCAGCTCCACACTCCTAGATCCCTGAATGATAAGTTGATTCAAATAGGTGTAACTGCATAACTGCTTATGAATGATAAGTTGATTCAAATATGTGTAACTGCATAACTGCTCAAGAGGAACTAAAGTGTGAGTGTATGACCCCATGTCAACATATCTGCTAAGGCCTCACTATGATGACGGCATGCTACCAATGAAAGTACTAAGTATATAAGAATACCAATGTTTGATTGTGTAATCTTACTCAGGGATGATTACTGAAGTATGATACTATATTACTGAAGTTTATTTTGATAATACAGAGTTCTATCACTGCATAAAAGGGGATATTGTGTAAGGCCTACGGGGTAAAGTAGGTCGGGTCGTGGGAATCCACAACAAGTACTACTGTGTCCATAATCAAGTATGAAAATGATAAGAATGATTAAGAGTAATAATATGAAGTGTAGATTGATTTACTGTTTTGATTAATTGATATGTTTGATTACTATACTGTTTTACTGTTTTGATGTATTGTTTTGATGTGATCTTTTATCACTGAGGGTTGAGGGACAGAGAAACTTCCTTAAAAGGACTTCCCTAAAAGCACTTCCTTATTTCTTTAGAAGCCTAGCTACTTAGCTGCTAGCCTAGCCTGATTACTTAGCTACTAGCCTAGCCGAGCTACAGTTCTAGCTACTTAGCTGAGTCAGCAACCAGTTTCCTGTGGGGCGTATCGAGAAATTCAGCAGAGGACACACAATTTCTCAAATGCACAAACTCAGAGCATAATGTCAGATATACATAAAGACATAAAGTCAGACACAGACCAGTCTAATGGACAGCCACACACAGAAAGTATCAAGAATCCTAGTACTAAACTACACACCACACAAACCACAAAGGACCGCCATTGGATGCTGATACGTCCAGAGAAGACTATAGGAGGAGTTTTGGGTCAGAGTTAGAGTATAAAAAGAGCTCCCCGGAGCAGTACATTGGTCATTCCCCGCTGTGGAGCGTTAAAACCTGAAGGACCGGAGCAGGAGGGAGTGTGTTGGATACCTTACACCGGGGTAAAACTGGAGCTCTCATAGTCTGGTGCCCGAGAGGTTGTCCGTGGCCGGAGCCCACACTCTGATCAACTCCTGACTAACGGTCTCGCCGCTGGATTGCAGCTGAGGACCAGGCGGAGTTCGTTCCGTGGCAAAGATCTTCGAGATTCATTCACTCAGAGGTATACCTGACCTCTTAAGGAAAGCTCCACTACGGTGGTTGTGAGTACTGACAACAACAGGGGTAACAGAGGTATACCTGACCTCTTAAGGAAAGCTCCACTGCGGTGGTTGTGAGTAGTAACAACAGGGGCAACTGGAGATTCAGAGACACTTTACGAGATTCAGAGACACTCTACTGGATTCAGAGACCCTCGGCCAGGGGCGTATAGCGCCGACCCTTTACCACAGCCGTGGCGAAAAGAGGAACTGGCTTCATTCGACTGCAACTGGGACTTCTCTAAAATCACAGACAAGTAGATTAGGCAGAGTAGGGAAAGAGGTAGAGTTTTATTCTTTTCTTATTTTTTACAATTTTACACGTTTATCATTTTTAACAATTAATACTCTGTCTGTAACTTATTTTTGTGATAACTTAGCTATGCTGTAATGCTTTAAGCCATTATTCAAAAGCTAACCTGCATTTAAAGTAACAGTTTTCTAAATTTAATTTTTAATTTTTAATTTATAGTATTATTCCATTCATCACAAGTATTCTACCTACTCCTGGTGACAAAAGGTTATAGATTACTGTGCATATTTCATCATAGGATCTGAATGGTTATATCTAGCCCATTATTACCTCCTTTGGGTAAATTGTACTTACCGATAAACACATTTCCGCAACCACACCAACTTGCACTCATATAAGATTAGAGCAGTCGTAAACCATAGAGGTTACCCACTTCTGTGTACGGTTTACGGGGGGGTTTCAGTTCAACTGAAGTGGGTAAAGGAAGTCAAGGGAGGAACTATGGGACGTGGACTGTTAACAGCGGAGTGAGTCTAATCGACACCAACCTACACAGGACCTTTTTGGAGAAGCTCACAGGGTAAAACCCTACAGGCTGAGGTCCATACCTGTTAGACAGAGGGTTGGTCCGGGGGACCTGTACAAGGCCTGACTGCCGGGAGACAGGTGTTAGTAGAGCCTGGTTTGTAGGAGATGGTAAACTCAAACCGTGTGAAGAAGAGGGCCCAGCGCACCTGGCGAGAGTTGAGTCTTATGGCCGACCGGATGTACGTCAGGTTCTTGTGGTCGGGCCAAACCACAAACGGCTGCTGGGACCCCTCGAGCCAGTGTCTCCACTCCACCAAGGCCGCATACACTGCCAACAGGTCCCAGTTGGCCACATCATAATTCCTCTCCGCCGGGGACAGACGTTGGGAGAAGTACGCGCAGGGGTGGATCCTCTGGTTCTCCGTGGACATCTGGGAGAGGACGGCCCCGAGGCTGCCGCGATGGGTCGGAGTGGATGAGCACCGGGGCCGCCGTGAACAGACTCTTCTGGGTCGAGAAGGCGGCCTCAGCCTCCGAGGTCCAGGAGTACGGGCGGAGCGTGGAGGTGAGGGCGGCCACCTGGCTGAACCCCCTGATGAACCACCTGTAGAACCCTGCGAAGCCCAGAAAACGTCTCAACTGTTGGCGGTTCAAGGGTTGGGGCCACTCCACCATCACCTGAATCTTTCTCTTATCTGCCCGTAAGTGACCCTCCTCTATGATGTGGCCCAAGTACTCCACGGAGGCGGCATGGAATTGGCACTTCTCAGCCTTCACAAAGAGTCTGTTCTCCAGGAGACGGACGTGCTGACGGTGCTCCTCCTCCATTCTGGAGAACACCAGGATGTCGTCCAGGTAAACCACCACAAAAATGTTCAGCATGTCACGCAGCACGTCGTTCACCAAGGCTTGGGGCATTAGTGAGCCCGAAGGGCATCACCAAGAGCTCGAAGTGCCCCAGGTAGGTGTTAAAGGCAGTCTTCCATTCGTCCCCCTCCTTTATGCGTACACGGTGGTACGCACTCTGAAGGTCTAGCTTGATGAAGACGGCCGCGTGACGAAGGGGCTCGAAGGTCGAGCTGATGAGAGGCAGTGGGTATTTGTTTTTAATGGTAATAGTATTGAGACCCCGGTAATCAATACAGGGGCGGAGGTCTACTCCTTTCTTCTTCACGAAAAAGAACGCCTGCCACCAGGGAGGAGGAGGGCCGGATGATGCCCGAGGCCAGGGACTCGGAGATACAGTGCCGGTAGAAAGTCATCATACCCCTTTGAAATAGTTACTATATTTGTCGTACAGCCTGAAATCAAAACCCATTAAAAGCTTTATGTACGAATTTAGCCATACAACATCAAACTAATGAAAAAAAAGGCGACAGTTCTGAAAATTTATCAAAAATTAAAAAGAAGAATAACAGAGTTGGAAAAGTCATCAGTCCCCTGATTTAATACTTTGTAGAGCCACCTTTTGCTGCAATTACAGCCATCAATCTGTTTGGATATGTCTCTACTAGCTTTGCACACCTAGATTTGAGAATATTTGCCCATTCTTCCTTGCAGAATTGTTAGAGTTCACTCAAAATCCGTGGTGAGCGGCGATGGACTGCTCTCTTCAAGTCCATCCACAGATTTTCTATCGGATTTAAGTCAGGGCTCTGACTTGGCCACTCAAGGACATTCACCTTTCTATCCTTAAGCCACTGTGTTGTTCTTTTGGCGGTATGTTTAGGATCGTTGTCGTGTTGGAAGGTGAATGACCTGCCCATCTTCAGCTGTCTAGCAGAGGGACGCAGGTTGTCCTCAAGAATTTGGGTGTACTTGGCAGCATCCATTTTCCCTTCAATCCTGACCAATTACCCAGTCCCCGCTGAAGAGAAACATCCCCACAACATAATGTTGCCACCACCATGCTTCACAGTAGGTATGGTGTGTTTTGGGTGGTGTGCTGTGTTTGGTTTTCGCCAAACATAGAGCTTGGAGTTCAGTCCAAAAAGTTCAATCTTCGTCTCATCTGACCATAAAACCTTTTTCCACATGGCAACAGAATCTTTCAGGTGTGTTTTTGCATAGCACAAACGAGACTGAGTGTGGCACTTTTTCAGAAAAGGCTTCTTTCTTGCTACCCTGCCATACAGGCCAGCTTTGTGTAAAGCTTGTGAGATTGTTGTCACATGTACAGACAGTCCCAGCCATAAAGACTTGTAAGTCCTTCAAAGTTGCCTTTGGCCTCTTGGTAGCTTCTCTGATCAATGTCCTCCTGGCTCGGTCATCCAGTTTGGACGGACGGCCTGATCTAGGCAAGGTGGTGCCATACGCCTTCCGCTTCTTAATGATGCTCTGAACGGTACTCAGAGGGATAGCTAAAGCCTTCAACATCTTTTTGTAGCCTTCACCTAACTTGTGCTTTCCTACAACTTTATCCCGGAGGCCTTTTGAAAGTACTTTTCCAACCATGATGAATTCTTTGCAGAACCATGCACTTCTAGTAGTGGAATCCTCAAGAAACAGCTGGTTTTATTCTGAAGTAATCAAAACCACTACAATTGATGTCAGGTGGGGGGCAATTAGCCTGGTGTTTGATCTGGAAGTTGATTGGTTGCACCTGAGCAAGTTTATAATGGTATACTCTAAGGGGCTGATCACTTAACCAAACCAGGTATTTCACTAATTAATTTTTAATAATTGTCCAGAATTTTTTATTTTTTTATTTTCACTTTGATGATGAGGGTTATAATGTGTACATACAGCTCAAAAAAGTTAGATTTGATTTATTTTAATTTCCAGGGTGTAATGTGACAAAAGGTAAAGATTTCACAGGGTATGATGACTTTCTATAGGCACTGTATACTCCCGCATGGACTGCTTCTCCGGGAGTGAGAGGTTATACAGTCAGCCGGACGGGAGGGCAGCACCAGGGACGAGGTCAATCGCACAGTTGTAGGGGCGGTGAGGGGGAAGGGATAGGATACGTTCCTTACTGAAAACCTTGGCCAGGTGGTGGTAGATGGGAGGTATGCCGGATAGGTCTGGAGACAGGGCGACCTGTCTGGGAGGTCCGGGTGGAGAGAGGGCGGTGCGGAGGCAGTTAGCATGACACCCCACACTCCATCCCAGGATCCTCCCAGAGGTCCAGCACACGTGGGGGTTGTGCCTCTCCAGCCAAGGTCTACCTAGCACCAGCGGAACCGTGGACTTGGGGATGACGAGGAGCCGAAGAGTCCCGCGGTGGTTTCCTGACAGGGTGAGGGTGAGGGAGGTGGTCTGATGGGTAATGGTTCCCAAGGTTCGACCGTCCAGAGCCTGGGCGTGAATAGGGGTAGGAGCAGGAGAATCCCAGGCTCCTTAGCCAGGGTGGCGTCAATGAGGCTGTCGTCGGCCCCAGAATCCAGGAGGGCGCGGGTTATAGGACTCCTGGTTCCAGGCAAGGGTGGTGAGGATGAGCCAGTTTGAGGGGTGCCAGGGTGGGCTAGTGTAGTGTGGCTTACCAGGACCCCTCCCTCTGGTAAGCCACGTCTTTTGCCGCGGGGGATCAAGGACGGGTCGAACAGGTCCGGATGTAGTGACTTGTCTGCCCGCAGTAGAGGCATCGCTGTTGACTGGGAGGAGGACGCTCCAGTGATGACCGCCACATCCTTGAGGTGGTGCCAGAGGGTTGGTTAAGGGGAGGGACTGTAACAGAGAGTTTCCGATTAGGAAGGCCCCCAGTCTAATTTGCTGTTAGTATCAGAAGCAGGCTCACTCTTTTGGCTGCCTATATTCAGTGAAAGAGATTGCTAGGGGTTGAGTGACCACTTCACCTGTACTGGGAGGTGAGCCATTGTAGATCCTCAGCTGAGGGTACAGTGCTGCTTCGGAGAAATCGTCTGGGCTGTTGATATTGTACAGAGCCTCTCTAAATTTATTATAAGTTAGACAGACTAGGGACAGATAGGGTAAGACTTATTCTTCTTATTTTACTTCAAGCACTGTAATATCTATCTGTATTTGGTTTTATTTCCTTTCACTTTTTGATAATTCCTTTTACTCCTATTTATTCTATTTACTTTCATTTTAATTTCTTTGATTTCTTTTATTTTAGTTCCTTTCACTAGTTTCCTTAATTTCTTTGATTTCTCTTTTACCTCGTAGGTTTACTTTAATTACTTTGCATCTTATATTTTTATTATTTTTTCCTTAAACATTTATTTTTACTTGGAGATCGGGAACCATCGGAGTCCTTCGACTGAGGAGGCAGTGATGGACCAGAGTGAGAGAACAGGAACATTTGTAACCCTCGGTATTTAGACTTACAGTCATTACTGTTCATCTTCTTTTGTATTTTTATTCTTTTTCCATTAAATCACTTTATTGATATCTTGTATTATCCTGCTGTCATGCTTTTTGCTTGAATAAAGAACAACTCTGCAAACCAAGCAAAAGTTTTAGTAGATTTATACCTAGTATAGTACTTACCACCTGAAATGATGTGTTATCCTCCTTGCTAAACATAAAAAAATAGATTATACTGTGCATATTACACCAAAGGATCTGAATGGTTATTCTAGCCTCTTTATTGAAATATCCCCTTTGGATGAATTGTCCTCATCTATAAATCTGATTCCTGCAACTACACCAACTGGCATTCATATAAGAATAGAGCCACCGTTAACCATTGGGGCTTTCATAGGCTCAGTCCTGATTTGTAGGTCACTTACAGGGCTTGGTATTTAGTGGTAGCAGGGGAAACTGTGGGAAGTAGACGGTTAACAGCAGGGTGAGTCTGTTTGACACTAGCCTATTATTATCTTGTTGAATCCTAGTAGGGTAAGACCCTTTAGGCAGAGGATTTAATCCGTTAGTTGGAGGGCTAGTCCGGTACCCTGTACGGGGTATTTTCATTCACCGGGAGACACACTGGGTTTGCCTGTTGAGCCTGTGTTGATGAAGTCCATTTTACTTATTCGGCTTCTGGCATTTAAATGTAATAGTCCAAGCCCATTTCTCATTTCAAAATCGTCTGGTGTTTCAAGGGTGGGTCACTCCCCTGAGGTGTAGGCCAATTTGCTAGCCTGTACTGAAATAAGTTTTATTGGCAGTGTATGAAGGAAATGGATTAGGGTTACCTTAACAGGGCTAGGACTCGCGACCCCTCACCATTTTAACAACTTCTCCATATTGTCTGATAGGATCTCTTCTCCTCTTCTGTTTGGGTGCACTCCATCATGTTTAAAAAATGCTGGTCTCTCCCATAACAGGTGAAATTTGTCTAGAAATGGATTATCCGTTGTTACAGAATGCTTTCAGCCACCGATGTAGCTGCCGTAGCCTGCTTAACCTCATGTCACCTGAGTGTTGCGGGGGTAGCGGACCAGAGATCACTGGCTGTAGTCCTGATACCTTAAGGGTCTTGGAGAGCTGTATAAAGTCAGTTTTCAGTTTCTCCAAACAGGCTAGTTTGATGTCGTTTGACCGAACATGAACCACAACAGTTTTTGCCTCCCAGTTATGTTCCAGGACTGAGGGAAGCATCTGGTTTTTGTCCTGGACATGCCTGTCTGTCTGTGTGTCTATCTATCTATCTATCTATCTATCTATCTATCTATTTATCTATCTAAGTAACTTTCTATCGATCTATCTATCTACAGTATCTATCTATCTGTGTGTCTAACATTCTATTGATATATCTATCTAACATTCTTCGATCTACAGTGCCTTCGGAAAGTATTCAGACCCCTTCACTTTTTCAACATTTTGTTGTGTTATAGTCTCAATTTAAAATGGATGAAATTAAGAATTTGCCATCAATCTACACACAATACCCCAGAATGACAAAGTGAAAACACGTTTTTTGTAAATTTATTAAAATTGAAATGCAGAAATACCTCATGTACATAAGTATTCAGACCCTTTGCTATGCCACTCTTAAAATTAGCTAAAATGCAAAAATGTCATCAAAAATCATTCAATAAGTTGAATTGAGTCCATCTTAATGCAAGGATAATAGTTCATGTAATTTTAGAATTAATATCTTTGTTTTTACAGGGTCTCTGGTTTGCATAGGAATCAATTACACACTGTGTAGATTAGATGTCACTACCAACTCAGCCTCAACCCTCATTAGTTTTGCCTGTGTTAGTTTCAGCCCAATCACCCTTTGTTCTCACTCCCCTAATATTCCCTTCAGTCTCACTCCTCCTCAGGTAGTATTACAGTCCTCACCTCTGTGTTTCCTGACTTGCCTTTTGATGGCTTTGCTAATTTTGACCACTTTGTTGCCGAACACTTTCCTAAACCTGACTACGTATTCTGCTCATCGTGTTTTTGTACCTTTGCCTGGATTATAATAAACATCATTGCCTGCACTTGTATCCTGCCTCTAGAGTATGTCATTACAATTACAAGTTAATTTACTTTTAAAGATGTAAACTTTATTTTCATATTAGAATCCCCTTCACAATTTGTCATAAATCCTAACCACACTATCAGATGGTATGGCTATCAATGGGACAGCAATACAACTTATTACTACTAAAAGAAAACAAAATAAACCTGGCAGTCCAGTCATTATTGATACCAATCGATTTGCCAGTTAATATAAAACTAATTTGGTGAAAAGTATCATCTACAGATGAAAACATTAGCGAGCTAGCCAGCTACAGTATGGCTCTCACCTAATGACCAGCCAACACTCACATCCCTGGATTGGCTCTAATATGAAAAATGAATGGACACAAATCAATCACCAATTTTGCATTGTTATTTCTGCAGCCAGATAGCTAGCACCGGTAGCGAGTTACCTTTGAGGAGTGACACATTTGAGCTATATTGCTATTTCTGAGGCAACAATTTAAATTGCAAGGTTGACTTTTCATCTTGCTTATCTGTGACTCACTTTTGTTTCGAACACTTTGAGATGTCTCGGGAAAAAAAACCGGGAAGATAGGCGTGATAGCCCCGGCGACGGCTGAAATAAACACTTTATTTTATTTACTGAGCAAATTTGAATTTTTCATGTAATCGTCATTACATGAAAAAACTTTTTCTTATGACAACCTACGTATGTTTTTTCCACTAAAATGTTAAAATAGAGAGTCATATGTTTTTGTTGAAGTGATTTTACCTTCCATGGTTAAAGTATTTAATAAGTACTTTATTGTATGAGTGAAAGTGATGGCCGTCCACGGGTGTCACTATGGTAAATTTCAATAGAAAATAAAGATTCCTAATTCCACAAAGGAAAGGTAGAGAGAGGATTAAGACCAGGATGACCAGTGGTTGATTTGTGAAGGGAGTGAAGGAAAGAGGTTCTTAGAGATTATGTGGGGGCATGAGAAGCCAGGATATAGTAGATAAGAAGTGCAGGAGATGATGTAAAAGAAACCAGTTGTAAACATTCCATGTGAGACAGAACAAAGAAGCTAATAGTGGGTTATAGAAACCAGATACACTTATTCCGTGAGAAAACAGAATAAGGGATTTATGGAGATACTAATAAACAAGGGCAGTTGGAAGGTGAAGATAAGGTCAACTGTGCCAGGCACTAGAATCACAGTGATAAACACATGGGGTCACCACCAGTAACGCGAGAACTGTCTTTAGAAATGGGAGGGGAAACCAGGCCGTGACGAGATATAGGAGACGAATGTTATTGGTGGATACAGCCAGGAAGGGTGAATGATTTGCATAAGAGGGAGGAAATCTAAATTTGAAAGTACAGTCATGAGAAAAAGTTAGGACACCCTATGAAATCCTTTGTCTTTTTCAACATATTCAAACATATGGACATTTGATAATCATTTGAACAATATTGACAAATTGAGGTAATATAACTAAACAAATACAACTGAAACAAATTATTTAAAAAATGATTGGTAAAATGTAATTAATAGAAATGCAATCTTCTTGTGAGGAAAAAATTAGGACACCCCCACATTTAGTTCCACTTAAAATGCCTAAAATTATAATCAAGAGCACCACATCAGGTGCAAATGATTAGAACATCGTTACAGAGGATTTTGGAGGAGCCTGTCCTATTTAAACCTCAGACATTTAGTTTGGTTTGCTCTTGATTGTTGAAGTGAGTTGCATCACCATGGCGAGATCAAAAGAGCTCTCTGAGGCCTTCAGAAGAAACATTGTCGATGCATATGAGTCTGGGAAGGGATATAAAAAGATCTCCAAACAATTCGAAATTAGCCATTCCACTGTCCGGAAAATAATTTACAAGTGGAGAACATTTAAAACCACCACCAACATGGCCAGGTCAGGCCGCCCAAGCAAGTTCAGCCCAAGAGCTGACCGTAAGATGCTTAAAGACGTCTCCAACAATCCCAGAATGTCATCACGGGACCTACAGGTATCTCTTGCCACAATTGATGTCAAAGTACATGCATCCACCATAAGAAAGAGACTGAACAAGTTTGCATTACATGGGAGGTGTGCAAGGAGGAAACCCCTGCTGTCAAAAAAAAACATCAGGGCAAGACTAAAGTTTGCCAGAGAAAGACCAGAACTTCTGGAACAATGTGCTTTGGACAGATGAATCCAAAGTTGAACTATTTGGGCACAGTAAGAGTAGACATGTTTGGCGCAAAACCAAGACAGCATTTGAGAACAAGAACCTCATACCAACTGTGAAGCATGGGGGTGGAAATGTCATGGTTTGGGGCTGCTTTTCTGCAGCAGGGCCTGGTCAGCTCACCATCATAGAATCCACTATGAATTCTGTATTGTATCAGAGGGTGCTTGAGGAAAATGTGAGACCATCTGTTCGAAAGTTGAAGCTGAAGCGGATGTGGACCATGCAACATGACAATGACCCAAAACATTCCAGTAAATCTACCAAGGAATGGCTCAAGAAAAAGAAATTGAGAGTTCTGGAATGGCCAAGTCAAAGCCCGGATCTTAATCCTATTGAGATGCTGTGGATTGATTTGAAACTGGCTGTGCATGCAAGACACCCCTCGAACATCCCACAGCTGAAAGAATTCTGCAAGGAGGAGTGGGAAAAACTTTCTCCCAATCGATGTCAGAGACTTGTAGACAGTTATAAGAAACGTCTAATTGAGGTTATTTCAGCCAAGGGGGGCAATACTAGCTATTAGGGCATGGGGTGTCCTAACTTTTTCCTCAGTAGGAATTGGCATTATTGTTAATTTTTCGTTAAATAAATGATTACAAAGTTACATTTTCATAGTTTTTTGTTCAATTACATCCCCTTTATCTATAGATATTGTTAGAAAGAAGATAAAATATTGATATGTCCATATTTTTAAGAGAATAACTTAATATTTTGGGGGGTGTCCTAACTTTTTCTCATGACTGTATAAAGATGGTGGATAGGGAGATCAACGTGATCTACTTCGCGAACCAGATCGGATTTTGTTACTTGTGAATAAAAGTCTCTGAATAAACCATCAGCTCTAGTCTTTGGCATTTTATTTCAAAGTATTTTAATGTGGTATTCCACCACATCACGCCCTCCACTTCCACCTAGCCGGTGTCAGTCTCTCTCCCTCTTCCCAGCCTGGGTGTTTGGTGTGGGCATGGCTGCCGATAGTTCACCTCATCATCTACACACCTGCGGCTCGTCTCCTCATCACCCTTCTGTGTTTTATACTCGGTTTTCCGTTCATTCCCCACCAGTTCGTTATAGTGCTTACCCCTATATGTCCCAGCAATTCCTCGCCTGTTGTTTTTCCTGGTTTGTGGAAAGTGTGTTTTTGAACTGTGTTTTTGCCTAATCCCTGCCGGATTATCTGCTCTTCCTAGGACTGCCTTATCGTGCTTCGACCTCCGCCTGAAAACCCTCTATCGGATTATCTGCCTGTCTCTGGACTGCCTTCTCGTGTACCGACCGCTGCCTGATCTACTCGCCTGCCTCCCCTGCCTTCCTGCCCTGTCTGCTCTGCCTGCCCTGCCCACCTGCGTACCCAATCACCCCGTTACCCTATCCCTGTTTTGTTCCTAATTAAATATCTATATTATTTTATACCTGTGTCCCGATTTTATACCTGTGCTGCACTTGGGTTCACTAGTTATGTAACGTGACAGTACGAATGTCAACAAACCCAGCAGACACAGAGGCGTTCCGACAAGCTTTCGCTAACCAAAGCGCAGTGCTGAGCTGCCAATCTCAAGCCCTGGAGACAATCTCTGGTACAGAGGAGTTTCTCCGCCAGACCTGTGCCGCCCAAGAGGCTCGCTTGGAGAGACAAGAACAGGCCCTGTCTGACATCTCCATGAGTCTGCGGGAGCTGTCGGCTGCGCTCGTCAGTCTCTGCAACCCATCTTCACCTTCGGTGCCCTCCCCCGCCACTAGTCCGGCCCCTATTTCACTCCCGGTGAATCGGGAGCCATTTGTCCCCGCACCCGAGTATTACGCCGGCAAATTGAAGTCCTATCGGGCATTTTTGGTTCAATGCTCCTTAGTATTCGAACAGCAGGCCCACACCTATTCGTCCGACCGAGCCCGGATCGCCTTTTTGATTGGTCACTTACAGGAAAGGCTCTCGCATGGGCCTCCGCGGTGTGGGACAAGCAATCACCGGCCTGTTTTTCTTACGCCAAATTCACACAGAAGATGCGAAAGGTGTTTGATCATCCCATCCAGGGTAAGGACGCCGCTCAGCGGCTTTTCTCTCTCCATCAGGAGTTCTGCAGCGTGGCAGACTTGGCCATAGAATTCCGGACTCTTGTTGCTGAGAGCGGCTGGAACGATGATGCGCTCCAGGGCACGTTCTGGAATGCGCTAAGTGACCCCATAAAAGATGAACTGGTGTCTCGGGAAGAGCCCCAAGACCTCGACTAGCTGATCGCCCTCGCCATCCCGATGGATAACCAAATCCGTGACCGCCGTAGGGAAAAGTCTGCCAGATCCCTGCCGGCCATCCCGTTCCCTTCAGGGATTCCACAGTATTCGCCGCTGAGAAGAGCCGAGTCCATCCGAGGCTTCCTGAGTTCTGCCGGTCTGGAGCCGATGCAACTGGATAGGGCTCGCCTGTCCTCGGAGGAGAGGGCTCGTCTCCTCAGTGACGGGACATGTCTGTATTGCGCCCAGGGTGGTCACTTGGTGGCCAACTGTCCCATTCGGCCCTGTCGTTCGGGAAAAGGGATGGCTCGTCCATAGTGGGAGAGATATGGACGAGCCGAGCCACCTGTTCCCCACTCTCTTGCCCCCAGATCAAGGCCACCCTCGGGTGGCGTACACAGTCCATTCCCCTCTCGGCCCTCATTGACAGTGGGGCTGATGACATTTTTTTGGATAGAGAGGTCGCGGAACAACTGGGTATTGAGACCGTGCCCCTGGACTGTCCTCTTGAGGCCAAGGGTCTGAATGGTATGTCCCTCGCCCTGGTCACCCATAAAACAGTTCCGGTCCCCCTGCGTCTATCAGGAAATTATCAGGAGAGGATCAGCCTCCACATATTCGACTGCTCCCACTCTCCGTTGGTGCTCGGGTATCCCTGGTTATGCGAGCACAACCCACAGCTGGATTGGGCCTCGGGCCAGATGAGTTCATGGAGCGATTTCTGTCACTCACATTGTTTACTCTCAGCCCCTGCCCCTGCTGTGTCTACCCCACTGCTCCTGCCGGAGGTCAGTGATTTATCCCCTGTCCCAGAACAAGACATCCTCCAGACCCCGTTCCGGCCTATTCCGTCCCCTACCTGTCCCCAGTCGACCTTGGTCTCACATCGCCTTGGATTTTGTCACCGGTCTCCCTCTATCAAACAGTAAAACCACCATTCTCACCCTTGTGGATAGGTTCTCTAAGGCTGCCCACTTCCTCGCTCTCCCTAAACTTCCCTCCGCCTGAGAGACCGCTGACATCATAGTGGATAACGTTTTTAGGCTTTATCCCGGCTGATATCGTGTCCGACAGAGGTCCCCAATTCATCTCCGAGGTCTGGAGGGCGTTTTGCAAGGCGTTGGGCGCTACGGTCAGCCTGTCATCCGGTTATCACCCCCAGATGAATGGTCGGTCTGAGCGGGCCAACCAGCAGATGGAGGCGGCACTTCGGTGTGTGGTCTTTGCTAACCCGTCCACCTGGAGTTCCCAGCTGTCATGGGTGGAGTACGCCTCACTGGTCAAATCATCCTCGGGTCTGTCCCCCTTCCTCTGTTCTCTTGGCTACCAGCCTCCTTTATTCCCAGCACAGGAGGAGTAATTGAGTCCTATGCAAATCAGAGACCCTGTAAAAACAAAGATATTAATTCCAAAATTACATGAACTATTATCCTTGCATTAAGATGGACTCAATTCAACTTATTGAGTGATTTGTTGATTGTTGCATTTTAGCTCATTTTAAGAGTCATAGCTTACGTGAGGTATTTCTGTGTTTCAATTTTAATAAATTTACTGACATTTCTACAAACGTGTTTTCGCTTCGTCATTCTAGGGTATTGTGTGTGGATTGATGGCAAATTCTTTTAACTTAATCCATTTTAAATTGAGTCTATGACACAACATGTGGAAAAAGTGAAGGGGTCTGAATACTTTTCGAAGGCACTCTAGATAGTCAACTGCCTCATAGATAGATAGATAGATAGATAGATAGATAGATAGAAAGATGTCGTAGCACTTATTTAAAGGCTCTGACCCGTGTGGTGGAAGTCTAGGATTTACCACTCTGTACTTCAGCTCTTTGGAGGTAAGAATCAAGAAATAAGTCCTGAGTAGCCACAATATCTGAGTCCGGTATTTATTGCTTGCAAGAGACAAGAGCGTAACAGCAGCCCAGTGTAAATCCGGGGGTCTGTTCAGCACAAGTCTGAAGAGGCGATTATCAGGGTTGTCTTTTATACAGATTACACATAATGGTAGGCGCCGCCAAGGCTATCACCTGATGGGCCTGTGCTTATGTAGGGAGGGGGCGAGAGAGCGAGAACGATGGGGAGACTTTCTCATTGATCAATCGGCGTTCAACATTTCACACCTATCTGCAAGATACGTCTGTCCCCCCATTACTGCTCTCCCTCACCACTCCCTCCGAAACCACCGCTGTTCATATGGTAAATTATACAGTGCTTCTCGGAAAACAATGGCTATAGAACTTTAGAGGTGTGGCAAGAGAAAATGTAATCACAGTATTTACACAGGTTTTATCAGTCACATGAAAGTGTATAGCCTGAAAACAGTTCTATCAATGTATTTCCCATAACACCCGGTCCAGCTGGCAGTGCTGCTGTGAGGTTTGAAGCCTGGTCCGGTCCAGTGTTATCCAGGAAATGGCTGTATGTGAGTTCAGAGTAGAGCAAACAGCTGCATGTATAGTAAATTTAAAGACAAATACTAGCCTTAGTAATCCCACACCTAGGGGAAAAGGTCACAAGGACACCAGATGGTCCTGGAACATCTCAGTGGGGTGAGATCAGATAGGTGGGGGCTGACTAGGGGGTATGGATGCTTTGAAGTAGAGTGGTACACAGCTGTGTAAACATAATCAGGTGATCTGGGGACAGGATGGATGGGTGACAAACACAGTTGTAAACAGCCAGGACAAAAAGCTTTAGAAAATAGCCTAGGTCAATTGATCTCTCAAGTAGACTGACAGACGCCAAGTCAAAGGGGGCGTAGCCCCGGGATGACGAAATGTAGTTCTTAAATATCATTGGTGTAAGTAGACAGGAATTTGAATGAAGGGCGTTGACCTGTGTGATGTTTATAAAAGGACAGGTAACGGAAGTGAAAGGGGTTCAACTTTGCAAACCTGACCCGGCTTTGTTCTCTGTGAATAAAGTCTCTGAATGAATCAACAGCTCTGGTTAACGGTATGTTATTTCAAAATACCATGATTTAAATTCCACTACTGTCGCCGAGGACGAGATTAGTATGGCCTTTTCCCGGCCTAAACACCATTCCCAACGTTAATTCGTTAATTCGTTGATTCGAATGTGTGTAACTGATTAATGATAAGTTGATTCAAATGTGTGTAACTGATAAATGAGTTCAAATATGTGCAAAAGGCAAAACTGAATAAGAGAAATTATAAGGGTAGTGTATGACTCCGGGTCAACATATCTAGTTGGACCTCGTAGTGATAACGGTTTAACTGATACTGAAGTAGGCAACCAAATGCATTAATGTTTGACTGTATAATTCTTACTCAGAAATGATTTCTGAAGTAGGCTAATCATGTGTGCTAATGATAATTGTATACCATATGTACTAAATGTTAACTTTGAGAAAGGCATAGATTAGTATGGGACAAAAATAGAGTAGAATTGCAGAAGTCCACAATAAGAAGTGGCCTTGAGTCCAGTTTGAGCAGGAGAGTGATAAGTATGTCTCGTAGACATAACAACAGGTGCCCTTAGGCCCATGACTAAGCATGGGTGCGAACTCAGGGTGATGTAATGAACTAGATCGAATTCTATGCTTGACTGAGAACTAGATCGAATTCTATGCCTGACAAAATGAACTAGATAAGAAAGGGTGGGGGTAAAGGAAAGCCCCATTGCAAACTATAAAAAGAGCTCCCTGGAGCAGTACAACGGACTTTCCCCGCTGCGGAGCATAACACCAGAAGGCCCGGAGCAGGACTGAGTGTGTTGAAGAATACCCCGGAGTGGAAACTGGAGTTTTTCATACTCTAGCACCCGAGCAGGATCTCCTTGTCCGGACCTCACACTCTGATTGAATTCTGACTGTCGGCCTCGCCACACTAGTACAACGGAGGACCTTGGCGGACCTTTGTTTGTATAACAACAGCTCTGGCGGATAGAGGAACCGGCTACGCTCGGGCCAAGTGAAACTGGGACTTCTCTAAATTTCACAGGCAGAGTAGGGACAGACTGATAGGTTTTATTATTTTATAATTTTTATAATTTTTGAATACTAGCATTTTATCATTTAATCACTCTGCCTGTAATGCTGCAATGTTTTAAGCCATCATTAAAGAATTTAACCTGCATTTAAAGGAACAGTTTTCTCAATTTTAATTCTTAATTTTTATCATTTTTTTATTTTTTATTTTTATATTTTTAGTCATTCCATCCCTCATAAGCCTTTTTACCTCCTCCTGGTAACATAAAATATTATAGATTGCTGTGCATAATACATCTTAGGATCTGAAGGGTTATATCTGGCCCCTTATTACCTCCTTTGGGTAAATTATCCTTACCGATAAACCCTTTATCCGCAACCACACCAACTGGCACTCATATCAGATTAGAGCGGTCGTTAACCATAGAGACTACCCACTTCTGTGTACAGTTTTTAGGTTTGGGGAGATTTTTCAGTTCAGCTGAGGTGGGTAGAGGAAGATATGGGAGGAACTATGGGATGTAGACCGTTAACAGCGGAGTGAATCTAATCGACACCAACCGACATAGGACCAGTCAGCATCTGACAGGGCAAGACCCCTCAGGCTGAGGATCCATAACCAGTTATCTGAGGGTTGGTCGGGGGTTCTGTACAGAGCCTAAATTCCCGGGAGACACTACACATGCAGTTCAACAGTAGCACAGTTGATAAGTACCATCGATCGAAGTAGAAATTAAAATAAAATAGAAAACTGGCATAAGAAGACCACAGCTGACCAAGACAATAACAATAGTGACATTTTATTCTTTATACAATAGAGACTTTCATACATTATTCAAAACACTTCTTATATACTAAAAAACTGTCCTGTACTCCCAAAGCTCAAAATGGCTCCAGTTTAGGATTCGGGTGAGTTGGTATTTGCACAGCATTTTTTTCAATTATGTATATATATATATATATATATATATATATATATATAGATTCTGTAAAAATGTATTTTAAATATGTACACATTAGTGTCTGCAAAATGTATTTTAAACACATACTAGATTTTACCAATCACATCTCTTTGTGGTAATACAGAAATCAAACCGGAAGGATTAAACTTGCATATGCAAAGAAATAAATATTATAATAAATTGTCACTAAATATGTCCAATTTAACAGAATAGTTCTGAATAGTTAAAATTACTTTTTGCACAAACAATTAAGCAGCATCAAATCAGTCTCCAGTCAGCCTCTGCTGTGCAGAAGCCTAGAGGACGTCCATTCATATTTGAATCTCAACTATTTACATCAATACTGCAGTTAGACTTCATAGTATCATGTATCTGCTTTTTATATTCAATAATGTAATTTAAACACATACAAAAATGAACGTTTGTATATTCATATATATTCATATATATACACTCACCGAGCACTTTATTATGAACACCTGTACACCTTCTCATGGTGGAGATGGTGTAATGGTGTGGGGAATGTTTTCTTGGCACACTTTGGGCCTGTTAATACCAATCAATCATCGCTTGAATGCCACAGCCTATTTGAGTATTGTTGCTGACCATGTGCATCCCTTCATGGCCACAATTTACCCATCTTCTAATGGCTACTTCCAGCATGATAATGCACCATGTCACAAAGCAAAAGTCGTCTCAAACTGGTTTCATGAACATGACAATGAGTTTAGTGTTCTTCAGTGGCCTTCCCAGTCACCGGATCTGAATCCAATAGAACACCTTTGGGACCAGTCAAAAGTTTGGACGCAAACTTGCCAAGAGTGTGCAAAGCTGTCATCAAAACAAAAGGTGGCTACTTTGAAGAATCTAAAATATAAAACATATTCTGGCTTGTTTAACACTTTTTTGTTTACTCCATAATTCCATATGTGTTCCTTCATAGTTTTGATGTCTTCAATATTAATCTACAATGTAGAAATAATAAAAATAAAGAAAAACCATTGAATGAGAAGGTGTGTCCAAACTTTTGACTGGTACTGTGTAATATATATATATATATATATATATATATATATATATATATATATATATATATATATATATATAAAACACAATATATATTTATATATATTTGTATAACACAAATTCACAATTACAATAGAAATACATTTTATAAGTCAGCTTCTTTTCTCCAAGTCATAGGTTCTCTATCCATTCTTTGTCATTTTCCTTATAAAATCTGGCAATTTGACCAAAGTTAAGGTATATCAATATATTATAAATAATTACCTGAAACATTTAGTAAAAAATAATTATGTTATCAAATATGTCACACTATTTTAAATATTTGAACTGTTAACTGACAAGCATGTCCCAGCTTGGCACAAGTCCACCCAGGGGCCTTTTTCGGGTTTTATTAGAGGCTTCATTTAGGCTCTTAGATTTGCTAAAAAACGTCACATTTGATGCTACATTTGACAAACAGATACTCACGGGTCTTGGCCACAGTTCTGAGGGATACAATGGCACAAACTCACCCCTCTCATAAAAGCTCATCGTTTTACAAGCTAATGAGAAAAGTATTTATGAGAGAGACTCTGAACTCTGTTTCAAAAACACAGAGAATTTATCCTCAAAAAACATATTCAAAGACAGTTATTACTAACGTGACAGCATACTGAAATACAGAGCTTGGCGTGAGCCTCCGTCCGGTCATGAGAAACAAGGTGAAAAGTCGAGGTCAGAAGCGTCAAACACATGAATCCCGTCCAATCACGTGCTCAAATTCAGAATTCTACTATAATGGCTGTTCTCAAAACAATGTCACCCATCCTGTCTGTCTTCCTGCATGTGGCTTCCTCAAAGTGATTAGGGTTAGGGTTAGGGTGAGACCAATAGGTGAACGAACAACTATCAGACACAATAAGGTGGTCGGTTGAGTAAATCAATGTTGTTTCATAAGATTAACGAAAAAACACAGTGATAAAATCTGAAAAAAAACAAAAAAAACAGCTCTTCTGCATGATCAAGTGGCCCAGTAGGGTTTCAGTCGGAGACGTTATGTATGTAAGATGTCATTATAAGACCTCACAACCAAAGTGGAAAGGTGTGTGTCAGTACCTGTGTCAGTCAGTACCTATTGTCTCTATGGTTACTGTTGTCTCTATGGAAGAATGTGACTGTTGTAGGTATGGTTATTTATGTCTCTATGGTAGAATGGGACTGTCGCTATGGTAACTGTTGTCTCGATGCTAGAATGTGACTGTTGTCTCAATGGTTACTGTTGTCTCCATAGTAACTGTTGTCTCGATGGTAGAATCAAAGACAAAGGAGTCAATCTGTGGACTCCATCGAGGAAGGCCTGAGAGGAAGGCCAAACTACTAAGTATTTTTATTCTATTAGTTAGTTTTTTCACTACTCTGAGTGTACTGAGTGCTACCTACATCTTGTATTTCCCACAAACCCTCTATCTCTATACCGGCAAATATCACAATGTGCTCTATCCTCATTCCTGTTATTTCATCCCTCAGGAAGACATACCGACGCTACACCCCCACTCGCAACCCTTCCAATCTTTTTTTTTTTAAAGAATATGTTTTTAGGGCATTTCTGCTTTATTGGGATAGAGACAGTAGAGATTGACAGAGAAGGATGTGGGAGAATGGGAGAGAGAGAGGAGGGATGACATGCAAGATAGGTTGAGGGTCGGAATCAAACCAGGAACCTTGCGATTACGTGGTAAGCGCATTAGTGTGCTACTAAGCGCCCCGCAACCCTTCCAATCTAATCTACCCACCATGCTCAACTGACCACAAACTCACTGTTGTGGGAGGACTGTGGGAGGCCAGTCAGCGGTCCGGAAAGCAGAGGCTATCTCAGCCGATGCCTGCATCATGTCCCTCCACTTCCTTGGTCTCACAGAGACATGGATTACACCGGAAAACACAGCTACTCCAGCAGCCCTCTCTGATGCCTACTCCTTTTCTCATTCCCCTAGACTCTCTGGTCGATGGGGAGGAACAGGACTCCTCATCTCGCCTAAGTGGTCACATAATGTCCTTCCCCTGTCACACCTGTCCATATCCACTTTCGAATTCTATACTGTTTCTGTCACCTCCCCTGTCAAACTTCACATTGTTGTTATCTATCGTCCACCAGGTCAGCTTGGCCACTTCTTAGACGAGATGGATGTCCTTCTCAGCTTCATTGCTACACCGCACTACTGGGTGACTTCAACATCCAGTCGGAGAAGCTTCACTCATCTGGAGCACTTGATCTTCTCTCCTCCTTCGGCCTTACCCTGTCCCACTCTCCTCCGACTCATAAGGCATGCAATGAGCTCGACCTTGTCTTCACCAGATCCTCCCATACCTCCAACCTTACTGTTACCCCTCTTCTGGTTTCTGATCATCATTTCTCCCTTCCTCTCAAATCCTCTCCCTCCCAGTCAGTCTCTACCCACACTGTATCCTCTCGTCGCAACCTGCGTACCCTCTCACTCACCGCTCTCTCTTCCTCTGTCTTATCCGCCCTACCCTCTGTTGAATCCTTCTCCCTTCTATCCACTGATGCAGCTTACTCCACCCTCCTGTCCACTCTTTCCTCATCCAACAACTCTCTCTGTCCACAGACCTCAAGGCTGGCACAATCCTCTCCACGCGCTCCCTGGCTGTCTGAAACCCTGCAAGCTTGTAGAATAGGGCTCTGGGCAGCTGAGAGGAAATACCTTATCTCTCTCTCCTCCTTAACAACACCTCATCTGCATCAACTGCTAAAGCTTCTTATTACCATTCCAAAATTCAATCCTCTGCCTCTGACCCAAGGAAACTGTTCTCCACATTTTCCTCACTCCTCAACCCACCTCCTCCCCCTCCTCCCTCCTCCCTGTCTGCGGATGACTTTGTCACTTACTTTGAAAAGAAGGTTGATGACATTAGCAGCTCTTTCCCTCTACCTCTCACCAACACTGCTACCTCTCCTCCCAAACCCACTGCGCTACCCCCGGTCTCTCGTTTATCAGATTTTTCCCCCCTCTCCCCTGATGATGTTCTAAAACTGGTCACATCCAAGCGGGCAACCACCTGCCCCCTCGATCCTATCCCCTCCCTCTTTCTCCAATCCATCTCCAAAGACCTCCTTCCATTCCTTACCACCTTAATCAATTCCTCTCTATCCACAGGATCTGTCCCAGCTGCCTTCAAGACAGCCAGAGTCAAGCCTCTTCTCAAGAAACCAACTCTTGACCCGTCTGCTGTCCATAACTACAGACCGGTATCCCTTCTCTCCTTCTTATCTAGAGACGTGGTCTCTAACCAACTGTCTCACTACCTCCTTCAGAACAAGCTCCCTGACCCTCACCAATCCGGCTTTAAGGCTGGGCACTCTACTGAGACTGCTCTCCTTGCTGTCACTGAGGCCCTCCCTCTCCTCTGTTCTCATTCTTCTGGACTTGTCCGCTGCATTCAACACAGTAAACCACCCGATCCTTCTCTCCACCCTCTCAGAATTGGGCGTCTCTGCACTCTCCTGGTTTTCATCCTACCTGGCCAATCACTCTTACCAGGTGACGTGCCCTCTCCACGAGCCCTCACCACTGGGGTCCCCCAGGGCTCTGTCCTAGGGCCCTTACTGTTCTCCCTCTATACCAAATCTCTTGGCTAGGTAATTTCCTCACATCTATTTCCCCCCTTCTGACTCACAGGTGGCAACACGTGTCTCGGCATGTCTTACAGACATTTCTGCTTGGATGTCAGCCCACCACCTAAAGCTCAACCTTGACAAGACTGAGCTGTTCTTCCTCCCAGGGAAAGCCTGCCCTCTCCAAGACTTCTCCATCACAGTAGTTCATCTGTGAATCTAGTAGTTCATCTGCAGTTCATCCAGAATGCTGTTGCCCGTCTGGTGTTCAATCTCCCCAAATGTCAGTAGCTTGCATCAGATTCAAAACCCTGGTGCTCGCCTACCGGGCGGCAAAAGGAACAGCCCCTCCCTACTTGCAAGCAATGGTCAGTCCCCAAACCCCTGCCCGATCACTCCGCCTGGCACCGCTGCCTCTACGTGGATGCAGCAGCCGCACTACTCGGTCACGGCTTTTCACTGTCCTGGTGCCCCGCTGGTGGAATGAGCTTCCCACTGCTGTCATGACTGCAGAGTCACAACCTATCTTCTGCCGTAGATTGAAGACTTAAACAAATGTATTTGTTGTAAGTCGCTTTGGATAAAGGCGTCTGCTAAATGCCATAAATTTAAATGTAAATTGTCTCCATGGTTACTGTTGTCTCTATGGTAGAATGTGACTGTTGTCTCCATGGTTACTGTTGTCTCCATGGTTACCGTTGTCTCTATGGTTACTGTTGTCTCCATGGTTACTGTTGTCTAGATCGGAGAATGTGACTGCGGTCACGATGGTTACTGTTGTCTCCATGGTTACTGTTGTCTCTATGGTGACTGTTGTCTCCAGGGTTACTGTTGTCTCTATATTAGAATGTGACTCTTGTCGCTATGGTGACTGCTATCTTCATGGTTACTTTTGTCTCTATGGTAGAATGTGACTGTTGTCTCCATGGTTACTGTTGTCTCCATGGTTACTGTTGTCTCTATGGTAACTGTTGTCTCCATGGTTTCTGTTGTCTCTATGGTTACTGTTGTTTCCAGGGTTACTGTTGTCTCTATATTAGAATGTGACTCTTGTCTCAGTGGTTACTGTTGTCTTGTCTCTGTTGGCTTGTCTCTGTGGTTACTGTTGTCTTTATGGTTACTGTTGTCTCGATGGTTACAATTGTCTCTTTGTTCGAATGTGACTGTTGTCTCCATGGTTACTGTTGTCTCTTTGGTAGAATGTGACTGTTGTCTCTATGGTTACTGTTGTCGGTATGTGTATTGTTGTCTCGATGGTAGAATGGGACTGTCACGATGGTTCCTGTTGTCTCTATGGTTACTGTTGTCTCGATCGTAGAATGTGACTGTTCTGTTGTCTCGATGGTTAAATGGGACTGTTGTCTCCATGGTTACTGTTGTCTCTATGGTTACTTTTGTCTCTATGGTAGAATGTGACTGTTGTCTCCATGGTTACTGTTGTCTCTATGGTAACTGTTGTCTCCATGGTTTCTGTTGTCTCTATGGTAGAATGTGACTGTTGTCTCTATGGTTACTGTTGTCTCCATGGTTACTGTTGTCTCTATGGTAGAATTTGACTGTTGTCTCAATGGTTACTGTTGTCTCTTTGGTAGAATGTGACTGTTGACTCTATGGTTACTGTTTTCTCTATGATGACTGTTGTCTCTCTTTTTTTTTAAATATGTTTTTAGGGCATTTCTGCTTTATTGGGATAGAGACAGTAGAGATTGACAGGAAGGATGGGAGAGAGAGGAGGGATGACATGCAAGATAGGTCGAGGGTCGGAATCGAACCAGGAACCTTGCGATTACGTGGTAAGCGCATTAGTGTGCTACGCCACTAAGCGCCCCATGACTGTTGTCTCTATGGTGACTGTTGTCTCGATGGTAAAATGTGACTGTTGTCTCTATGTTTACTGTTGTCTCCATAGTAATTGTTGTCTCGATGGTAGAATGTGACTGCTGTCTCTATGTTTACTGTTATCTCTCTGGTTACTGTTGTCTCTATGGTAGAATGTGACTGTTGTCTCCATGATTACTGTTGTCTCTATGGTAGAATGTGACTGTTGTCTCCATGGTTACCGTTGTCTCTATGGTTACTGTTGTCTCCATGGCTACTGTTGTCTCTCTGGTAGAAAGTTACTGTTGTCTCTGTGGTAGAATGTGACTGGTGTCTCTATGGTTACTGTTGTCTCTGTGGTTACTGTTGTCTATATGGTAGAATGTGACTGTTGTCTGCAAGGTTACTGTTGTCTCCATGGTTTCTGTTGTCTATATGGTAGAATGTGACTGTTGTCTGCAAGGTTACTGTTGTCTCCATGGTTTCTGTTGTCTCTATGGTAGAATGTGATTATAGTTTCCATGATAACTGTTGTCTCGATCGGAGAATGTGACTGTGTTCACTATGATTACTGTTGTCTCTATGGTTTCTGTTGTCTCCATGGTTACTGTTGTCTCTATGGTAGAATGTGACTGTTGTCGCCATGGTTACTGTTGTCTCTATGGTAGAATGTGACTGTTGTCTCTGTGGTAGAGTATGACTGTTGTCTCTATGGTTACTGTTGTCTCTGTGGTTACTGTTGTCTTTATGGTAGAATGTGACTGTTTTCTGCAAGGTTACTGTCGCCTCTATGGTTACTGTTGTTTCTATGGTAGAATGTGAATGCTGTCTCTATGGTTACTATTGTCTCTATGGTTACTGTTGTCTCTATGGTAGAATGTCACTGTTGTCGCCATGGTTACTGTTGTCTCCATGGTAACTGTTGTCTCTATGGTAGAATGTGACTGTTTTCTCCATGGTTACTGTTGTCTCTTTGGTGACGGTTGTCTCTATGGTTACTGTTGTCTCGATGGTTACTTTTGCCTCTGTGGTTACTGTTGTCTCTATGGTAGAATGTGACTGTTTTCTCCATGGTTACAGTTGTCTCGATGGTTACTGTTGCCTCTATGGTTACTGTTGTCTCCATGGTAGAATGTGACTGTTCTCAATTTTGTTATTGTTGTCTCTATGGTTACTGCTCTCTTGATGGTAGAATGGGACTGTTGTCTGCAATGTTGACTGTTATAGTTATAGTTACTGTTGTCTCTGTGGTAGAATGTGACTGTTGTTGCTGTGGTTACTGTTGTCTCTGTTGTTGAATGTGGCTGTTGTCTCCAGGGTTAATGTTGTCTCTATGGTAGAATGTGACTGTTGTCGCAATGGTTACTGTTGTCTCTATGGTAGAATGTGACTGTTGTCGCTCTGGCTATTGTTGACTCTGTGGTAGACTGTGAGTTGTCTCTATGGTTACTGTTGTCTCTTTGGTAGAATGGAACTGTTGTCGCTCTGGTTACTGTTGTCTCTATGGTAGAACATGACTGTTTTCTCCATGGTTACTGTTGTCTCTATGGTTCCTGCTGTCTCTATGGTTACTGTTGTCTCTGTGGTAGAATGTGACTGTTGTCTGTATGGTTACTGTTGTCTCCATGGCTACTGTTGTCTCTCTGGTAGAATGTGACTGTTGTCTGTATGGTTACTGTTGTCTCCATGGCTACTGTTGTCTCTCTGGTAGAATGTGACTGTTGTCTCTATGGTTACTGCTGTCTCTATGTTTACTGTTGTCTTTATGGTACAATGTGACTGTTGTCGCCATGGTTACTGTTGTCTCCATGGTTACTGTTGTCTCTCTGGTAGAATGTGACTGTTGTCTCTATGGTAACTGTTGTCTCTATGGTAGAATGTGACTGTTTTCTCCATGGTTACTGTTGTCTCTTTGGTGACGGTTGTCTCTATGGTTACTGTTGTCTCGATGGTTACTTTTGCCTCCATGGTTACTGTTGTCTCTATGGTTCCTGCTGTCTCTATGGTTACTGTTGTCTCTGTGGTCACTGTTGTCTCTATGGTTCCTGCTGTCTCTATGGTTACTGTTGTCTCTGTGGTAGAATGTGACTGTTGTCTCTATGGTTACTGTTGGCTCTATGGTTACTGTTGTCTCCATGGTTACTGTTGTGTCTATGGTTACTGTTACTAGGAGGGTATTTACACGAGGCAGTGCTGATGAAGAACGGGTCCTAATAGCCCTTTTCAACCAAAAGTGAAGGTTGAAAAAAGGCATATTAAATATAAGAATTGAGCAAAAACCAAAACAGAACAAAACTATACAGCCTTGAGAATGCTTCTCCAATCACATCAACTCAAGATATACATTTCCAGTTTACATAAAAGTTATATAGAACTATATATATATATATATATATATATATATATAAAATAAGTATATATATATATATATATATATAGAGAGAGAGAGAGATATATATAGATATAATAAGATATGTTATCCTATGGTACATTTGGCACTAGTATCGCCATTGGTCCAGCAATTGGCAAATGTCTCAAGTTCCTCGATAAAAAGTGTGTGTAAGCGTCCCAGTTTCAGTTTCTGCGCTCGGTCGGACAAGAAGCGAGAAGGTGTTGTTAAAAAAATATCTAGATTGTGCTCTCCCTCAGGATGACCATATCGACCGTCTGCTGGAAGTTCTTCAGAAGAGACACGGCCGTCTCGTGTTCCATGTGTAAAAAATTATGTCCATTGGCCTGCAAGGCAAAACATCAGGCAGAGAAGTCAACATGGGGGAGGATGGGGGAGAGGGGGGAGAGGAAGGGGAGAACAGGGGAGAGAGGGGGGTGGGGCGGGGGGGAGAGGGAGGACGAGTGGAGCGGGGGAGGTCAGGCAGGGCGACACAGGAGGACTGGGAACAGCCCTAGAAACACAACACTGTGGAAGAGAAGAAGAAAAAGAGAGAGGAAGGGTCATGCTGTCAAGGAGAAGGAGGTAGAGAAGGAGGTCTTTAGAGGAGTGTCTGTCTGTCTGTCCGTCAGCTACGTTCTGCTGTATCTGTGGAGAAAAGAGAGGGGGTGGAGCCCACTGCTTGGGGAGGAGCCTAGGGCTGGGGGTGGAGCCTGCTGCTGGGGGAGGAAACTGCTGCTCGGGCAGGGGATGGAGCTTGTGGCTAGAGGGGGGGTCTGCTGCTGGGGGAGGAAACCGCTGCTCGGGCAGGGGATGGAGCTATGCCACTAGAACCACATGTAAAACCACACAGATAAAAGAGCATTAAAGGAGCCAGATATAAATATAGAGATATAGAAAACTACATTATACAGCTCTGGAAAAAATTAAGAGACCACTCCAAATTTTTCTTAAATCAACATCTCTACATGTATGGCAGCCATTCCATTCCAGTGTCTGTTGAATTCCAATACAGGCACACCTCATTCTACTTAATGAGGTACTGATTAGGTGATCACCTGAACCAAATCTTATTTAATGAGGAAAAGTATAAAAACCACTGCTGTGGTCATCACTATCCTCTTGCAATAGGACCAGCTGGATGGCAAAAACAGTGCTAGTAGTACCTCAAAAGTAATTGGCATAAAAAAAAAAAAGTATTGACCATGCCAAAAGAGTTTTGAGTGAGGGAAAGAAGGGTTCAATTCTGGCTTTACTGGCAGAGGGATACAGTGAGCGTCAGGTTGCTTCCGTCCTTAAAATTTCAAAGACGGCGGTTCATAAGAACAAGGTCAAGCAGCAGACATTTGGGACAACAAAGCTACAGACCGGTAGAGGGCGAAAACGACTCTCCACTCACCGGGATGACCGCCAACTCATTCGAATGTCACTCAACAACTGTAGGATGACATCTAATGACCTACAAAAAGAATGGCAAACGGCAGCTGGGGTGAAGTGCACGGCGAGGACGGTTCGAAACAGGCTCCTAGGGGCAGGGCTGAAGTTGTGCAAAGCTAGAAAAAAGCCCTTCATCAACGAGAAGCAAAGAAGAGCCAGGCTGAGGTTTGCAAAAGACCATAAGGATTGGACCGTAGAGGACTGGAGTAAGGTCATCTTCTCTGATGAGTCCAATTTTCAGCTTTGCCCAACACCTGGTCATCTAATGGTTAGACAGAGACCTGGAGAGGCCTACAAGCCACAGTGTCTCGCACTTACTGTGAAATTTGGTGGAGGATCGGTGATGATTTGGGGGTGCTTCAGCAAGGTTGGAATCGGGCAGATTTGTCTTTGTGAAGGACGCATGAATCAAGCCACGTACAAAGTTGTCCTGGAAGAAAACTTGCTTCCTTCTTCTCTGACAATGTTCCCCAACTCTGAGGATTGTTTTTTTCCAGCAGGACAATGGTCCATACCACACAGCCAGGTCAATCAAGGTGTGGATGGAGGACCACCAGATCAAGACCCTGTCATGGCCAGCCCAATCTCCGGACCTGAATCCCATTGAAAACCTCTAGAATGTGATCAAGAGGAAGATGGATGGTCACCAGCCATCAATCAAAGCCGAGCTGCTTGAAGTTTTGCGCCAGGAGTGGCATAAAGTCACCCAACAGCAATGTGAAAGACTGGTGGAGAGCATGCCAAGACGCATGAAAGCTGTGATTGTAAATCAGGGTTATTCCACCAAATATTGATTCCTGAACTCTTCCTAAGTTAAAACATTAGTATTGTGTTGTTTAAAAATTAATATGAACTTGTTTTCTTTGCATTATTCGAGATCTGAAAACACTGCATGTTTTTTGTTATTTTGACCAGTTGTCATTTTCTGCAAATAAATGCTCTAAATGAGAATATTTTTATTTGGAATTTGGGAGAAATGTTGTCAGTAGTTTATAGAATAAAACAAACATTTTCATTTTACTCAAACACATACCTATAAATAGTAAAACCAGAGAAATTGATAATTTTGTAGTTATTTTTTTCCAGAGCTGTGTATATTATATGTATGTTCTATACATTCTATCTCTGTGATCTGAACAGCAGCCTGACATGAACCAGAATCAGACATGCGGCCCCGTCCACAAACAACCCCTAGCCCCTATACACTACTCACGAGCCCCTACTCCCTGCAGACTACCCCAAGACCCCAACTCCCTACAAACAGCCCCTTGCCCCCAGACACTACACACTACCTTCCTAGCCCCTACACACTACCCCTAGCCCCTACACTCTACCCTTACACACTACCCCTAGCCCCTATACACTACCCCTAGCCCCTACACACTACTCCTAGCCCCTACACACTACTCCTAGCCCCTGCACTCTACTCCTAGCCCCTACACTCTATCCCCAAGCCTCTACACTCTACTCCTAGTCCCTACACTCTATTCTTGTCTCAACACTCTACTCCGAGCCACTACACACTACCCCTAGACCCTAAACACTACCCCTACACACTACCCTAGTGGTCCTCTGTGGCTCAGTTGGTAGAGCATGGTGCTAACAACGCTTAGGTTGTGGGTTTGATTCCCACTGGGACCATACATACTGAAATGTATGCACTCACTGCAATGTAAGTCGCTTTGGATCAATGTCAGCTAGTAGGAGCTAGTGTCTAGGGAGTAGAAGCTAGGGAGTAGGTGCAAGTGTCTAGGGAGTAGGGAGTAGTGTCTAGGGAGTAGGAGCTAGTGTCTAGGGAGTAGGGAGTAGTGTCTAGGGAGTAGCGGCTAGTGTCTAGGGAGTAGGAGCAAGTGTCTATAGAGTAGGGGCAAGTGTCTAGAGAGTATAGGGAGGAGGGGCTAGGAAATAAGGGCTAGTGTCAAGGGAATAGGTGAAAGTGTCTAGGGAGTAGGAGCTAGTGTCTAGGGAGTAAGAGCAAGTGTCAAGTGAGTACAGAGAAGTGTCAAGGGAGTGGCAGCTAGTGTCTAGGGAGTAGGGGTTAGTTTCTCGGGAGTAGGGGCTTGTGTCTTAACAGTAGGAGCTAGTGTATATGGAGTAGGGTCTTGTGTCAAGGAGCAGAAGGCTTGTGTCTCGGGAGTAAAGGCTTGTGTTTAGGGAGTAGGAGCTAGTGTCCAGGGAGTAGGAGCTAGTGTCTATGGAGTAGGAGCTAGTTCTAGGGAGGCTACGGAAGAATATGACATTGGGTTCCTTTGTGACATTGGATTACCCGCAGATGGATTTTGATGCTGAGAGTATGTACAGTCATGAGAAAAAGTTAGGACACCCCCCAAAATATTAAGTTATTCTCTTAAAAATATGGACATATCAATATTTTATCTTCTTTCTAACAATATCTATAGATAAAGGGGATGTAATTGAACAAAAAACAATGAAAATGTAACTTTGTAATCATTTATTTAACGAAAAATTAACAATAATGCCAATTCCTACTGAGGAAAAAGTTAGGACACCCTATGCCCTAATAGCTAGTATTGCCCCCCTTGGCTGAAATAACCTCAATTAGACATTTCTTATAACTGTCTACAAGTCTCTGACATCGATTGGGAGAACGTTTTTCCCACTCCTCCTTGCAGAATTCTTTCAGCTGTGTGATGTTCAAGGGGTGTCTTGCATGCACAGCCAGTTTCAAATCAATCCACAGCATCTCAATAGGATTAAGATCCGGGCTTTGACTTGGCCATTCCAGAACTCTCAATTTCTTTTTCTTGAGCCATTCCTTGGTAGATTTACTGGAATGTTTTGGGTCATTGTTATGTTGCATGGTCCACATCCGCTTCAGCTTCAACTTTCGAACAGAGGGTCTCACATTTTCCTCAAACACCCTCTGATACAATACAGAATTCATAGTGGATTCTATGATGGTGAGCTGACCAGGCCCTGCTGCAGAAAAGCAGCCCCAAACCATGACATTTCCACCCCCATGCTTCACAGTTGGTATGAGGTTCTTGTTCTCAAATGCTGTCTTGGTTTTGCGCCAAACATGTCTACTCTTACTATGCCCAAATAGTTCAACTTTGGATTCATCTGTCCAAAGCACATTGTTCCAGAAGTTCTGGTCTTTCTCTAGGTGTTCTCTGGCAAACTTTAGTCTTGCCCTGATGTTTTTTTTTGACAGCAGGGGTTTCCTCCTTGCACACCTCCCATGTAATGCAAACTTGTTCAGTCTCTTTCTTATGGTGAATGCATGTACTTTGACATCAATTGTGGCAAGAGATACCTGTAGGTCCCGTGATGACATTCTGGGATTGTTGGAGACTTCTTTAAGCATCTTTCGGTCAGCTCTTGGGCTGAACTTGCTTGGGCGGCCTGACCTGGCCATGTTGGTGGTGGTTTTAAATGTTCTCCACTTGTAAATTATTTTCCGGACAGTGCAATGGCTAATTTCAAATTGTTTGGAGATCATTTTATATCCCTTCCCAGACTCATATGCATCTACAATTTTTCTTCTGAAGGCCTCAGAGAGCTCTTTTGATCTCGCCATGGTGATGCAACTCACTTCAACAATCAAGAGCAAACCAAACTAAATGTCTGAGGTTTAAATAGGACAGGCTCCTCCAAAATCCTCTGTAACGATGTTCTAATCATTTGCACCTGATGTGGTGCTCTTGATTATAATTTTAGGCATTTTAAGTGGAACTAAATGTGGGGGTGTCCTAACTTTTTCCTCACAAGAAGATTGCATTTCTATTAATTACATTTTACCAATCATTTTTTAAATAATTTGTTTCAGTTGTATTTGTTTAGTTATATTACCTCAATTTTTCAATATTGTTCAAATGAATATCAAATTCAAAAAGACAAAGGTTTTCATAGGGTGTCCTAACTTTTTCTCATGACTGTACAACTAGTACATGAACATAATCAGCAAAAACATACTGTATACTACTGATGGTATGTGCTACTAATATGGTAGAATAAAACCAGCAAAACATACTACGGGTGATATGTATGACTAATACTGAATGTCTAATGAAGAGATTTTACGTTTTATGATTTAAATGATGAAACTGATCTGTCGAACTATGTGTAAAGAATAAAGTTGAAATGTAATAAATTGGAAAGGGAAAGAGAGGAAGGGGAATTTGACAAAGTTGAGCAAAGTTGGGTTGAGTCCAGATGGCAGTGGTTTTCGATAAATGTAAATGCCAAGGACGACCCAGAGGGGGGTATGGAACGGGAAATGCCAAGGACGACCCAGAGGGAGGTATGGAACGGTAAATGCCAAGGACGACCCAGATGGAGGTATGGAACGGGAAATGCCAAGGACGACTCAGAGGGAGGTATGGAACGGGAAATGCCAAGGACGACCCAGAGGAGATTAAGTATGTTCCCGTGAAATAGTTATGCTTAGAGGATAAAGTGCACGAGAGGGTGCGGCCCAGAGGAGGGCTCCAGGAGGAACTCAAGCGAGAAGGGACAGGGTTATACAAAACTGAATGTTAGGTGTATTTTAGTGGGCATTTTCCACAAAACTCTGAAGAGGACGGATCCCTAAGAGACCAGGAGGTCTAGCCCAATCGTTGTATCCACGACCAAAGTCCTCTCTGGAGAGGGCCCCCAGCCTGGATTGCTGTTAGTATCAGGAGTAGGCTTTCTTTTTAGCTGCCTAGATTCTATAGAAAGGATTGCTAGAAGTTGAGTGACCGCTTCACTTGTACAGGGAGGTGGGCTATCGAAGTCCCTCGGCTACGGTGCTATTCTGGAGAAATCAGCTGGGCTGTATTTCAGCAGCGGCCACTGTCGATGCTGGATGGAGCCTCTCTAAATTTATACTAAGTTAGACAGATTAGGGACAGATAGGGTAAGACTTGGTTCTCTTATTTTACTTTGATTACTTTGATATCTATTAGTTTCTTTATTATTTACTTTTAATTTTGTTAACTTCTTCACTCATATCTATTTACTTTTACTCTAAATTACCGTATTATCTTTTTTACTTTGATATTTCGTCTATTTTGTTAATTTCTTTGATTTCTTTTTATTTTAACCCGTGGATTTATATTTACTTTAGTATTTCGTTACTCTTACATATATTTACTTTTACTCTAAGTTCTTGGATTTCTTTTCTTACTTTAATTACTTTAGCATCTTTTATTTTCGTTTATTTACTTTAAATTTTCGTTAATTTCTTTGATTTCTTTTTTACCCTGTGGATTTACTTTAATTACTTTTTTAATTACTTTTGCAAAACTAATGGAAAAAAGTATTTTAGTTCTTATTACTTTACTTGGACTGGAGATCGAGCGTCATCGAAGTCTCTTGGCTAAAGGCGTGGTCATCATATCGGGTGGACCAGGGAACTTATAGCACTCAGTCGATGCTGGATGGAGCCTATCTAAATTTACACTGAGTTATACCGAGTAGGGAAAGATTTACCTTCTTTTATTTCGATTATTTAGTTAATTTCTTTCATTTATTTTTTACCTCACTGGACTTACGTTAATTATTTTTCATCTTCTGTTGTATTATCTTTTCCTTAAATCACTTTATTGATATCTTGTATTGCCATGCTATAATGCTTAATTCTTGAATAAAGAACAACCCTGCATACCAAGGAAAAAGTTTTATTAGATTTATACATAGTATAGTACTTGAGATTATGTGTTATCCTCACCTGAGATGATGTGTTATCCTCCTTGCTAAACATAAAAAGTTAGATTACACTGTGCATATTACATCATAGGATCTGAATGGTTATTCTAGCCACTTTATTGAAATATCCCCTTTGGATGAATTGTCCTCATCTATAAATTAAATTCCTGCAACAACACCAACTGGCACTCATATAAGAGTAGAGCCGTCGTTAACCATTGGGGCTTTCATATGCTGAGTTCTGATCTGTCGGTCACTTACAGAGTATAGTCTTAAGCTGGAGCAGGGGAAACTGTGGGAAGTGGACGGTTAACAGCAGGGTGAATCTATTCAACACCAGCCTAAGATTATCTTTTAGAAACCTAATAGGGTAAGACCCTTTAGACTGAGGATTTAACCCGTTAGAAGGAGGGCTTGGACCGGGACTCCTGTTTTGGGTCTATTCACCGGGAGACATTTACATTTACATTTATGGCATTTAGCAGACGCCTTTATCCAAAGCGACTTACAACAATACATTTGTTTAAGTAAGTGAATCATCTATCCAACAGTCATCATAAGACAAAGTAATCAATGCTCACACCAGGGGCCATTGGCAGTCGTATTTTTTTTTTTAAAATATATTTTATTAGCAGGAGAGAACTTGTACAGGGGGGTAGCAGGGGAGAAGAGGTCTCAGGGTTGGGGTTAGGGTTAGTATAGGGGGGGTAGTGAGGGTGAAGCGGTCTTTAGGAGGGACTGTTAAGATGTAGCTTGAAGAGATGGGTTTTCAATCTACGGCGGATGATCGGAAGTGACTCTGCAGACACTAGGGAGTAGTGGCAAGTGTCTAGGGAGTAGGAGCTAGTGTCTAGGGAGTAGGGTCTACGGAGTAGGGTCTAGTATCTAGGGAGTAGGGTTTTGGGAGTAGGGACTAGTGTCTAGGAAGTAGGGAGTTGGGTCTAGGGCAGGGGTTCTCAACCGTTTGCAAGCTGGGCCCCCCCAAAGCTTGTTCATTGCAGTTGGGGCCCCCCCTCCTCCCGGCGCCCCCCCCCCCCCCCCCTTCCCGGCGCCACCCCCACTACACCACCTTGCATAGATAGATAGATAGATAGATAGATAGCCCTAGGCTAGGCTATTATTGTTAGGCCCACACTATTATTATTATTATTATTATTATCATCATCAGTAGTAGGTAGGCCTATTATCATTACTAGGCTATTGTTATAATTGGCAGTAGCACCAGACTTCTAATGTGAGCTTGCAGGCATTATTATTATTATTATTATTATTATGAGTAGTGGTAGGCCTATTATTATTACTAGGCTATTGCTATATAATTATATGAGGTTACATGCTTTATTGTTGTTGTTGTTGTTGTTATTATTATTATTATTATTATTATTATTATTATTATTATTATCATTATCATCATCAGTAGGCCTATTATCATTACTAGGCTATTGCTATAATTGGGAATTGGCACCAGACCTCTGATATGAATTTATGCTTTATTATTGTTATTATTACTAGGCCTAATAGTAGGCATATCATCTGCATTTTTTACAGAAGCTTGCAGGTAGGCGATGTTAATGTGAGACCTGAGCCTGCTTTGCCTTGCAAAGATCCTCAATTCTTGGCGCAATGTCTGATAAACATAGCCTCAAATCATCCTCGATTTGTGCACGATTGCGGTATTTAGTTTTGAGTGCAGTAATTTTTGAGAATCCTGCCTCACACAAATATGTCGACGCGAAAGGGAGGAGAATCTTCAAGGCGACGTCGCAGAGTTGAGGGTATTCCTGCATCAATGCTGCCCAGAATGACGAAAGAGGGCAGGAGGTAAAGAGTTCCTTCAGCCTACTGTCACTCTTCAGCTCAATAAGCTGTCCCTGCATATCAATTGACAGCTCGTTTGCTGTGCACACAAATGGATCTCGAACCCACGCAAAAGAGCGATAATCCTCTTTAAAGTACGTCGCAAATTGTTTTCTCATTGCTGACAGGTGCTCAGACGCTGATTGAAATAGAGAGGAGAAATCGTGTGACGTGCCTGCATCAGTGATAAAGTCTGCAAGGCTGGGGAACATGTCGCAGTTCCCTCGACTGATGCGGCCATGCCAGAGGTCAAGTTTTTGTGTGAAGGCGTAAAATATGAGTTTCGCGGCCTTGCAAAGACAGGTTGAGGCCATTCAAGCGGTCAAATATATCGACCAAATAGGACAGAGACGCAAGCAACATAGTGTCATCCAGATGCTTCGCTAGATCTGATTTGATTTCTGTCAAAAACCACTTCACCTCCTCTCGCAGCTCATACAACCGCTGTAACACCCGCCCCCTGGAGAGCCAGCGAACTTCAGTGTGCAGAAGCAGCTGTTCGTGCCCCCAAACAAGCGAGAGTTTAGCGGCCGTGATTTGATGAGATTTATCATTTTCACGGATTGGTTCAGCACGGAGTCAAAGAGAACCGGCATTTTTTTAGCAGCTAGTGCTTCGCGATGGACCAGTGGAACTACTTGCTGAACGCGAGCAGCTAGGCCACGCTCACGGCCCGTCATTGCCCGCGCACCATCCGTGCATAGGCCAACGCATCGGTCCCAAGCCAAACCATTTTCATGGATAAATATATCGAGGACATTGAAGATGGCTTCTCCTGTAGTGTGCGACTGAAGAGGCCGGCAAAACAGGACATCCTCCTCAATCGCCTTGTCCCGCAGATACCTGACATAGGTGAGGTGAATATCAGTGGATTCGTCCAGCTGCAGCGCGTAGTAAGGACTCTTTTTTATTAACTCTATCAGTTGCTCTCTGATATCATTAGACATGTCTGAAATTCTCCTAGCGACTGTGTCATTTAGTGATGGGCAAATTAAGCTTTTGTGAAGCACTGAACCACTTGAGCCAATTGTTTCGAAAATGGGTTCATTACTCGAAGCTTCAGTTACAGTGACCTCTCCTGGCGAAGTGCAAGGCTGCAGTCAAATTAGGCAGGCTAGTTGGTGGACAGGAGGCTTTTAATTACACGCACGCACGCACGCACGAACACACACACACACCTCAATGAGCAGTGTTAGAGAAACTACTTTACTTTTGTAGAAAAGATCTTTTGTTCTGAAGCATCTTTGCTTTGATCACCCTTGGATTTAAAGTATTGTAACGACCCTGTGAAAGGCCCGTTAGCAACTCCGCCAAGGGAGTTACCTCTCTTGGTGTTGTGGCTAGCGCGGCCGGTTTGTAAGCGAAAGATTGCGAGTTCGATACCCGCTTAAGGCAAGCTGCTCTACCCCGCCGTTGATACAGTATCTTTGCTTTGATGAAATTCTTTGATGCACACACACACTAACACTGAATATCATGTTCTATTTACAAATAAAGATTGATGAATGTGTGTATTGTGTTATTGAGGAGAGAGTGCTGGGGAAAATATGGCATAGGTTGGGTGTGTTTGTGTAACTATGGCAGGGGGTGATTATGTGGGATGGGGAACACTCAAAGATTACAAGAAGAACACTCAGAGAATACAAACGCAATACCAACAACTCAACAGCAACAACGCACCTACTACGACAATCCACAAATTGTGCATTGTTTAGAGCGGTTATAAAGTGTTGAGGCACTCAAATTCAAAACTGTCGCAACCTATCACCTGTCAGAATCGAGACGAGGCAGTGCCAGTGAATCACCTGATTGGACCGCGAACCAGTCAGGTGATTCATTCAGGCAACGAAGCAGTTGCTGCTTCGGACGTCATATGTCACATGATTTTTTTCGCACCAAAGCAAGCTTTGAAGCAGTGCTTCGATGGAATTGTTGTTCAGTGTTTGAAGCACGTATCGAAGCTTCAGTGTCAAACTGCCATCACTAGTGTCATTGGACAGTGGTACTGTACCGAGTTTGGCTGCTGCACTATCTCCTATCATTATTCTGCACGTCTTGCGCGGCCGGCAAAATGAGAGTCTCGGCAATTGTATGCGGTTTACCCAGTTTACCTATTCTTTTGGCCACTGCATACGATGCCTCCAAACACTGTTTAGACACAGTGCTGTGCACTGAAATGGTTGCCTGTTGCTGATGGAGGCCATCAAGCTTTCTTTTAAAATATTCAGCCGGTTTATCCTTAATGCCAGCATGCTTTGTTTCAAGGTGCCTTTTTAGTTTGCAGGGCTTCATGCTGTCGTTTGCCAGCACCTCGGCACACACGACACACTGAGGTCTCAGATCAGCCGTGACTGTAAACCCAAACTGCAGGTATGCTTCATCGTACCTTCGAAGCTTTTTTGCAGCTGGTGGTGCGTCGGTTGCCTTGTTGGTCCTCACTAGAAATCTCTAAATTTGTTTGGTTTTGAAATAATTTGGATGTGGATTAGTTGTGTTTTCAATAAAGTTTAGGCTATGATGTAACGATGTGTGCGTGTGTGTGGCTATGTTGAGAGACTAGTATCGGGGGCTAATCAGTCGGGACTTAGGCACGATCTTTAATACAACAGTACACAATAACGATTTTGCAGGCAATGCAGATTTTATTTTAAGACTTAACAATTAGTAGTCCTTTGTGAGTGAGTGAGTGAGTGGGTGAGTGTGTGTGTGTGTCTTAGTCGCATGGGTCGTATAGTTGTGTTGCAACATGGTGAAAAAGTTGCTAGCTAGTTAGCTAAGTGCACGCCTAGCAGTTAAAAAATTACTGGCTAGGGCTGAGATGGGGATAATCTTTAAAAAGACTGTTTGTGGGGTTAGTCTTTAAAAAGACTGTTTGGGTTTTGAAGTATAGGCCTAAGTAAATCGATATCGAGATTGATAACAGATAGACTAGCGAGAGCTGGCACAAGCGAACTTGGCAAGAGACTAGACTAGAGTGAATGGAGCTACGACGCGTGTGCGGACGCTTATATAGTAGCACTTACGTGACGTCGCGTCACAGGCTCAAAATACTACCCCCTGTATTGGTAGATTTGAAATGAAACTGTGTGGTTGATTTGTTTGTGTGTTATAATAGTCCAACCACTTGCATTTCGACATGGGGGGAATCTGTTGCATCTCCTTTGTAGGTCTACTAATAGCCAGTGAGTCTGTGATTTTTCGTGTTTTTTTTTGTTTTTTTTCCCTCCCATCCTGTAGCCTACTCGTGCCCCCCCGGGAGAGTGTCGCGCCCCACCGGTTGAGAACCACTGGTCTAGGGAGTAGGGTCTAGTGTCTAGGGAGTAGGGAGTAGGGAGTCGGGTTTAGAGAGTAGGAGCTTGTGTCTAGGGAGTAGGGAGTAGGGTCTAGGGAGTAGGGTCTAGGGAGTAGGGAGTCGGGTCTAGTGTGTAGGAGCTAGTGTCTAGGGAGTAGGGGCTAGTGTCTAGGGAGTAGGAGCTAATGTCTAGGAAGTAGCAGCTAATGTCTCGGGAATAGGAGCTAGTGTCTAGGGAGTAGGGGTTAGTGTCTAGGGAGTAGGGGCTAGTGTCTAAGAAGTAGCAGCTAGTGTCTAGGGAGTAGGAGCTAGTGTCTAGGGAACTGGTAATTGGAGTTGTTTCTGGGCAGGGCCATCACCATGGGTTTGTGGCCTCTCCACTGATATGCTAACAGTGAAACATTGAATCTTTGTGACGTGACATGACAGGTATAGAAGGTATAGCATGCCCAGTATGTGGACTAAAACAGGCATCACATCCTTTGTCCCACGCAGCATACAGCTTATCAACAAGCTTTGATTACATGATCTCCCAAATGATGCCTTTTATGATGTTTTTATGATGTTTCTATGATGTTTCTATGATGTTTTATGATGTTTTTTACAATGCTTATGTCTCTTGATGTTTTAAGCTCCTTGTGCAAAGTGAATTCACCATAGGGGCAATAAAGGCTTCATTAATTCAGCAGGTCCTTAATCGTTGGCTGGCTGGCTGGCTGGCTGGCTGGCTGGCTGACTAACTGGCTGGTTGGCTGACTGGCTGGCTGGCTGACTGGCTGGCTGACTGATAGATTGGCTGACTGGTTGGCTGGCTCGCTGGTTGGCTGGCTGGCTGGCTGACTGGCTGACTGACTGAGTGGCTGGTTGGCTGGTTGTTTGACTGTCTGGCTGGCTGGCTGGCTGGCTGGCTGACTGGCTGACTAACTGACTGACCAGCCAGCCATTCAGTCAGCACGATCACCACGGCAATGAGAGATGCGGTTACCACGGGGATGAGGAGGAACATGGTTACCACGGGGATGAGGAGCATGGTTACCGGGGTGACGTTACCATGGTGACGGGTGACGTGGTTACCTTCAGGATCTTGTCTCCGGGCTGGAGCAGGAGGGCGGCCGGGCCGTCAGGCTGTACCCTGGTAACAAAGATACCCTATAATAAGTCAAAAGTAATATGGGGTTAGCAACCACAAGGTGAAGATGGTTCAGAACCTTTGCCTTTCAATGTGGATGTGGCTTCTGTTTCTCTCGCTCTCTTTTCCTCCAACTCAACTTCTGTCTCTCCGTTTTTCTTCTTTGTTTGGATTGTTGTTATATACAAATATTCACTTTCAAGTTATCCATTAACTCATAGCGTATGTCATATTGTGGCCTGGGGTGGTCCAGTGGTCTAGCACCACGGCCTACAGTGCACACATATGCCCATGTCCGCAAGGGTTTGAATCCGGCTCATGCCCTGCTGACATACCCTGTCTTTCTCCACTATCTCTATCCTATAAAAAAGTTCTGTTAACTTGTTGTGTATGTAGAAGAACCTGCTGGTCTTAGATCTGTCACAAGGGTCAGAGTATCAGCAGCAGATGAGGAGTTTACCCCTGTTTTCTTCCTTTCTCCAGCACTGTGAATGCCGATGGCACTTGTTCTTATGGAAGGTTTTACATATGATGACTGATGGATAGTTGATTCACCTACTTCGACTAATGTACTTATTTTAGTATCTACTAAATTACTTTTACAATGTAAAACATTACAATGTAAAATGTATAAAAGCCGTAAGGAGTAGAAGTGGCCAGGGTAGGACATGTGTCTCTAGTTTCCAATGTCTTGAAGGAAGGCAGAGATTACAAATACACCAATCTTTTTGTTGCCAGTCAAAGTATTGTTGCTAGGTAAATACCACATAAAACACTTATGGCACTCTAGGTGGTGAGTGTTCCGGAATTCTTTAGTAGTTAGTGAGTTAATACAAACCAAATGTAGACGCTTGTACTATTCATTCACCACAGTCAGATGATAGGGACATCATCGGTATACCCTCAGTAACTGTGGCTGTAGCCTACTGGCCATATGAAGCAACATACTTACTGTGTTTAGGCCTGTATGGGATGGAAGGCATGTCAACATCAACAGTCACATGTTCTCAGTAGGACACGTCACGACAACAAGATTGAATGTTATTTATTTATCCCTTATTTTACCAGGTAAGTTGACTGAGATTTTTTTTTTTTGCAGCAACGGCCTGGGAAAGAGTTGCAAGGAAGAGGAGAGGGGATGAATGAGCCAATTGAAAGCAGAAGATGATAAGGTGGCCATTATAGTATGAGGGCCAGATTGGGAATTTAGCCAGGACACCAGCGTTAACACGCCTACTCTTGTGATAAGTATCCATGTGATTTTTAACGACTCAGGAGTTGGAACCTTGGTTTAACGTCTCATCCGAAGCACGGCATCCCCTGCAAATTCACCATTCACTGCCCTGGGGCATTGGGTCCCTAGACCAGAGGGAGTGCCACCTATTGGTCCTCCAATACCACTTCCAGCAGCCTGCTTTGGTACCCCTATTCCAAGGATCGACCGAGGCATAGCCTGCTTAGCTTCCCAGACAAGCCAGCAGAGGGATGCAGGGTGGTGTGGCTGATGATGTGGCTATTAAAATGGCCGCCGCAGCATGGACATGTTAGACTGAAGGACAGCCGCGGAGTTGGATCATATCAACGTTCAAAGTTACTATGACAACTGCAGTGCTGCAGCAGCTAGCTAGCACATGTTACCATGGCAACTACTGAGCTGAGCCAGCCAGTGTGGTGGTAGCTAGGGCACACACACACACACACACATACACACACACACAGTACCACACACACACACAGAGACACACACACACACACACACACAGATGCACACACGCACACATACTCTCACACATACACACACACACACACACGCACACACACACACACACGCCTTACCATGTCAGAAGGCTTGAAGGGGTTTCCCTGGCCGCTGATGCCCCCTGAGATGCTGAAGCCCAGACCAGGGTTCTTCTCCACCCGCACACAGAACTGACACACAAACATACCACATGTCAGAGGGGTGTGTGTGTGGGGGGGGGGGGGGGTGGAGCGGGGTGTGTGTGTGCGTGTGTATGTGTGTGTGTGTACCTGCTCCTGGAAGCCATCCATGCTCTTCTGTCCTTTGGTCTGTAGGGGGCAGCGAGCGCTCTGGGGGCGGGGACTGGTGGAGGAGAGAGCCAATGGGAGAGGAGACTGGTAGTGCTGTACGTTGACCTTGTTGATGGCTCCGCCTCCCTCGTACTGCTCCCGCTGCTCCCGGCGGTGGGGGGGCATAGCCGAGGCGGACGTCACGATCATGGTCTGCGATTGATGGGGGGGCATGTGGCCGCCTGGCTGCGATTGGTGCGCTGGGTGGGGGGCGTGGCCTGCCTGTGGGTAATTCAACCCGTTAGGCAGAGAGTCAGGAAGCTGCAAAGATGCAAACGTCACGTCTTACAAAATGGCAGTGTGAGATGCGTGCGTTAACCCTGACTCTGTGCAGGCTAAATTTGCTAACATGGCGCTCTATTATATTATTATTATCTTTCCTATTTCGGACATTCCAAACAATGACAGTTTCAAAACCTCATAATCACTAATTAATTAATTAATACATTGTAGTAATGTAACTTACATAATTCACCCTTTGTTATACATGTAAATATGACTGTTCCGGGATCGTGGTCTCTTTAAATAATCTGTGTGTGATGACGTGGTGCCCCGATGCTTGTTTGTTAAAAGGGCAGCGCCATCTTATGTTTCAGTGGTTTTTTTGCTAGTCAAATAAACGAGACACGCATTCGTGTGCTCAATTGAGAAATTGTTTCTTGCGATTCCGTGCAATTTCCACACTGGTGACCCCGACGTTTGTTTGCTGGACGTATCCAGAGACACGACACGACCATGACCGCTAACGCTGTTTCCCTCAAACTCCCCGAATTCTGGGAATCGGCAGCGTCGGCGTGGTTTGCCCAGACCGAAGCGCAGTTCGCGTTGCGGGAGATCACCGCGGATACAACACGGTACTACTACGTTGTGTCGGCTCTCGGAAGTTCGACAGCATCCAGAGTGGTGAGCCTCCTTACCAATCCTCCGGCAACTGAGAAGTATGCAACGCTCAAAGCCCACCTGTTGAAAACTTTTGTACTGTCGGACGTTGAGAGGGCCAGCAGGCTTTTCTCCCTTCAAGGGCTAGGCGACAGCAAACCGTCTGAGCTCATGGACCGTATGCTGGATCTCCTGGGCGAGCACAAACCCGATTTCCTTTTCGTTCAGCTTTTTCTGCGTCAGCTGCCTTCCCATGTTAGAGCTGCATTGGCCAACACCACAATCACGGACTGTCGGAGACTGGCTGAAGAGGCTGATAACGTTTTCCTGGCGAGTCAAGGGCACTGTGTCATGGCCGCGCTTTTTCCCGCGCACGTCGCTCCTGCGACACTGGACGACTCCACGCTCATCGCTGCAACCTCTTCTCGTCGGCAGCAGTCTTCAGGCCCCCAGCAGTTTTCAGGCTTGTGTTTTTATCATGCCAAGTTTGGACCGAAGGCTCTTAAATGCCGTTCGCCATGCAGTTTCAGCGGGTTGGGAAACGCCAGGGCCGGCGCTCAGTAGTTGCCATGAGCGTCGGCCGTGTAGGCAGGCTACTTTTCATCCGGGACAGCATCTCCGGACGACGTTTCCTGTGTGACACGGGAGCACAGAGGAGCGTCCTGCCTGCATCCCGTTTGGACATGGTGACCGACAGCCACGGCCCCTCTATGGAAGCGGCTAACGGGAGCTCCATCCGCACATATGGAACGAGGTACATCGAGTTGTGTTTCGGAGGGCATCGGTTTGGCTGGGATTTTGTTACAGCTAAAGTTGACGTTCCCCTCCTCGGCGCCGATTTTTTGTGTGCACATGGACTGTTGGTGGATGTTAAGAACCGCCGTTTGATTGACGCCGTCACGTTTTGTTCTTATACGTGCACACTTAGCGGGGCTGACTCCATACGACTGTCGAGCATGCTCTCTGCCTCAGATGACTTCCACCGTCTACTTGCTGGTTTCCCAGCCCTCACTCAGCCCACTTTCTCTGCGTCTGCCGTGAAGCATGGTGTGGAGCACCATCTCGCCACTACTGGTCCACCCGTCTACGCCCGTGCTCGGCGCCTCGACCCGACCAAGCTTGCCGTGGCTAAGGCTGAGTTTGCTAACATGGAACGCCTGGGTATAGTCCGCCGATCCGACAGCCCGTGGGCATCACCCCTCCACATCGTCCCCAAACCTGGTGGCGGCTGGCGCCCGTGTGGCGACTACCGGCGGCTTAATGAGGCAACGACACCTGACCGATACCCAGTCCCGAACATACAGGACTTTTCAGCACACCTGGCTGGTATGGTGATTTTTTCTAAGGTAGACCTCGTCCGGGGATATCATCAGGTGCCTGTACGCTCACTGGACATTCCCAAAACAGCAGTGATCACGCCGTTTGGTCTTTTCGAGTTCTTGAGGATGCCTTTCGGCCTTAAAAATGCTGCCCAATCTTTTCAACGCCTCATGGACTCTGTTTTACGGGACCTGCCTTTTCTTTTTGTGTATTTGGACGACATCCTGATAGCGAGCACGTCCAAATCTCAGCACCTGGCGCACCTCCGAACACTTTTTGAGCGGCTCAGCCAACACGGGCTAATTGTCAACCCCTCCAAGTGCCAGTTTGGTCTCTCCACCATCGATTTCCTGGGACACAGAGTCACTAGGGACGGTGCAGTCCCTCTCCCATCAAAGGTGGAGGCGGTCGCACAGTTTCCACGCCCGCTCACTGTCAAAGCCCTGCAGGAGTTCCTCGGCATGGTGAATTTTTACCACCGTTTCATCCCTCGAGCCGCCCAGCTCATGCAGCCCTTGCACGAGGCCTTGAAAGGTAAGCCCAAGCACGCTGTGGACTGGACTGAGAGCAGGGACAAGGCCTTTGCTGACACTAAGGCAGCCCTGGCGAACGCCACTATGCTGGCACATCCTTCTGCCACAGCCTCCATCGCCATCACCTCAGACGCCTCGGACTACGCTGTCGGTGCCGTCTACGAGCAGTGGGTAGGCGGGGCCTGGCAGCCGCTTGCCTTCTTCAGCCGTCAGTTGCGCCCCAGCGAGCGGAAGTACAGCACTTTCGACCGGGAGCTGCTTGGTCTCTACCTCGCCATCAGACACTTTCGTTCCCTGCTGGAAGGTCGACACTTCACTGCTTTTGTCGACCACAAGCCGCTGACTTTCGCCATGGCCAAGGTGGCTGAGCCGTGGTCCGCCCGCCAGCAACGTCATCTGTCCTACATTTCCGAGTTCACCACGGATTTACAGCACGTTGCCGGTAAGGACAACCAGGTGGCGGACTGCCTGTCACGGGCCGTGGCAGGAGCAGTCCATCTTGGTTTGGATTATAGCCGCATGGCAGCGGACCAGACCACAGACCCAGACGTGCAGCTCCTTAGGATCTCGACGACTGGGCTGAGAATAGAAGATGTGGTTTTTGGCGATGCCGGCACCACGCTCCTGTGTGACGTCTCCACAGGCAGTCCTCGGCCAATCATTCCTACGGGATGGAGACGACAAGTTTTTGATGCCGTCCATGGTCTCTCCCACCCAGGTTCAAAAGCGTCACAGAGACTGGTTGCAGCTAAATTTGTTTGGCACGGCCTCAAGAAGGACGTTCGGGACTGGGCTAACACCTGTCTTGAGTGCCAACGGGCCAAAGTACACCGCCACACTAAAGCCCCGTTAGAGTTGTTCCCGGTGCCAGAGAGACGGTTTGACCATGTTAACGTGGATCTGGTCGGCCCTCTGCCCTCCTCTCAGGGTTTCACCTACCTGTTGACCATGGTTGACAGGACCACCCGTTGGCCTGAGGCTGTGCCACTGACTACGCTGGCATCTGTCGAGGTGACACGGGCATTTATCGGCACCTGGGTTGCCCGTTTCGGCACTCCTTCGGACATATCCTCTGACCGGGGTGCGCAGTTTACGTCTGAGCTGTGGAACGCTGTCGCCCAGAGCCTCGGAGTGAAACTCCACCGCACGACCGCATATCACCCGCAGGCTAACGGACTCTGTGAGCGATTTCATAGGTCGATGAAGGCTGCTTTTCGTGCCAGCCTCAAAGACAGCAACTGGGTCGACAAGCTCCCGTGGGTAATGCTGGGCATCAGGACTGCACCTAAGGAAGACCTACAGTCCTCATCCGCAGAACTTGTCTACGGCCAGCCGCTGCGGGTTCCAGGGGATTTTGTCCCTAACACCACCGTTCCTTGGTCTGCGACACTCCAGCGGGCCACGCTACTGGACAATGCGAGGCTTTTCGCACCTGTCCCTACTTCCCATCACGGCCTCCCTCAGTCGCACATCCCCGCTGGGCTTCAGACGGCTGACTACGTTTTCATTCGCCACGACGCCCACAAGGGACCGCTACGCCCGCCCTACGAGGGCCCATTCCGCGTGTTGGAAACAGGGGACAAACACTTTGTGGTGGACATGGGCGGCAAACCGGAGCGACTCTCCATTGACCGCCTTAAACCAGCTCATTTGGACGTGGCTAGACCTATTGAATTGGCCCAGCCCCCACGACGCGGGCGACCTCCAGCTCTGCCCCCGCCCCCTGCTCCCCTCACTCCCAAAACCCCCACACTCCATGCCCCACACCCGTGTCATGGTGGGACACCTGCCGCAGTGGTGTCTCCTCCACCTCCTGTACGATACAGCCGTTATGGCCGGTTAATACGACCACCTCTCCGATGACTGTTTTCTTCTTCTTCTTCTTCTGATGGTGAATTCTGGGGGGACGTGTGTAGTAATGTAACTTACATAATTCACCCTTTGTTATACATGTAAATATGACTGTTCCGGGATCGTGGTCTCTTTAAATAATCTGTGTGTGATGACGTGGTGCCCCGATGCTTGTTTGTTAAAAGGGCAGCGCCATCTTATGTTTCAGTGGTTTTTTTGCTAGTCAAATAAACGAGACACGCATTCGTGTGCTCAATTGAGAAATTGTTTCTTGCGATTCCGTGCAATTTCCACAACATTATTATTATTGATATTATTGAAGGGGGAGCAATTCTGCCCTCCTTCCTTGAGATCCCTTCTCCCGATGGGACAGTTGGCTATGAGTTCTCTAGGACGTTCTCTGGAAGGTGTCAAACTTGTGGTGTCATCAGAATAGAATTGATAGGATGAATTCTGATTGGTCTCCTTGCAAACAGCTCCGAATGTAAATAGTTTGGTCTATAAAACAGAGGTAAAAGCACAGATTCATTCTCTTTGTTCTGGTGTGAGGTTCTCATCTGAGCTGTGAGTAGTATTGTAAGAGTGACCTGTAGTCATCTCTCTACTCTCTCTTTATCTATCATGTACCACTGAGGGTAGATTGTAACATTGTTCTATGAAGTATTTGTCGTAATAATTGTATAAGTATACAGTATTATTAAAGCCTCATTTGATCAATTCTATTTGATCATTCTTGCACTAAATCAACAATCAAGTCAACTCAGCAATTCTTTGCACAGTGATAATTGCACTACTTGGAGTCAGATTATTAATATTAGATATGCTTTGCCATTAAACACATTATATAAAGTTATAAATTCATTTGCATTTGATCGAAGGAAATAAGTATTTGATCCCCAAGCAAAACATGACTTAGTACTTGGTGGAGAAACCCTTGCTGGCAAGCACAGAAGTCAGACGTTTCTTATAGTTGGTCACCAGGTTTGCACACATCTCAGGAGGGATTTTGGTCCACTCCTCTTTACAGATCCTCTCCAAATCCTGAAGGTTTCAAGGCTTTTGCTTGGCAACTCAAAGCTTCAGCTCCCTCCGCAAAGTTTCTATAGGATTAAGGTCTGGAGACTAGCTAGGCCACTCCATGACCTTAGTGTGCTTCTTCTTGAGCCACTCCTTTGTTGCCTTGGCTGTATGTTTTGGGTCATTGTCATGCTGGAAGACCCATCCACGACCCATCCTCAGTGCTCTGGCTGAGGGAAGGAGGTTCTCGTCCAAGATCTTATGGTACATGGCCCCGTCCATTGGCCCCTCAATGCAGTGAAGTCGTCCTGTACCCTTAGCAGAGAAACAACCCCAAAGCATAATGTTTCCACCTCCGTGTTTGACGGTGGGGATGGTGTTCTTGGGATTGTAGCATTCAGCATTTCTCTCCCTCCAAACACGAAGAGTCGAATTTATGCCAAAGAGTTCAATTTTGGTCTCATCTGACCACATCACCTTCTCCCAAGCCTTCTCTGAATCATTTAGGTGTTCATTGGCAAACTTCAGATCGGCCTGTACATGTGCCTTCTTGAGCAGGGGGACCTTGCGGGCACTGCAGGATTTCAATCCGTTACTGTGTAGTGTGTTACCAATGGTTTTCTTGGTGACTGTGGTCCCAGCTGCCTTGAGATCATTACCAAGCTCCTCCCGTGTAGTTCTGGGCTAATCCCTCACCCTTCTCATGATCATCCTTACCCCACGAGGCAAGATCTTGCATGGAGCTCCAGGCCGAGGGCGATTGATGGTTATTTTGTATTTCTTCCATTTTCTAATAATTGCACCAACAGTTGTCTCCTTCTCACCAAGCTTCTTGCTGATGGTCTTGTAGCCCATTCCAGCCTTGTGCAGGTCTACAACTCTTACCCTGATGTCCTTTGAATGTTCTTTGGTCTTGCCCATGGTGGTGGAGAGGTTGGAATGGAAGAGATTGATTCTATTGACAGGTGTCTTTTATACCCATAACAAGCAGAGATTAGGAGTACTTTTCCTAAAGTGACAGGACTAATCTGTGTGCCTCATGGGCATATAACCGGTCTGTATGAGCCAGAATTCTTGCTGGTTTGTAGGGGATCAAATACTTATTTCCTTCGATCAAATGCAAATGAATTTATAACTTTATATAATGTGTTTTTTCTGGACTTCTTTGTTGATATTCTGTCTCTATTTGTTAAAATAAAAGTACCATAAAAATTATAGACCGCTCATTTCTTTGTAATCGGGCAAACTAACAAAATCAGCAGGGGATCAAATAATTATTTCCCCCACTGTATATTGTGGCGCCCGCCCCGTGCCTAAGCCCATGCGCGAGTGTGGGACGGTGGTAAGTGGAGTGTATATCTCGCCTCGCTTTGTCTCTGCTGTTTCTGCTGTCCCTCTCTTGCCCCGTGTTGTCGTTGGCAGGACCATGTATGGAGTTCCTGCGCCCCAAGGGGCCACAGCTGCAACCCATGGAGATAAGCACCGTATGCCCATACATGGAGTTCCTGCCCATCAAGGCACAGGTGAAGGGCATCAGCAGGAGCAGCAGAGACGGGACAAAAGGAGCCCACGGAGCACCCAGAGAGGAGGAGTTGCTAAGGCGAACCACGGAGTAGTGAATGAGAGCGAGAGTAAGCCAAGTCACCGTCGACCTGTGTACGATCCCTGACCATATGAGAGCCCCCTTTGAAGCCCGACCCCGAGACCGTCCGAGAGCCCGCTACGTTGCCAACCTTCGCCTGTCTGACTACCCTGCTGCCGCCCCGACCTGGAACGTAAGAGGACCACCCACCGTGTACCGAAACCCCCTGCTATCTTCCCGACGACGGATCTCCTGCGGGGCCCGTGCACGACACGACGCCTTCTCAACCCCACCCTCTCTCTATCATTTCCCTCTCCCCGCTAATCGAATAAATATTTTTGACTGTAATTCTGGTGTGGATCTCTCTGCTTACACTGTGTTTGGGTCCGTGACGCGCCCGCACACCCCGGCGGCCGTCACAATATATATATATATATATAGAGAGAGAGAGAGAGAAAAAGAGACAGCCAGTCATGGGGGTGAATCATGTTGTGAGCTTGGCAGTCGGCCGCTCTGGGTAACCATGCTAACTATCCCTCTTCCACCCACCCACCTTCTTCATCATGTTCTCCGGGGGGACGTCCCGCCTGCCTAGGGAGTATGGCGCCCCCCACTGTCCGCCGGGGGACATCGCTTGCGCCTCCTGGCCGTTGTCTAACATGCCACCCTGCTGGGAGGGGCCCTGGGGGGGCAGGGGGAGGGGGGGGGGGAGGAGGAGGAGGAGAGGGGAGGAGGGCTCAGAGCAGCACAGTGGCTGGAGATACAACCTCTGTCTAACAACACACACAACATGACTGGAATGCTTTATGAGTTCATAGATAATCATTTCATTTAAAAATGTATAGATAATATTCTGAGGTTATAGACTTTGATGGGGTGACTGGGTGAGCTGTATCAGAGAGTGGACAGAGCAGACTGACTGACAGACTGACTGACGGATGGACGGCAGACAGACACACAGAGATATAGAGACAGCACTGATGGGAGGGGCCAGCCTGTCAATCTTCCGATGGCTGGACTTTCATTGGCCTAGCTGGTGCCTGTTTTGCCTGAGACTACCCCTATCTGAACCAATAGGAGGAGACTACCCCTCTCTGAACCAATAGGAGACTACCCCTATCTGAACCAATAGGAGACTACCCCTGTCTGAACCAATAGGAGGAGACTACCCCTATCTGAACCAATAGAAGGACACTACCCCTATCTGAACCAATAGGAGACTACCCCTATCTGAACCAATAGGAGGAGACTACCCCTATCTGAACCAATAGGACACTACCCCATCTGATCCAATAGGAGGAGACTACCCCTATCTGAACCAATAGAAGGAGACTACCCCTATCTGAACCAATAGGAGGAGACTACCCCTATCTGAACCAATAGGAGACTACCCCTATCTGAACCAATAGAAGGAGACTACCCCTATCTGAACCAATAG